>NW_020174442.1:7238358-7378148 GCF_003031525.2 Neophocaena asiaeorientalis asiaeorientalis | reverse complement strand
GGACTCTCAACCACTGCACCACCAGGGAAGCCCCCATTTGTTTAGTTTTGTTTTTATTTCCATTTCTCTAGGTGGTGGGGCAAAAGGATATTGTTGTGATTTATGTCATAGAGTGTTCTCTGTATGTTTTCCTCTAAGAGTTTGATAGTGTCTGGCCTTACATTTAGGTCTTTAATCCATTTTGAGCTTATTTTTGTGTATGGTGTTAGGGAGGGTTCTAATTTCATTCTTTTACATGTAGCTGTCTAGTTTTCCCAGCACCAATTACTGAAGAGGCTGTCTTTTCTCCACTGTATATTCTTGCCTCCTTTATCAAAGATAAGGTGACCATATGTGTGTGGGTTTATCTCTGGGCTTTCTATCCTGTTCCATTGATCTATATTTCTGTGCCAGTACCATACTGTCTTGATGACTGTAGCCTTGTAGTATAGTCTGAAGTCAGGGATCCTGATTCCTCCAGCTCCTTTTTTCGTTCTCAAGATTGCTTTGGCTATTCAGGGTCTTTTGTGTTTCCATAGGAATTGTGAATTATTTTGTTCTAGTTCTGTGAAAAATGCCAGTGGTAGTTTGATAGGGATTGCATTGAATCTATAGATTGCTTTGGGTAGTAGAGTCATTTTCACAATGCTGATTCTTCCCATCCAAGAACATGGTATATCTCTCCATCTATTTGTGTCATCATTAATTTCTTTCATCAGTGTCTTATAATTTTCTACATACAGGTCTTTTGTCTCCTTAGGTAGGTTTATTCCTAGATATTTTATTCTTTTGGTTGCAATGTAAATAGGAGTTTTTTCCTAATTTCTCTTTCAGATTTTTCATCATTAGTGTATAGGAATGCCAGAGATTTCTGCGCATTAATTTGGTATCCTGGTACTTTACCAAATTCATTGATTAGCTCTAGTAGTTTTCTGGTAGTATCATTAGGATTCTCTATATATAGTATCATGTCATCTGCAAACAGTGATGGCTTTACTTCATCTTTTCCAATTTGGATGCCTTTTATTTCTTTTTCTTCTCTGATTGCTATGGCTAAAACTTCCAAAACTATGTTGAATAATAGTGGTGAGAGTGGGCAGCCTTGTCTTGTTCCTGACCTTAGTGGAAATGGTTTCAGTTTTCACCATTGAGGACGATGTTGGCTGTGGGTTTGTTATATATGGACTTTATTATTTTGAGGAAAGTTCCCTCTATGCCTACTTTCTGGAGGGTTTTTATTATAAATGGGTGTTGAATTTTGTCAAAAGCTTTCTCTGCATCTGTTGAGATCATCATATGGTTTTTCTCCTTCAATTTGTTAATATGTATCATGTTGATCGATTTGCGTATATTGAAGAATCTTTGCATTCCTGGGATAAACCATACTTGATCATAATGTATGATCCTTTTGATGTGCTGTTGGATTCTGTTTGCTAGTATTTTGTTGAGGATTTTTGCATCTATGTTCATCAGTGATATTGGCCTTAATAGTCTTTATTTTAAAGTCTATTTTGTCTGATATGAGAATTGCTACTCCATATTTCTTTTGATTTCCATTTGCATGGAATATCTTTTTCCATCCTGTCACGTTCAGTCTGTATGTGTCCCTAGGTCTAAAGTGGGTCTCTTGTAGACAGCATATATACGGGTCTTGTTTTTTTATCCATTCATCCAGTCTATGTCTTTGGTTGGAGCATTTAATCCATTTGCACGTAAGGTAACTATCCAAATGTATGTTCCTGTTACCGTTTTCTTAATTGTTTTGGGTTTGTTTTTGTAAGTCTTTTCCTTCTCTTGTGTTTCCTGCCTAGAGAAGTTCCTTTAGCATTTGTTGTAAAGCTGGTTTGGGAGTGCTGAATTCTCTTAGCCTTTGCTTGCCTATAGAGCTTTTAATTTCTCCATGAAATCTGAATGAGATCCTTGCTGGGTAGTGTAATCTTCGTTGTAGGTTTTTCTCTTTCATCACTTTAAATACGTCCTTCCACTCCCTTCTGTCTGCTGAAAGATTAGCTGTTATCCTTATGGGGATTCCCTTATATGTTACTTGTTGTTTTTCCCTTGCTGCTTTTAATATTTTTTCTTTGTATTTAATTTTTGATAGTTTGATTCATATGTGTCTTGGCATGTTTCTCCTTGGATTTATCTTGTATGGAACTCTGCGCTTCCTGGACTTGATTAACTATTTCCTTTCCCATATTAGGGAAGTTTTCAACTATAATCTCTTCAAATATTTTCTCAGTCCCTTTTTCTCTTCTTCTTCTGGAACCCCTATAATTCGAATGTTGGTGTGTTTAATGTTGTCCCAGAGGTCTCTGAGACTGTCCTCAATTGTTTTCATTCTTTTTTCTTTATTTTGCTCTGCAGTAGTTATTTCCACCTTTTTATCTTCCAGGTCACTGATCCATTCTTCTGCCTCAGTTATTCTGCTATTGATCCCTTGTAGAGAACTTTTAATTTCATTTATTGTGTTCTTCATCTCTATTTGTTTGCTCTTTAGTTCTTCTAGGTCCTTGTTAAACGTTTCTTGTATTTTCTCCATTGTACTTCCAAGATCTTGGATCATCTTTACTATATTATTCTGAATTCTTTTTCAGGTAGACTGCCTATTTCCTCTTCATTTGTTAGGTCTGGTGGGTTTTTATCTTGCTCCTTCATCTGCTGTTTGTTTCTCTGTCTTCTCATTTTGCTTAACCTACTGTGTTTGGGGTCTCCTTTTCACAGGCTGCAGGTTTATAGTTTCTGTTGTTTTTGGTGCCTGTCCCCAGTGGCTAATGTTGGTTCAGTGGGTTGTGTAGGCTTCCTGGTGGAGGGGACTAGTACCTGTGTTCTGGTGAATGAGCCTGGATCTTGTCTTTCTGGTGGGCAGGTCCATGTCTGGTGGTGTGTTTTGGGGTGTCTGTGGCCTTGTTATGATTTTAGACAGCCTCTGTGCTAATGGATGGGGTTGTGCTCCTGTTTTCCTA
Source organism: Neophocaena asiaeorientalis asiaeorientalis (assembly GCF_003031525.2). Taxonomy (NCBI): domain Eukaryota; kingdom Metazoa; phylum Chordata; class Mammalia; order Artiodactyla; family Phocoenidae; genus Neophocaena; species Neophocaena asiaeorientalis. Next base: position 7,375,206 of record NW_020174442.1, on the reverse strand, counting down.
GTTGTTTGGCATAGGGTGTCCCACCCTGTAGCTTGTTGGTCGTTGAGTGGACCTGAGTCTTGACATTGAGATGGATATCTCTGGGAGATTTTCGCCGTTTGACATCACATGGAGCTGGGAGGTCTGTTGTGGACCAGTGTGCTGAACTTGGCTCTGCCAGCTCAGTGTCACAGCCCTTATGCCTGGCTGGAGCACCAAGAGCCTGTCCTCCACATGGCTCAGAATAAAAGGGAGAAAAAAAAGAAAGAAAGAAGGAAGAAGATAAAATAAAATAAAGTTATTAAAATAAAAAATAATTAGTTAAAAAAATTTTTTAAGTAATAAAAAATAAAATAAAAAAACTTACAGACAGGACCCTCAGACAAATGGTAAAAGCAAAGCTACACAGACAAAATCACACACAGAAGCATACACATGCACACTCACAAGAAGAGAAAAAGGGGAAAATATATATATATCGTTGCTCCCAAAGTCCACTCCCTCAATTTTGGGATGATTCGTTGTCTATTCATGTATTCCACAGATGCAGGGGACATCAAGTTGATTGTGCAGATTTAATCCGCTGCTCTTGAGGTTGCTGGGAGAGATTTCCCTTCCTCTTCTTTGTTCACACAGCTCCTGGGGTTCAGCTTTGGATTTGGACCCGCCTCTGCATGTAGGTCGCCTGAGGGCATCTGTTCTCTCAGACAGGACTGGGTTAAAGAAGCAGCTGATTTGGGGCTTTGGCTCACTCAAGGTGAGGGTAGGGTGGGGTATGGATGCAGGGCGAGCCTGCGGAGGCAGAGGCCAGCCTGATGTTGCACCAGCCTGAGGCGCACGGTGTGTTCTCCCGGGGAAGTTGTCCCTGGATCATGGGACCCTGGCAGTGGCGGGCTGCACAGGCTCCCGGGAGGGGAGGTGTGGACAGCGACCTGTGCTTGCACACAGGCTCCTTGGTGGCAGCAGCAGCAGACTTAGCATCCCATGCCCGTCTCTGTGGTCCGCGCTGATAGCCGCAGCTCGCGCCCATCTCCGGATGGTGTTCTTTATCCCCTCTCCTCGTGCACCAGGAAACAAAGAGGGAAGAAAAGTCTCTTGCCTCTTTGTCAGGTCCAGACTTTTTCCCAGACTCCCTCCCAGCTAGCCGTGGTGCACTAACCCCCTCCAGGCTGTGTTCACGCCACCAACCCCAGTCCTCTCCCTGCACTCTGACCGAAGCCCAAGACTCAGCTCCCAGCCCCAGCCGCCCTGGCGGGTCAGCAGACAAGTCTCTCGGGCTGGTGAGTGCCGGTCGGCACTGATCTGTGCGGGAATCTCTCCGCTTTGCCCTCCGCACCCCTGTTGCTGTGCTATCCTCCGTGGCTCCGGAGCTTCCCCCCTCCGCCACCTGCAGTCTCCACCCGTGAAGGGGCTTCCTAGTGTGTGGAAACCTTTCCTCCACAGCTCCCTCCCACTGGTGCGGGTCCCATCCCTAGTCTTTTGTCTCTGTTTATACTTTTTTCTTTTGCCCTACCCAGGTACGTGGGAAGTTTCTTGCCTTTTGGGAGGTCTGAGGTCTTCTGCCAGCGTTCAGTAGGTGTTCTGTAGGAGCTGTTCCACGTGTAGATGTATTTCTGATGTATTTGTGGGGAGGAAGGTGATCTCCGCGTCTTACTCTTCCACCATCTTGAAGTTCCTCTCCCGATTTCTTAATACTGGGTTTCTTGCTCCATGTAAACCTCATCCACTTTTTTTTACCTTTCATGCCCAGCATAGGGTCCAGCACTTAGTTGATCCCCAGGAGCTTGTGTTGTTTTCTTGGTCTAATTTTCATATATTGTTTAGTACCATCTAGTTGTCTCAATACAGAGAATTTTGTTTTACTTTTTTTTTTTTTTATTTTTTAGGGGAAGGGATTATATTATTTGTGAATTTACTCAGACCTGTCAAGGGATGTTTAATTAAGATGGCTCTGCTTAGAGTCAACAAGAATTCCTGGGCATTATCAAATAAGAACGTCCAGGAATTGGGCAGAGACCTCTGCATGCTTGGCAGTCCTTCTAGGTATTTCTGATACACACAGAGTAGGAAGACTATAAACTAGATAAAAAACAAGCTGGGGCTTCCCTGGTGGCGCAGTGGTTGAGGGTCCACCTGCTGATGCAGGGGACACGGGTTCGTGCCCCGGTCCAGGAAGATCCCACATGCTGCGGAGAGGCTGGGCCCGTGAGCCATGGCTGCTGAGCCTGCACCTCCAGAGCCTGTGCTCTGCAACAGGAGAGGCCACAATGGTGAGAGGCCCGCATACCACAAAAAAAAAAGGCAAGCTGAATAGGGAGCTGGATGTTGGGGCATGATGAAACATGAAGAAGGGAAAACATTTCTGTATATTTAATTCTTTACAATATTATCCATTGCTTTTATAAATTTCTCAGATGAAGGAGAACGTATGAAAGTGGGACTGTTGGTGTGGTGATTGCTAATTTGAAGAAAATATAAGATTAGAAAAGTACATATATTCTAAAGCTAAGTAAGCATACATAGTACATATGTGAGTAAGCATATATGATCTTTTTCCCAAACAGTAATATACACCTAAATATATTAACCACTTTTAAACTCATACATCTGAAAAGATTTCTCTTAGTGGATAGAATGAATTGAATAGAATTGTGAGGGGGAGAACTGTGTGATAAATATTTCTTTCATTGCTTTTATATTTCTTTCCTTTTTCTATATGGAAGAAAATAGCTTATATAAAAAGCTAAGGTTATTGAAAACACACTTTTCCTATAAAACCAACCAAGAAATTTTAAGTTTCACTGTGTGGATGTCTGTGTCCTTGGGTCTGTCAAGTTGAAGGTGTAAGAAGGTTGAGCTAGCTAAATGCTGCCATGGGCAGGAAATTTTTATTATCATGATAGCTGGAGATCTGGGCTCAGGAAATAACTTTTCCCTTAAAAATCTGTCTCTAAGTATGGTAATTTTCCTGAAATGTCATTATTATGCATTTGGAAGTAATAAAAATGTTAGAGGTACTCACAGGAGCAATAACTCAAGCACTTTTCCCTTTTGCAGGATTGTTCAGTGGTTGGTTCAGCTATTAAATTTGTCTTTCATTTTTTTTTTTTCAAGGAAGTGCATTTGCTGAGTCAGTTTTGCTCTGAAGCATTTATCTTTGTTTGAAAATACATTGGTATCCCTCACAATACTGGTATGTCTTTACATTTACTGGGGGATAAGTAAACTTGAAAGTATATTTAAATGTAGCAATCTTTATACATGCATTAAAAACAGACACAATAGCTGTGTACTTTTATTTAGTAATTGTAAACAAATATGTTAAGAATCATAGTTTTCCTCATGTGGTAGTAGACATAGGAAAGTGTTCTACCTTTGTTATTCTTCTTTCTTCCTCTTTCTCCATTTTTTTTTCTCTCTCCCTCCATTACTATCCTTATCTAATGCAGTTTGTCAGCCCAATAGAGAACATGTTGATCATTTGCAATGGCTATGTTTCTTATGATCTGGTGGATAGCTAATCTTAGAGAAAACCAAAAGAGGAAGACAAATCTATTAAACCAGCTTACATGGGACTGAAGCTTCCTGGGAAACTGGACTTTGGTTTCTAAAACAGAGATAGTCCAGTGAAAACTGAGTCTTTTTGGCAACCTACTGCAAGCTTTTATGGAAAGAAAAAAAACAAAAAATGACAGTTCTTTTATTTAAAAAGTATTTTTTTCTAGAAAACAGAAATCTTTCTGTTTTACTGAATACTTTAGTGATTGTGTTTACCTCCAATCATCGTGTAGCACAAAGCAGAGTATTTAAAAAAAGAGAAATCTCTACATGAAATTAATTCAACAAATTCATCAGAAATCAATGTTTTTAGGAAGAGAATTCTCTTCATGGAAATACTTTGAAGAATTACAGACAAAACCCAGTGTATTGGCTCAATATTTAGTAACAAAATTTCATGTGTGTTTAAAATAATCATGCTGTTGGTTAGGAAAAAAAAGAAAAAATAAAAATAGCAAAAGATTGCAGAGAATAAACAAACTACCAGTGGATAATTAACTTTGTCAAAGAAAAAAAATTGCACTGGACTGAGTTAAACAGGCAAAGAAGACTTTATCTAACACTATTGCAATAAAGGAGAGAAAGTGACTTCATCTTGCCTTAAACAAAAGTCAGGAGAATTTTTAAGCACTAGAGTAAGTTAGTAAAAAAAGAGTGGAAGAAGTTACGAGGAAGGCTGACCAATAGGATTTGGCCATCTGTGTTTGGCACTTCTCTAAGTTAGGCTCCTACCCTTCCACAGAGACTGGCAGATAGGGGTGCTGTCTCAGTCTGCTCAGGATGCCATAACAAAATATCCCAGGCTGGGTGGCTTAAACAACAGAAATTTATTTTCTCATAGTTCTGGATGCTAGGGATTCCAGGATCAACGTGTCAGCAGAGTTGGATTCTAGAGAGGGCTGTCGTCCTGGCTTGCAGATGATGACCTTGCTGCTGTGTCCTCACAAAGGCGAGAAAGAGAGAGAGATTTGAGATCTCTCGGGTTTTTTTCTTTCATAATGACACCAGTTATATTGTATCAAAGCTTCATGTTTATGATTCTGTTTAAGCTTAATAACCTCCTTAAATGCCCTATCTTTAATACAGGCACATGGGGCAGGGTTACGGTTTCAACATAGAAATTTTGGGCGACACAGTCAGTCCATAGCAGGTACTTTCTTCCTTCATGATTACATTTCAAGGAGAGCTCTCAAGTCCTTGAGAAAAATATTTCTGAGTTGTAAATATGGCAAGAGACTGAGAGAAGATTTATAGCTCGGAGGGGTAGAAAAAGAATTTACAATTGCAAGGTTTCTAAAGTAAATGCTCTAAGAAAAGAGAGGTCAGGAACTCTAGTCAGGAAAAATCCCTGTCTAAAGTTGAATCAAATTGAGAGGAACATTAAGGCTGTTCTGGCCAACCTGTGGGTCATCTTTTCCTAGTAGTCTCTAGAAAAGAAATTGCCACAAGTTCTTGTCTTTTCATTCATTCATGGTAAAGCTGGCCATATAATATCCTATACATTAGCCAAGCCCTGGGAAATGCTGCAGAATGCAGTAAATGGTCACATTTCAATGAATACCCACAGATTCCTTTGCTGCTTGTTAGCTAAAGGGGGAAAGAAGTGACGTCTATGTTTAATAATAAACAATTTTTGTCCTTTGGGATTTCACTGTCCTTGGACCAATTATCCAATTAAAAAAAAAAAACTAATAATATAGGACTAAGCACCTAGGTCTAAGAGCAGAGGTCAGGCCTTTATTTATCTCTGAATATTAGGCACAAGACCAGGTTTGTGTTATATGTGTCTTGAGGGGAAAAAAAAAGACCAAGGGAATATAAAGAGATATAGAAGGGAAGTGGGAAAGGGATGAAAAACAGAAGTAAGGAATGTCCTCTCTTAGACTGGTAGTATCAATATCAACCACCAGTGCAAACTGCCTACAGTTCTCTTACTCTGTTGAAAGTCAACTACTCACAAAGGGGCTTTTCAACTTTCCATTTGACGAACTTTGAGTTAACTGGGCAAAAACAGGGATGGGATGAGGGTGAGGTGAGAGACACACCTACCTCTGAATGAAAAAATTAAAAGGACACAAAAAAAGTCAAAATTAATTCAAAACAAGATTGATGTTACTAATTTTTCCTTTGGTTCAGTATCTAATATGGCTCTACAAGGCACTGTTACTGATCTTATCTTGATTGAAAATCTTGACATTTTGTTTCCCGTAGATTTTTGCATCAGTTTTAGTTTTTTAAAGTATAGCATTAAACATTATTTTTCTTGATGGACAAACTTTTTGGCATACCCCTAAATTTTGCAGCCAAGGCAGATGCCTCACTGTGTCATCCCAGTCTCAACTCTGCTAGAAGAAAAAACTAGTATTATCCTCTAGATTTAGAATTTATTTTCAGTCTTTCTAGATGGGTGGAGTAGGTCTAGAAAGCATTATTGAAGCAGTGCTTTCCTAAGTGTGCACTAACAGAGATGAACACTGGTCTAGTTAAGAACAGTATTGTTTATTTCTCATATAAGTCACTGAGAGACACTCAGGAGGGCAGTTTTGCCAAGAGGGAAGTTTGATGAAGAGAAACATCTCTGAGAGTGTGCAGATAATTCAAACAATTTCATATCATTAATGAGCATGTTAAATGGATAAACTGTTGACTAAAAGACAGAATATGTGATATTTAATGCAACAATTTCATCATATCATATTTGTAAATCTCTGAAACCTATCTAACCATCTTTAGTCTTCTAAAGAGGGGATGTATTCCTTCTATCTCTTGGCATAATGAAGAGAAATGAATGTACTTTAACATGGTCTATAAATGTAAGTTCCTATAGGTTTAAGTGGATATATTTCTCACTGTTTACTTAGCTGGGTACTTGGCAACAAATATATACTATATCCACTACTTATTTAAATGATCCTTTTTCTTTTTATTAAGTTCATAATCATGCTATGTGTAATTAAAATACACAGAATCTTAATTTTAAAAGCAAAATAATCTATCATCTAGAGGAGAGCAATGTAATATTTCTATTGGCTTGGGAGAGATCTTTTATAAAACTATGACAGTTCACATAACTCTTTTGTAATTTATGTGGGTCACAATTAAAGTAGCATAAATTAATGTGTTCTATCAGAGTTGGCAAACTTTTTGTAAATGGCCAGATAGTACATATTTTCAACTTTTCAGGCTATATGATTTCTGTTGCAAACAACAATTCAACTTTGCCATTGTAGTAGGAAGGCAGCCATAGGCAATAGTAAACAAACAGGCATCTTCCAATAAAACTTTGTTTACAAAAATAGGCAGTGGGCTGAGTTTGGCCTGCAAGCCATAGTTTGCCTACCCTTGTGTTAGATGCTTCTGTATACCTTATTGAAAACTGTAAGCTGGGTTGTCTGCAATAGTGAGCTGTAAAGGATTCATATCATTTATTAAGCTGAGTGTCCAAGCCATTATCTAGAAACAAATAAACAATTAGTAATGACTATGGAATAGTTCATGTGTCTATATCTAATCTTATCTTTTAGCATTCTGTATTCCACAAGATTTTTTAATGTTAGATGTTATTACTAGGTGTATATGTCATCTCTGTTTTGCCAGTATTTTGCCCTCTTATAAACTTTTTAAACTCTTTAAGCTTTTTAAAAGTTCTGAAAATTTAATACTTTATCGAAGGCCATGAAGCTTAAGGATATTTCTACATGAGGACACTTTGTTTTATTGGCAGTAATGAATGCCTCTTAATGGGTCAGGGACTTACCTAAGCCACAAAATTGAAGTGGCCTAACATGGAAAGCTGGCTAACTACATATTTGGTATTCAGTTGTAGTAGGACATCATCCCAATTTAAGAAAAATTTACTGTGGCCGTAGGGGCAGAGGTTAAATGATGCTGAAACTACACTATTTTAAAAATTAAGCTGTGTGTTTGGAAAAGCTGTTCTGAAAAAGATAGCACTTTGCTCTATACATTTAGCAATATTTTTGCTGTTGATTCCAATTAATGGCCACTTACATATTATGAAGGATTAACAGGAAAATGATACACAGTTATTTAAAAATCAGTTCAAACTATAATTTATTTAGTAAGTCCATCATGTGAAGAAAGAAACAATAAAGCAATAGAACGAAATACCAGAACATTCACAGTTTGCTTTTCTAAAGGTTATTGTAGAAATTATATATATATTTGACTCAAAATTGCTGAGGCTATGAGATATTATCATAGCCATGCCTTTGGAAGTCACAAGGCTAACCTCCACAGTTCCATGCTGTGAGGACAGGAAAAACTGTTTTCCCCAACAGGGAATTTGAGAAAAAGTGGTCTTATCAGTCACATGACCAAAAGCAAATGGAATAGCCAAGATTTCAAAGAACTTTCAAGTCAGAGTAAACCTCAAAGATTATTTGCTCAACCATTTAATTAGAGATGGAGAAACCGATGTTCAAAGAATATAAGAGATTTTGCTAAAGCTTACACTCAGACAAATTTGCCATTAGTGCCCTTGTTTACTTTATTCCTGGGCTTTGCTATTAGAAAATGAACTTTCATCCACAGTTAGGCACAGGCACAGAGACTCACATAGGTGAAAACATGTGAGCCTGGGAAAACTACAGTCCACTGCCAGTATTCAGGAGCTTCCAGGTAGTGTTTGCATTGTTTTTCTTGCACCTAGATTAATGGCATTAAAAAGTTTTGTATGTCCACTTATATCTTCCTTACTTAGTTTTAATCTATTTAAGTCATTATGCTAGATTGGTTAAAATGTCAGAGACCAAAATCTCAGGTCAGTCTTATCTCCTAGAAAACTTCTTAATTTATAATTGAAAGAGTTCAGGTATTTGGCAGGTGGCATATTAATGTAAATACACTGAATTAAAGTAGATTATTTTATTTTTTAATTTTTTGATTACTCTTTTGGTTTCACCTTATATGGAATGAGCTTTTATCTACAAACCTCTCCCATGGCCAGGACTAGGGTGAAATAACTCAGACACACAAGTCAAGGAGTCTTAGACTTGAAGGACCCTAAAAATATGTACCTCCTTGAATTCTGTGACCAGGAGCCTCTCTCACTCTAGTCTCAGCCCTTTCTTTTTTCATAGATTTCTTCCCTGACAGTATATTAAGAGAATGATGGGACAGAGGGTTTATGTCTGTGAGGCAATTTTAGTTTCAAAGAAAAAACTTGTTACATTAATATATAGTATTGGTTATATTTTAGAATATCTCGGACTTAAAATATTAAAATTGTGAGAATTAAGTAGATATAAATATAATAAATAGCTCAGATAAAATTCTCCTTGTTATGTGATGTAGATTACCACGTAACCCATGGCTTCTTCAGAAATATCTCACCATATGAGAAATCTTGTGATTTTTCACAGTTAAGCACAGAGCTTTAGCCAGACTGTCTATTGATGTTCTATATTCCCCATTTTTATTCATATGCCTCCTCAAATTTATATTCTTATTTTCTTCTCTGAGTTTTATTCTTCTTCCTATTTATATAGTGTATACATTGGAGAGAAAGGGTAGAGAGAAAGAAACATTTATTGAGTCTTCTACTTGGTGAGTCCTTTGCTAGATATTGTTCATCTAATAATCTAATATGTCTAATCATTGTGTTTCTAAGATGCCATGATTTATTATTTTTCCTATAGAAAAAATTCATGACTCATGATAATAAGGGTTTTATTTTTCTCTCACAAAAATTTTAATTATAAAGATTTAAAAAAATTTTATTTTCTTCCATTTTTATTGCGATATAATTAACATACAGCACTGTATAATTCTATTTCTTTCATGGTAACAACAATCTAAAAATCTATAAAAGATGCACAAAAAGGAAAAAGAAATCCAAATATAATATTAAGATAATCATCAAATAACATGAAAAAATGCAAAATAAGAAAGTAACAAGAGAAAGCCGCAAAAACTACTCCAAAGCAATTAACAAAATGGCAATAAGTATATACCTATAAATGATTACTTTAAATGTAAATGGACTAAATACTCCAATAAAAAGACATATAGTGACTGAATGGACACAGAAACAAGACCCATATATATGCTAGCTACCAGAGACTAACTTCAGATCTAAAGACACAAACTGACTGAAAATGAGGGGATGAAAAAAAGATTTTCATGCAAATGGAAACAAGAAGAGAGTCAGGGTAGCAATACTTATATCACACAAAATAGACTTTAAAACAAAGACTGTATAAAGGGACAAAGAAGAACATAACACCATGATTAAGGGATTATTCCAAGAAGAAGATATAACAATTGTAAATATATATGCTCCCAACATAAGAGCACCTAAATACATAAAGCAAATGTTAACAAACATAAAGCAAAAATAGGCAGTATTATCATAATCATAGGGGATTTAACACTGCATGTACATCTATGGGCAGATTATCCAGACAGAAAGCCAAAAAGGAAGCACTGGTTTTAAGTGATATATTAGATCAAATAGATTTAATAGGGGTGTATAGAACATTCCATCCAAAAGCAGCAAAATACATGTTCTTTTCAAGTGCACATGGAACATTTTCCAGGATAGATCACAGGCCATACTACAAAATCATTCTCAGTCTACTTGAGAAGGTTGAAATCATAACAAGCATCTTTTCTGACCACAGTGCTATGACACTAGAAATCAATGACAAGAAGAAAACTGCAAAAAACACAAACATGTAGAGGCTAAACAATATGCTACTAAACAAACAATGGGTCACTGAAAAAATCAAAAAAGAAATAAAAAGTACTTGGATATAAATGAAAATGAAGACACAGTGATCGAAAATCTTTGGGAAGCAGCAAAAGCAGTTCTAAAATGGAAGTTTATAATGATACAAGCCTATATCAGAAATGAAGAAGAATCTCAAATAAATAACCTGACCTTATATCTAAAGGAACTGGAAAAAGAAAGCAAAACAAAGAAAACCAACAAAAGTTAGTAGGAGGAAAGAAATCATATAGTTCAGAACAGAAATAAATGAAATCAAGACTAAAAATACAATAGAAAAGAGCAATGAAACTAAGAACTGGTTCTTTGAAAAAAAATAAACAAAATTGTTAAACTTTTAGACTCATCAAGGAAAAAAAGAGAGAGGGTGCAAATCAATAAAATAAGAAATGAAAAAGGAGAAGTTACAACTGATGCTACAGAAGTACAAAGAATAATAAGAAATTACTAAGGACAATTATATGCCAATAAAATAGACAATCTAGAAGAAATGGACAAATTCAAAGCAATGTATAATATCCCAAAACTGAATCAGGAATATGAACAGAACAGTTACCAGTAATGACATTGAATTAGTGATTTAAAAAAATCTCAGCTATCAAAAGTCCAGGACCAGGTGGCTTCACAGGTGAATTCTACCAAACATTTAGCAAAGATTTAATACCTATACTTCTCAACCTGTTCCAAAAAGTGCAGAGGAAGAAATACTTCATAACTCCTTCTACTAGGCCAGCATTACCCTGATACCAAAACCAAACAACAGTATCACAAATAAAGGAAATTACAGGCCAATATCACTGAGGAACATAGGTGTAAAAAATTCAACAAAATATAAGCAAGCTGAATTCAAATTATACATTAAAAGGATCATGCACCATGATCAAGTGGGATTCATACCAGTAATACAAGGATAGTTCCATAGCCACAAATCAATCAATATGATACACAACATTAACAAATTGAAGAATAAAACTATGATCATCTCAATAAATACAGAAAAAGCTTTTGACAAAATTCAACATCCATTTATGATAAAAACAGCAGTAAATTCAGTATAGAGAGAATATGCCTCAACATCATATAGGCCATTACAGTAAGCCCACAGCTAACACCATACTCAACAGTGAAAAACTGAAAGCATTTCCTCTAAGATCAGGAACAAGACAAGGATGCCCACTCTTGCCACTTTTCTTCAACAGAGTGTTGGAAGTCCTAGCCACAGCAATCAGACAAGAAAAAGAAATAAAGGAAATCCAAATTCTAAAAGAAAAATAAAAGTGTCACTTTTCACAGGTGGCATGATACTATACATAAAAAATCCTTGGGACACCACAAAAAAACTACAAGAACTCATCAATGAATTCAGTAAAATTGCAGAATACAAAATATACAGAAATCTGTCATGTATACTAACAACAAAGTATCAGAAAGAGAAATTAAGAAAACAATTTCATTTACAATCACAGCAAAAGGAATAAAATACCTAAGAATAAGTCTAACTAAAGAGGTAAAAGACCTTTTCTTAGAAAATTATGACACTGATGAAAGAAATTGAAGATAATGCAAACATACGAAAATATATGTTGTGCTCATGAATTAGAAGCATTAATATTGTTAAAATGACAATACTACCCAAGGCAATCTAGAAATCCACTTCAATCCTTATCAAAATACCCATGGCATTTTTCAGAGGACTGGAACAAATAATTTAAAAATTTGTATAGAAAGAAAAATATACCCCAAAGAGCCAGAAAATCTTGAGAAAGAAGAACAGAGCTGCGGGAAATATGCTCCCTGACTTCAGACTATACTACAAAGCTACAGTAATCAAAATAGTATGGTATTGGTACAAAAAGAGACACATGTATCAATGGAACAGAATGGAGAATGCAGAAATAAAACCATGTACTTATAGTCAATTAACCTACAACAAAAGAGGCAAGAATCCACAATGAAGAAAAGACAGTCTTTTCAATAAGTGGTGCTGGGAAAACTGGATGGCTATGTGTAAAAAAATGATTTAGAAAATTTTCTCATACTATATACAAAAATAAACTAAAAATGGATTAAAGTTCTAAATATAAGACTAGAAACTATAAAACTCCCAGTAGAGAATATAGGCAGAAAACTCTTTAACATAAATCATAGCCATCTGTTTCTGGATCTGTCTCCTAAGGTGAAACAAAAGCAAAAATAAACAAATGAGACCTAATTTAACTTAAAAGCTAAGGTAGTAACTATTATTATGGGTATACAGATAAAAATTATACAAATAAAATTATTTTTTATCACAGTTTAAAATATAATAAAAATAAAATAGGTTCCTAAGAAATCTTTAATATTAACACCAGGCATTTAGCACTGATACCTCTTTTAAAAGATGTATGTTTGCAAACTATTTGTTGGTTAGTAACTACTCCTGTGGTGATTTAGTTTATTAAAAACTTGTTGAACATTACTATTTCCTGTTATGCAAACTCTCATAAAGAAACTTAACTACAGGTGATTTGAGACAATTAAATGTTAAATATCCTTTTATCACCACAGGAAGAGATGTTTTTAGTACCACAGGTAGTAAAAGACAGCCATTGCCAGATAACAGAAAAAACATTTTGCATCTAATTTGTCAGAGCACCCATTTTAAAGTGCATTTAAATATAGAAAACAGAAACATATTCATCAAAGCAGCACAATGCCAATTTTCAAGAGAATTTTAGATAAGCAATTCTTTCATAAGATTGTCAAAGGCAAATGGGAATTGCCATTTTGGACTAAAATAGAAGAACAAAGAAAGGAAATTGACTGAAATGTCTTTCATCATTAAAATTAAGCAGGATGTAAAAATATTTAAACAGAGTAAGTGCTGAAAGTAAATTAGCTATTTTAAATGTCCTCAGTTTGGTTTTATCAAATTTTCAGTGCTAATCCTTGATATTTTGATTTAACTTAGATCTGTATTTTCTTATACCATCTTATGTGAAAATACTCAGCATAGAGTCACTTTTTTATACATAGTTGTTAAGTGCTAGTAATCATCCAGGAAGTGTATTAAGACTTTTGTCATGTAATCTTTAACTCTATAGATTGCCATCATTCTATGATGAAAAAACTGGGGCATTGAAAGTTCAGTGTTCTTGTCCAATCTCCAATAGGTACTAAGTGACAAATTTGGGATTTAAACTAAGAGTTTTCTCCCAAGCCCATGCTCTTTAAGTACTCTATTTTACATTCATAAAACTGACTCAAGTCATGTTATTACAGGAACTAACCTCGCTTGTCTCTGTCATTTCAAGCTACCTATTCAATACAGAATTATGGCAGAATTCTAAAGAGAAGATTGGGAGAAGGGTTTGGGATACTAGCCCTTTCTCATATGTTCCTTGGTGACCCAGTCCTCTGCCCCTGTTCTACCTTCCACCAGTTGTCAGAGGCAAAAGTCAGCTAGAAAATAATTGAGTCTTCAGTGAAGAAACTCATAACCTTCTTTATACTTTCTGTTTTTCTTCCTTTTACTCAGCCTCACACTTCTCTCTGGACAACTTTGCTTCAATAGGGAGATGTGATAAAGATTGGATGTTACAGTAGAGTGTGAAGTTTGTTATTTAAACTTCCTCTTGAGAGCTGGCATCAAGCAGGTGCTATTCTGGTCAATGTTTTTGACCTCTACAAAATCTGCTGTTTGGGAGTGATAAAAAGTTAGGGGTTATTAAATATCTCATAGATGATTTATTAAGTCAAAAATTCCACTGATATATTAACCTGATAATTAATGGCTCTAAGTAAAACTGTGTTATTAAGAGCAGCATTCAAAACAGAATACAGCTTCTCTTAGGTCAAGAAAAGACCAATTTCATTTCATTTCATATTAACTTAGTATAGAAATTCTACACTCACTAGTCATATGACCAAGAAGATTGCTTAATTGTCTGTGGCTTTCTTAACATTTTCTCTTTATAAATTATGACTAGTAGCCACTCTTTTGTGAGAAGAAATATGTATCTAAGTGAATTTTTTAAGGCTATTGTTAGAGTTGATGTTATGAGATACATTGTTTTGTTCACCTAATGTAACTTAACTAATTAAAGCCAGAGAGAAGCTAAATGCACTTTTGACCATCTGAATTCATTCATCTTTATTCATTTATGGATTTACACATATCTTTGTGCAATAAATCTCAAATGTCTACTACTTGCTAATATTAGAGACATAGCAGTTAACAAGGTAGATCATAGATCCAGCCCTTACAGGGTGTACATTTTGGTTTATATCTTATTTCTTGAGGACTTCTTTTCCTATTAAAATTTTAATAGGGTACAATGTATCATTGACTCAGATCAACTCAATATATAATTGTAGCTGTCCATATAGAAGAATTTATGTCATGGCCTGAGTTACTATTAAATGTTAAAGGGCATATGTTAATAAAAATAAACACTTTGACCTGTGAGAAAGTCTTCAGGACAGGGTACCACATCCAGCAGTCATAAGTTATATAATTATATTCATGTGCATTTCACTATCATTGGGCAGTGTACCAGATTAAGTAGGTCAGTAATGTTGTTGAATATGTTTCTGTACTTTCAGAACAGAAAAGTACAGAAACACATTCTGGTTGTGTTTTTGGTTGATTGTTATTATACATAATTATAATCTAATTAGTTATCACATAAATTCTACCTTGTATTTTATAACAGAACAATCACATAAAAGTGTTTATCAAAACTATTATATTTCTTTAAAAACCAGCAACTTTCAGAGACATGACAACTTATTATTAAGCAAAAGTACTTTAAAAAGAGAAGGTACTTAGAGAAAGGAATGCTAAACTATTTATCCAAAGTTTTCAAGATATTTTCCCTAGATTTACATTATTTTCTTTAACTTTTAGCATAAATTTAGTGTTTTTGTAAAAGTAATACAAATTAAAATGGAAATTCAAAGTTCTTAAAAATTACAAGTTTAAAAATTACCACAAATTACTCAAATGTAATCACTTTCAACATTAGTTGAATATCATCCTAGTTGAATATCCGTAATTATGCCTGTATATAAATACAAGGATAAATGGATGGATGGATGTATAAATGAATGAATGGATCAAAAGAGGAACAAAAGTTATTTTGGAAAAATTGAATCATACTGTAATTATTTAATTAAAACTTTAAATTGCTCAAATTTATCAGAAAAAATGAAATAGGAATGAAGCTAACACTGTTGTTGAACTTTAAATGTTTCATAAATATGTTATACTTAAAATGTATATTATTCATATTTAAAATGCCCCTTATAATTAAGAATAAAGGTTAAGAAATACTGAGATGGTTATAATTTTTATTTATAGGTAGTATCAATCAAATCCTGCCATTAAAGATAAAATTAACACACTTTTTACCCACCTCATCTCTCCATACCTCCTAGTTTTTGTAGCTATTTCTACTTTGTAAAAATGTTAAAAATCTGCATTCTCTTCTGTAATTGTAATCTGTGTATTTGTTTTGTTTTGTTTTTGTATTTAAATGGATTCAGTGCTTTTCCCCAGTCATTTTACTATATTCCCAGGATAAGAAAGATTTTTTTTAATCATCTCTTGTTTGGCTGGGCTTCATTGTCAATTTAATTGTTTACTATTTTTGCATGCATTTTCAAGCAAGGCTCACAGATGTTGTATTATTGAGAATTCTGTTTGCTTTTAAAATTTTATAGTTATCCATGCATGATTTTTTTACTTGAAAGAGGATACTGAGCACTCACTACCATGCTAAACTGGGTGTACATTGAAATTCCTTACCTAGAAAACTTTCAAATTGGCCAATCAACCATACACTGTACTAACTATAGTAACAATCAAGCCCCAGATGTTGTATGAGTTTTCAAGACAGAAAGAACAGATTGAGCAGAAGCATAGAGATGAGAAACATCATGCAGAGGTACTATCAAAATTTAGATAGTGCTGGAGCATGTGGTTAAGACAGAACAGGATGACAGAAAGTCTGGAGCAGTAGAACTTGACCAGTGCTTGAAGGCCCTAAAATCCAAACTTGATTTATAGAACATAGTATAATATAATTGTGTTAGTCAATTCCCATCCCACTCCCACCTCTACCATTAGATGTTTGCTGCCAATATTCTACTGTATTTTGGCATGGAGTATTGCATTTTGATGTTTTCATAGCATTTTCATTCATTTTTGAGTTGGCTGTATTACAGAACTGAGGCTTTTTCAAGAATAGCTCTTATAGCACATATTCTCTGAAAAATTTTTGACACATCTTACAGTGTCTGCCAGTAGCTTTTACACTTGAAAACAACTTGGCTGCATATCATGTGGCAGTATCACACCTTCTTTATTTCAGTATCTGTAGATACTACTCCACTATTTTCAAGCAATAGGTGTTGCTTTGTGGAAGGGTAAAGCCAGCTTAATATTTACCACTTGAAAGTGACTTGCTTCTTCTCTTAAAATACCTGAAGAATTTTGTTTGTTTTATTCTTTAAGATGAAAAAAATGTAACTTGGGGTTATGCATTTCTGTAAGTTGTCCTCTATTTTTTTTCCTAAAAATAATGTATGCCCTTTTTATTTGTGGTTTCAGTTCTTCCTTTATCCTAGGGATATTTTACTGTATCCTATCTTGAATAATTGTCTGGTTCATTTGTTAATCTCTTTACTGTTATGTTACATCATTTGGCCTTTCTTTTTTTAAATCTACTGTCTTCTAATTAATTATGTATTTATCTCTTCTCTTTATACTTAAATCACTATGCCAGTTTTTCCATTAAAGCTTTATTCTGTTTTTTTTTTTTTCCTGGTTCTAATTCATTTATTTATTCTGTTTTGACCTTGTTAAGAGCTTTTTTTTTTTTTTTTAATTGTAGAGCACAGAGCACTAACAGCAGGGGACAGACATTGCTGCACTCTTTTTTTTTTTTTTAACTATATTTATTTTTGGCTGCATTGGGTCTTTGTTGCTGCGCATGGCTTTCTCTAGTTGCAGCGAGTGGGGGCTACTCTTTGTTGCGGTGCGCGGGCTTCTCATTGCGGTGGCTTCTCTTGTTGCAGAGCACAGACCCTAGGTGTGCGGGCTTCAGTAGCTGTGGCTTGTGGGCTCTAGAGTGCAGGCTCAGTTGTGGCACACGGGCTTAGTTGCTCCGTGACATGTGGGATCTTCCCAGACTAGGGCTCAAACCCATGTCCCCTGCATTGGCAGGTAGATTCTTAACCACTGCACCACCAGGGAAGCCCCCTAGACCTTTCTTCTTTTCTTCTGCTCTTAATTCTCCATTTTTATTTCCTTTCATTGACTAGTCGTCTTGTCTTAGTGCTCTTATTTTACTGAATCTAGTTGCTTAAATTCTGTAGCATGAAAAATTCTCATGTAATGGTTCTTCTGTTCCTTGGACTATATTTACTTACAAACAAAGTTTCTTTGTTTCATTCTTCTTTGTTTTACTCAATATGTTTACATAGTTGCTGTGCACTTTTTCCCCTATTGTTCTTGTTTAATTTGAGTTTTCCGTTCGCACCGTACTATATTTTGCTACAGCTGAATTTACTCTGACACTGTTTCTGGCTCGGTTTGGTAGCTGAAATATTCACTCTTCCTCACCTGCTTTGGAAAAAATATTAACCTCCTAATTCCTGGAACCTGTGAATATGTTACCTTAAGTGTCAAAATGTCAAAAGAGCCTTTGCAAATGGGAATTAAGATTTTGAAATGAGAAGATTATCCTGGATTACCTGTTGGGGTCAATATAATCACAAGAATCCTTACGAGAGGGAAGTAGGTGAGTAATAGAGTGGAGATGTGACAGTGGATGCAGATGGTGGAGTGGTATGTTTTGAAGATGAAGGAGGGAAACCATAGCCAAGGAATGCAAGTAGCCTCTAGAATGTGGAAAATGGCAGGGGAACAGATTCTCCCCTCAAGCCTCCAGATAAAACCAATCCTGCTAACACCTTGATTTTAAGCTATAAAACCCATATTGGACTTCTGACCTCCAGAACTTTAAGATAATAAATCTGTATTTTAAACCACTAAGTTGTGGTAGTTTGCTATAGCAGCAATAGGAAACTAACCCAGTAAGGAATCTTTAGAACAAGTCTTTCTCTTAGATCCAGACCTAATCTGAGCCATTTTACTGCTTCTCCTGCATCTCTTCTGAAGACAAGCTCACTGCTGCTGGTAAAGAGAGACTATTGGGGTCCAGGCAGAGCAGAGATGAGCTGAGTGATTCTGCTCATCAGTCCACTCAAGGCTGCCTGGTATAGAAAGAAACTCAAAATGCTTCTCCATCTTCTTTAATATGATCAGTAGTGGAAGCAATAAATTCCAACAGAAAAACACTTAAAAGGATTGGAGCAAGTCCCAAAAGATGAATAAAGTGTTTTATTTGTGGAAATGGTGGGAGAAGGACTAAGAAGATCAAAGTTTTATCAGAGAAACATGTAAGAGTATGTCAGTATGAGCCACTCAAGGGCATGTTACATTATGAGGAAGGTGTGAAAGGACTAACAGTTTAAAACAGGCAAAAAGTGGTCGTATCCTCAAGATCTGGACTTGAGATAGGGGTCATCCAGTTCAAGACCACCTCACATCCATGTATTTTTATAGCCAGTATTCTCACATTCACCCCTATACAGACCCATCTGCATTACTTGTCCTCATCATTCATTTCCTTACAATCTTCCACATGCACCCACAGTTGCTATATAATCAGTTAAATCTAAAAGTGAAGAATTAATATGAAATTAAATTGTAGCTAGTAGTACTCCAGTAATACCTGACAGCAGAAAATGTTAAAGAATTCTGGATTGTCAGTCTACCACATTGAAGGGTCCTATAGATAATGACTTGCTGAAAATGAGCTCACAGTCTAAAACTATAAAACATAACTCTAAGGTAGATTCTGCAAACACTAAGAACAGCAAGTGTTTTTTTTGTTTGTGTTGCAGTACGTGGGCCTCTCACTGTTGTGGCCTCTCCCGTTGCGGAGCACAGGCTCCGTACGCGTAGGCTCAGCGGCCATGGATTACGGGCCTAGCCGCTCCATGGCATGTGGGATCCTCCCGGACTGGGGCACAAACCCGTGTCCCCTGCATCTGAAGGTGGACTCTCAACCACTGTGCCACCAGGGAAGCCCCAAGAACAGCAAGTTTTAACCATTAAGATAATTTAATTGAACAGTGTTTTAGGGAGAGTAACTAAGAATGTTCAAAATTATTAAAGCTGCAAAAACACAAAGCAGTATCAAGAAAAGAAACAGATTTTAAAAATAACCAAATAGTAGTTTTAGAAATAAAAAATATTGTTCTAGAACTTATGAAAAATGTGGATGGATTAAACAGTAAATTAGACATAGTTGAAAATTGATGAACTAGAAGATAGAGCTGAAGAATTACCTATAACATACATTAGAGAGATAATAGAGATATAAAGGAGGGATTAAGATAAATGAGAATAAAATGTGAAACTATGATGTATGTCAAATTGAGGTTTCTGAAGAGTAAAAGAAAATAAGACAGATAATCAAAGGGATAATGACTGAGCATTTTTGATAACTGATAAAAGAGCTAAATCCTTGGAATCAGGAAACATTATTAGGAAGCTCATTACAGAATAAAAAAAAAAATCCACACCTCAGTACACTATACCAAAAATTCAGAATACCAATAACAACCTTAACACAACTGGAGAGGATACTTACAAAAGAATGATGATCTGTCAAACTGTAAGCTTCTCAATAGCAATTGTGAAGGTAGAAATAGACATCTAATGTCAACAATATAAAATAGTGTGCTTATGATACAGTTGCTATCATACCAAAAAAAAGGGGTGAAATGAAGACATTTCTTTAGATAAAAGCTATAAAATGTTAACCAAAAAAACACAGAAAGGATCATATGATGCCTTCTAAAATTCCTCTCTGTTCCCAATTCCTTAGTCCCTTCGCATAATTCCACAACCTAGAGGTTCACATGATTCCCTCACGTCTATCCTTCACACAGTCAGTCTGTAACTTTAAAAGTCTCAGCAGGACTCACAGAATTACTCAGATTGACACTATCTTTCATATAAATCAAATAGGTATTATATAACTACTTGAATTTTAATAGGTCATGGCACATACATCACTCATAATACATGAAAGATGTACTGCCTATACAGTGCATATATAAAATTATGTTGCAGTGTCACCCAACATATCATGCTCACACTACTTTCACATACAATGACCATCTCATCCTTACATCCACTACATAAAATACATTAAACTATACTCACTAAACATGACATACTTATCAACTCTGTAAAAAATATACAGCACACACTAAATTTCCTCATTCCCACACTAACATGACCCACCAGAAATTCTCCAGTGACCTAAAAGACAAAGTAGATGTATTTTGAGAAGTAAAAGTTCTGTTACAGGCTTAATTAAAGCATTTAAACAGGGGAAGGGATTTAATGTGTTTATTAAGAACAAGAACTTACCTATTTGCTGAAGCTTGTGAATTTAAAGGCATAGTCCTTTTGATTGGAAACTTAGATTAAGAGGAAGTAAGAAAAGTAACTGGGATATTTTTGATGTATTTAAATCAGTGGGAGAAGTAGAGGTGATTCAAGAAATACACAAATTATTTAGGAAAACTCCAACAACCTAGAATTTATCTGTAAATTGGGGAGGTTTTGAGATAGGCTATGAGTATGGTGAGTATAGATGAAAAACTGACTCGGAGTCCTTTGGGACAGGGGACACTGAGAAAGGTGACACCACTGACTAAGCCAAGTGATGGCTATGCCATTTAATAGTAAGTTGCTTCCTGAGAGGGGAGCTATAGCCATTGTTGGGAGGTGGAAGTCTGGAGTCAACCTTAGAGATCCTACTGCAGTCTCCTACTCAAGCTCAGAACCCAGCAGGTCCCCCAAAACTCTGGCAACAGAGGCCTTCCTGTGAGATTCCACAGAGCAGATATCTGGAAGAGGGAGCTGGGGACAAGAAATAGAAGTCAGTGGATTCTTTTTTTCTGTAAATTCTAACTCTATCAGGAAGTAGCAGGACTTTTATTTGATAATACACAGCGGACAAACTGATATACTTTACCTATGAACATACACCAAATTTATTCTTCTGGTAAATAGAGTAGGAATAACAAATAATACATGTACCTGACTATGTACCAGGCAAGAAATGGAGCCTTTGATACACTGCAGGAAACAACATAGGCCACCCATAGGTAATCAGACACATTTTTCCAACAAATATATTTGTATACCTGGATTTTAGGCAGAAACCAGACTGTAAATTTCATGAGGACAAGTGCCGTGTGTGTTATTTTACATGGTATTTCTTCATTGTTTGTCAAAGGGAAATAATATCATTTTACTTTTGGTCCATGGTCCCTTTGGTCCATGGCTACAGCCAGACAGCAGAGGATTCAGACTGAGAAGACATCTCCTGTGCCTCTTTTGTAGACAAGCTCATTCATAATGATATGGGTGTAGGAACGAGGAGATACTGAGAAGGAATCAGTCAGGGAGATGGGTCAGCATGATGGTCTAGAATTGGAACTGAGCTCCTTTGCTCAACCATGGCCACAAATGACCCCATCTTTCAAGGACTGCTTAGGGTCTCTGTTTCTGATCAATGGGAAGAAATATACCATGTTGTTTTCCCTGTCTCCTTTGGAAGAAACTCTTAAAGGATATGAATGGGAAGATTACAAACCAAAGAGAAACGTGGAAATACACTTCCAGGAGTCTACGGCAAGTCTGTGAAGTCTTCATTTGAACATCTCCAGCACCATGGCCAGTTCCTAGGAAACTCTGAAAAAATATTGTTGACTGAAAAAGTGCACAACGTGAGAGCTGTCAGTTGTTTCATTGGGGACTTATTGAGAACTATAGCCTGGGAGACAGACAACTCTGAGGGACTGCTCCAAAGAGGTGGGGGGAAGGTCAGTATATATGTGATTTTGGTGAAGAGAGTACATGCAAACACACATCTTGGTAGAAGGTTGCTGCTAGTCACAAGAAGGTTGCTACTCATCATGAGGAGCACATGTCTCTGTTAATGATTTTAGTGCTTTTCTAGGTATGAGAAGATGCAAGAAACTGGGTTCATAAAATTTCTGATGAGGAAAATCGAGCTAATAATATCCAAACTTTAGTGACTACATACTGTTTTTCAGGCATGGTTCTAAGTTTGTGATATTCTGTATACATCTCTAGAAATACCGCATACAAGATAGCCAACATCACTGACATCCACAACACACACTTTTTTAATAATTGTTTGTTTGGGTTTTGGAGTAAATGGAGGTTCACATGGGAAAGTCACCTCAATTTCTACGAGTGCAAGTCTCATGTGTGGTAACAATGTTTGACACATAATATCCACTCTTTTTTGAATGGACACAGACCCCAGAAAATGCCGTATCTCAATTTTTTTTTATTCAATTCCCTAGAATTCTGGAAGACTCAAGAGGATGCTCCTCAGCCTGAGTCATATGTGGTGGTCCCAGCCTGGAGTCAGACAGCAGGAGAAAATGCCTCTGCCTCAGGATATTTCTCCTGCATCTCCTCTGCCCACAACCTTATTTTTGCTGGTGACGATGGTAAGGAAGATACAAAGGTGGGATCTCAGCTTGGAAGGGAGGTACAGCTGAACTGCTTAGCCTAATCCCTATTTATTTCACTTACCCTTCAAAAATAAGAAAGGAATTCAGGGCAGAGGGACTAGGACTGAAACCTCTGCCAAAGGACAAATAGGGAGTTTGCCTTCAAGGACAGGACAAGGTTTCTCAGCACTTTCAACATATGAACCCTGGGACAGTTGTGAGTGAGGTAGTGGGCAGTGCTGATATGCACGTGGGAATTTAATCAGAACCTTCCCCTTCAGATCAGCACACTCATATCCTCACACACACAGTGAGTCCTTCATATCAAATATGGCCCTATTTCTCTTCCTTTCACTTTTTCTCTCAAATACACACACCTTCACTCCCCATCTGTCTTTCCCATTCTCTAGTAGCATTACATAGCTACACCTTTATGCCTCCATTCTTTCACTCAATCATTCTCAGAATCACCTGTTTACACACTAATCCCATAAATAATTCACATCCCCTCACACATATAACCTGTTTTAGCTCCCTATGCTAGGTCAAACTCATGAAAATTCATATGCCCTGGAGGGAATGCACTCTCATATACAGTCTTTCTAATCTATACACAACTTCACCCACAAAACCTTCAGTTCTTCATAGAGAGGCACATTCTGAGAGCTCACATACACTTCTTCTAACATTCTAAGTCCTACTGTCTCACAGTAAGAACATGTACCACTCTTGTACTTGTTTACATGTACAGAAACACCACATAACACACATGCACACACCCATTCACCATCCCTTTTCACCAACATTAAAAACACCATGTATGTTCTGGCACATACATACACCATACCCTCATTACTAGATATTTATATCATGTATATTCTCCAAATAAAACATGCCACACACAGAATTGTGAAATATCACATATATATGTACTTCTACTCCACATGCCCATACCGAAATATTTTCATGGCCATCTTAACTCGTATAGACTTCACATACTTATCCTAGTTTTCTTATGCTTGAAATTTTCTTTCCTAGGAATTCATCAATTACATCAAGATGTTTCTTGTCTTGAATCCCCTGAGATGCCTCCACCCAAGGATTTGAAGCAATGGGAGACTTCCTCCCCTTTTCCACAAGTCTCTTTTCCATTTCATTTGGTTAATAGTAATAAGTCCTTTATGTCATCAGTACATATGAAAGAGAAAAGGGTCATGAACATTAACTACATGCCTGTCCAAATGAAAAGGGGTGTGGCTATCTTATGGGATACAGAGGAAGGATTGGAGCCTCCCTCAAAGAAAATAAGAATAGAAGAAATGACCTATCCTGAATAGATCCATACATCGTTCATCCTCTCTCATGTGTCTGCAAAGGAGCTCATAACTGACAGCGAGTCCAGCTTGGACAGCAAAGCCCAAGATGAAATGGAGAAGGCTGAAAGTCCAGCAGAACCTCCAGCTCTAGAGGAATGTTCAAAGCCCAAGATATCTGAATGGCTAGTAGCCCTGGATAGTGGCTTCAGGAGTATGGGCTGCTGTTGGGTCTTTTCCAACTTAGAGGTCCTTCAGGAGCATGCGGAACACGGGGTCAATGACGGCTTTAGCTGTCATGCTTTCTATCTTGCCTTGGCTTGGCTAAAGAGCAAGGGGAACAGGAAAGGGAA
This sequence comes from Neophocaena asiaeorientalis asiaeorientalis, assembly GCF_003031525.2. Taxonomy (NCBI): domain Eukaryota; kingdom Metazoa; phylum Chordata; class Mammalia; order Artiodactyla; family Phocoenidae; genus Neophocaena; species Neophocaena asiaeorientalis. The sequence goes on along the minus strand of NW_020174442.1, from coordinate 7,350,634 downwards.
AAAGAAGAGGAGGAAGAAGAAAATCAAGATGATAACATCTGGATGACAGAAAGAAAAAGATTTTGGCATGAAGACATGCTCATGCAAATAAACAGACTTTTTCAGCCCCTAAAAGAGAGGAAGTAAAGGAGGCCCATCCACCAAGGAGGCTTCATCTTCTCTAAGCAGTCATAGTACCCACCTTAGTTTATACATCTCTACCACCACACCACCTATAGGAGCAGAGAACCCATTTTAATGTTATCCACTGCTCTCCTGAGGAGCAGGGAGAAGAAGGCAGATCACACCATACAGAAGAGCAAGATGTCTTCATGAAAACTAAAGAAAAATGAAAATTAGTGTATCATCTCCACCACTATAATTGAGAAAACAAGACTCTGTTGGAAGTGGAAACTGCTGTGGACTGGATTGCAGAAGAGGTGAGGACTCCAGGGGTAAGGGAGCATGTTAAGGATATTTAGGATGCAAAGTTCTGAGAAAACGTGGCATCCACCAGAGATACCTCCCAGGGGTCCAGGAGGCGGAGTACTTGGTTGATGGTAAATTAATGAGAATGTTTCCTGCCCCTGCCCTTTGAGGGGACAAGAATAAAGACCTGACTAGCAGTTCAGCAGGGCAGAGAAGGCTGTGCCCACCATTCCTAGGTAAACCAGAGGTCACCAGAGTCCCATCCCCTCTAGGTTTATTCCCTGGCTTGCCTCCCTTCCAAGAGGCACAGGGCAGGATATCGACAGGACTTCTGTCTTTGAAGAAGGATTGGCATGTAGGCCAGTCATGGTTCTACCCTTTCTCTGGGTGTGAGTGAGATCTCAGACTCCATCTTGTGATTTTTATACCTGGGAGGAGACTGCTGAGGAGGTGTAACTACTTGAAAGAACAAGTAGTCAAATCCATTTATTTTTCTGGGAAAAATTTCCCTTCTTATATACTAAGAGCCAGTAGTTCTGGCCGCCTCCTCAAAAGTGTCAGGCATAACTGGAAAAGGAAGGGGATGGAGGCTACCCTTATGCCATGAACCATTTTTGGAAACTTTTAATTTAATGTGTTGCTTCCCAAAGGACATCTATATCCTTTTATGAAGGTTCACAATTCTTGTATCGTATTCTTTCCTTTTGTTACAGCATGAAGCATCTTGTTCTAGTTGGCCAGCAGAGGAGTTAAATATAGATGGAGCTGCAAGGTCATTGTAAAGCCAGGTTCATACTACAGTAAATGAGAGTATGTCTTTTTAGTTAAGGGAACAAATGAAGGACTCATCTTCCATGCTTCAAAAGTCACAGTTAGAATGGAACCTGGCAATTTTCCTGAATTTTCTATACCATGTAGGAAATCTTGAGAGTGACTGAACACTTGTCACTAAAGTAAGAAAAGCTGCCTTCTTCATTGAGTGGATCCCCTTCTCTGTTTTGGTTTTCTTATAGCAACAGAGACCCAGTGGCCTGAAGATTTCAAACAATGAGGTCCAGCACATTCCTACAGTCTGATGAGAACTCAGCAGTTCTTGTGAGCCCCACAGCATCAAGGTAGGGCTGGCCTGTAGATGTATGTACCTAATCATCTGTAGCTGCCTGGTAAAATGTGATTCCAGAATCTGGAGAAAATATCCACATAGAGTTGCAAGGAGACCCAGGAATACTGGGAATATTCTACCCTCAGGTGACCTGTGGAAAGACTTTCCCACTCCTGCTTCCCACCCTCAGAGAGTCAGGGGCCACTAAAAATATCTTCACTATGGCTTTGTGTTCAAGAGGACAGTGTAGATAGAGAGATGTGAGTACTAGGGGAAGCAAGTTTTTCCTACCTATACCTATCAGCAGTAGAACAGAAGACTGATGACAACTTGGCAGGAATTTAGGGGAGGAGATTGCTAAGGTGACAGGGTTTAAACGAAATTCTAATTTCTCTTCCTACTTTGCATTCTACTTTTCTCTTCTCAAGTCTCTTTCATTTACTGTAGGCTTGAACACCTGGCTCATAGTCCAGCTCTCCAGCCCAGATATTGTCCTTTACTCCAACTTTATTACCCTCCCCCACATACAAATCCATGAACATGCATACGTGATGCAAACAAGTGTGAACACTGCAAAATTTAAATAGTACAGATTGTATTACCCCTTCTCCTGTGCACTCACCCCCATGCATTTATCCCAAAGTAGTACATATTTTTCTATATGCTTTTCTTTAAATGAACGTATACTTTCCCCCATATCTCCCTTTTATATATTCACTTGCACAGTTATTTGGCTGAAGGACAGACATTCTTATTATTAAGAGAAGAAAAGGTACTGGATAAAACCAAAGGCAATTAAAACCCATCCCTTGTCTTCTCTGGGCTTGTGTACATGAGGTGTACAAACACTTCTTAAACAGTCATATCAGAAATGATGGAACATGTGAAAATCATCTGAGACAATCAAGTATGTATATATACAGGTGTCATAATGCAGTTTTAAGTTCAATAACTTTATAAGTGTAAAACTACCAACTTTTGGAAAATATAATTTGCATGTTTAATTATTTGTATGTGATTTGTACACTTTAAAGGTTAATTTTTTCTCTCTTTGTCACTCCAACATCTTCAATCAGAAGGACAGAAACAAAAAATTAAAATTAAAAAAGTATTATGGACAGTTCACAAAACTGTATAGGAAAAGGATAATTAAAATAGTTCAACTTTCAAATGATGTTCTTTATAGTTTGTAGCTTTTACCCTTCTGAAATTATTAAAGCTTAAAACTGCACTACAGGGCTTCCCTGGTGGCGCAGTGGTTGAGAGTCCGCCTGCCGATGCAGGGGACACAGGTTCGTGCCCCGGTCCAGGAAGATCCCACATGCCGCGGAGCGGCTGGGCCCGTGAGCCATGGCCGCTGAGCCTGCACGTCCGGAGCCTGTGCTCTGCAATGGGAGAGGCCACAACAGTGAGAGGCCTGCGTACCGAAAAAAAAACCAAAAAAAACCCTGCACTACAGCATTCGGGAAACCTGTATATATACATATTTGATTATCTTCAAACTATTAGATTTGTGTGCAGTCCTTCCCCATGGATATATATGTATAACAACTGTATGTGTACCTGTGTGTGCATAAGTTCATAGAAGCCAAAGATGGATTTCAGTTCTTTTGCTTTTATCTGCCTAAGACTGTTTCTTTCTTCTCTTGATAAGAGGCTCTACCTTCTGAACAAAAATGTGAGCAAGTCAGCCTAGCCAGGTGAAGTCATTACTTCACTAATTGGATTCCCTGATTGACCTAGTGGTAAATATCAATCCATGTTGGATCAATCTGTACTGATAACTTGGAAAATCAAAATAGAAGAGATAGAGATTGTGGTGGTTAGTGTCGGGTTATCCTCTGTCCACAGCTCAAATTCAGGCCTATGAACCTCTACTATTAGACTTGCTTCAATTCCTCCTTGTTTTGAAAGACCTGGCTGTTTTACCTGTTATTTTGATTTATTAAGCATCATCCACACTAACCCTTCAATAAATTCTTGTTTTGCTTCAATTAGCCTGAGTCAGTTACTGTTGTTTGTAACCCAATATACCTTAATTGATGTAAATTAGCTTCAACATGATAATTTCTTCCATTTTAATGGTTGAAATGATAGTCTAGAAAAGAGTAACATATTATATTCCTCTGACTTTATACGGAAACAGTAAGAGGTAAAATTATACTCAGTATGTATATTATGTCTTTGATTAATTAGGAAGTTTGCATTGACAATGTTTGGGTATATAAACAAAATTACTTCAGTGGACAAAATGGACTTCAGGACATTAGACCTGGTAAATCCCTTACTGCTACTTAGCAACTTTGAATACTTTGAGTAGCGTTCTCGTCTTGAAAACAGAGATCATGATACCTAAAATAAAGGTTATTGTGAGAATAATAAGACCTAGGTAAAAACACCTAATACAGTCTCTGGCATAAATAGTAAAATAATTTTTCATTCACTTTTGAAATTTATTTTCTTTACCTGTGAGCACTGGCAGTTTGATTATGATGTGTCTAGGTAGGATTTTTTTTTTTTAATTTACATTATTTGATATTTGCTGAGCAAAACTCTTTAAAAAATCTTTTGAATTTTGAAAGAATTATAAGCTCACAAGAAGTTTCAAAAACAGTCCACAGTCGAGAGGGGTCCCACGTACCCATCACCCATCTTCCCCCAACTTAATTACAGTGCATTATCAGAAAGGACACTGATGAGAAAAATACAATAAATCAGACTACAGACCTTACTCAGATTTCACTATTTTTTTATGTACTCATATTTTGCATGTTTTTATGTATAATGCTACATTTTACACATATGGATTTGTATGCCCATCACTTCAGTCAAGATACAGAAACGTTCTGTCACCGCAAAGTAATTCTCTCATGCTCCTTGATAGGCACATACATCCTCTTTCCCTAACTTCTGGTAACAACTTAACTATTCTTCATCTCTATTCTGTTTTTCATTCCAAGAATTTTATATAAATTGAATCATATAATATGTAAACTTTTGAGATTTCCATTTTCAGCTAAGCATAATTCCCCTAATATTGAGCCAAATTGTTGAATATATTGTAGTTCATTACTTTTATTGCTGAGGAGTATTCCATTGTATGATGTAGAACAGTTAAATGTGTCATGCATTCAAAGGCATTTGGGTAATTTCAAGTTATTGGCGATTATAAATAGAGTAAAGCTTCTATGACATTAGCATACAGGTTTTTGTGTGAACATAAGTTTTCATCTTTCTAGTATAAATGCCTGAGAGTGTTATTGTTCGGTCATATGGTAAACGTGTATCTTCTTAAAACAACTGCAGGCTCATTTCTGTAGTGGCTGAACCATTTTTATATTCCCACCAATGTATGAGAAATCTAGTTTCCCTACATCCTTACCAGTTTTGATAGTATAAGTATTTTTAAGTCATTTTAATAGATATGCAGTAGAATCTTGTGGCTCTTTAAATTTACATTTCCCGAGTGATTTGTGATGCTGAACATCTTTTCATGTAGTTGTCATTTGCTTATCTTCTTTTTTAGATCGCCTATGTAAGTCTTTTGCTCATTTTTAACTTAGATTGTTTTTATTTAGAGTTATTTGTATATTTTGGATATGAGCTATTTGTTGGATATGTGATTTGCAAATATCTTCTCCCTGTTGGTAGCTTGCCTTTTCATTCTTTTAACAGGGTCTTAGAACAAAAGTTTTAATATCAGTGAAGCTAAATATATCAGCTATTTTCTTTTATGAATAATACCTTTTGTGTCATGTCTAGGAACTTGTCACTTAGCTCTTGGTCCCAAAGATTTTATCCTGTGTTTATCCTCTAAAATCAGAAACAAGACAAGCATGCCCACTCTCACCACTTCTAATTAATATAATATTGGAAGTTTTTGCTACAGCAATCAGACAAGTAAAATAAATAAAAAGGTACCCAAATTAGAGGAGAAAAAGTAAAACTGTCACTATTTGCAGATGACAAGATACTGTATATAGAAAACCCAAAAGTCTTCACCAAAAAACTATTAGAACTAATCAATGAATTCCATAAAATTGTAGGATACAAGATTAACATATAGAAATCTGTTGCTTTTCTATACATTAATAATGAACCATCAAAAAGAGAAAGCAAGAAAACAATCCCATTTAAAGTTGCATCAAAAAGAATAAAATACCTAAGAATAAATTTAACCAAGGTGGGGTAAGACCTATACCCTGAAAACTATGAAACAGTTATGAAGGAATTTGAAAATGACATAAAGAAAAGGAAAGCTATATAATGTTCTTGGATTGGAAGAATTAATATTGTTAAAATGACTACCCAAGGCAATCTGTGCGTTTGTTATAAAAGATGTTCACTGTGGGTTTACTGTGGGTTTGTCATGAAAGATGTTTTTTTATGTTGAGATATGTTCCCTCTATACCAACTTTGATGAGAGTTTTTTATCACGAATGGATGTTGAATTTTGTGAACTGTGATTTTTATCCTTCCTTTTTTAATGTGGGGTATCACATTGATTGATTTGTAAATCTTTAACTACCCTTGCATCCCTGGAATAAATCCCACTTGATTATGGTGTATGATCCTTTTTATATATTGTTGAATTCAGTTTGATTATATTTTGATGAGGGTTTTGCATCTGTATTCATCAGAAATATTAGCCCATAATTTTCTTTTTGTGTAGTGTCTTTGTGTTTCTTTAGTATCAAGATATTGACCTTGTAGAATGAATTTATGAGTCTTCTGTCCTCTTTAATTTTTTAGAAAAGTTTGAAAGAGATAGGTATTAGCTCTTCTTTATATGTTTGGTAGAATGCCCTTGTGAAGCCATTCGTTCAGGACTTGTGTTTGCTGGGAATTTTTTTTGTTATTATAAATTCAAGTTTACTACAAGCAATTGGTCTATTCAGATTATCTGTTTCTTCCTGATTCAGTCCTGGCAGGTTGTATGTTTCTAGAGCTCTTTTCTTCTAGGTTGTCCAGTTTTTTGGCATATAACTATTTGTAGTATTGTCTTATGTTTTTTTTAATCTGTGTAGTATCGATTGTTATTCTCCACTTTCATTTCTTATTTTGTGTCCTCTCTCTTCTTGTTTTGCCTGGCTAAAGTTTATCAATTTCATTTATCTTTTTCAAAAAACCATATCTTGGCTTCATTGATCTTTTCTTGCTTTTTTTTTTTTTTTTTTGGTGTCTATTTTATTTCTCTCCTCTCTGATCGTTATTATTTCCTTTCTTCTGCTGACGTTGGGCTTTGTTTTTTCTTGTTTTATAAATTACTTTAGATGCTACATTAGGATGATTATTTGAGATTTTTATTCTTTCTTGTGGTAGGCCTGTATCTCTATAGGACTGCTTTTGCTACATTTCCATCGATTTTGGAATATTGTGTTTTTACTTTCATTTGTCCTGAGGTATTTTCTGATTTCTTCTTTGATATCTTCATTGACCCATTGGTTTTTAGTAGCATATTATTTAGCCTCCATATTTTTGTGCTTTTTCAACTTTTCTACCTATAAATGATTTCTAGTTTCTTACAGTTGTGGTCAGAAAAAATGTTTTACATAATTTCTGTCCTCTTACATTTGTTGATTTGTTTTGTGACCTAGCATGTCATCTGTCCTGGAGAATGTTCCATGTGCAATTAAATGAATTTGTTTTTGCTGGTTTTTGATGGAATGTTCTGTAGATACCTATTAAATCCAGCTCAGTCTGTTGTGTCATGTAAGACCACTGTTGCCTTTTTTATTTTGTCTGGATGACCTGTGCATTGAGGTAATTGAGGTGTTAAAGTCCCCTACTATTGTTGTACTATTGTTGTAGTCAGTTTTCCCTTTATGTCTGTTAGTATTTGCTTTATGTATTTATGTATGTACTCCTGTATTGAGTGTATATAAGTTAATGAGTGTAAAATCCTCTTCTTGTATCAATCCCTTTTTCATTATATAATTCCCTCTTTATCTTTTGTTATAGTCTTTGTTTTAATGTCTATATTTTTCTGATATGAGTATTTCTACTCCTGCTTTCTTGTCAGTTCCATTTACATGAAATATCTTTTTGTGTTCTCTCACTTTCAGTCTGTGTGTCTTCAGCTCTGAAGAGAGTCTCTTTTAAGTAGAATATAGATAGGTCTTGTTTTTTATCCAGTCATCCATCCTGTACCTTTTGATTGGAGCATTTAGTCCATTGATATTTAATGTAATTACTAATAGGTATGTACTTATTGCCATTTTATTACTTGTTTTCTGGTTATTTTTGTAGTTCGGCTCTGTTCTTTTTGTTTCTTCCCCTGAAGTTTGATGATTTTCTTTAGTTGTATTCTTGTGTTCCTTTCTCTCTAGTTCTTGTGTAACTATTATAGGTTTTTGCTTTATGGTTTTCATGGGGTTCATATATGTTGACCTGTAAGTATATCTACTTGTTTTAAATAGGTAGTCCTTTAAGTTTAAACACATTCTAAAAGATCTATGTTTTTTATTCTCTTCCCCTACATTTTGTGTTTTTGATGTCATATTTTACATTTTAATGTTTATCCTTTCACTGTTTATTGTAGTTCTAGTTGATTTTGCAATTTTTCATCCTTTAATCTTCATACTAGCTTATTTAAGTGGTTGATCCTCAGCCTTTAATGTATATTTGCCTTTACTAGTGGGATTTTTTCTTTCCTGTAGAGTCTTAACTTCTTGTTATAGTCTTTTCTTTTCCAGATGAACTCTTTCAGTTTTTGCTTGTCTGAAAAGTTTGTTATCTCTCCTTCAATTCTAAGTCTTCCTCAGTAGAGTATCCTAGGTTGTAGGTTTTTCCCTGTCAGCCCTCTGGATATATCATACTACTCCCTTCTGGCCTACAAAGTTTCTGCAGAAAAATCAGCAGATAGCCTTATGGGAATTACATTGTATATGACTTACATTTTTACTTTTTTTCTTGCTGTTTTTAGAATTCTCTCTTTAACTTTGTCATTTTAATTATGATATGTCTTGGTGTGCGTCTGTTTGGGTTCATCTTGTTTGGGACCCTCTGTGCTTCCTGTATCTGGATATCTATTTCCTTTTTAAGGCTTGGGAAATTTTCAGTCATAATTTCATCAAATGCATTTTCAACCCCCTTCTCTCTGTCTTATTCTTCTGGGATCCCTATAATGTGAATGTTAACCCAAAGGTCCCTTAAATTGTTCTCATTTTTTATTTGTTTTTCTGTTTGCTGTTCTGATTGGGTGATTTCTTTTATTCTGTCTTCCAGGTTACTTATACATTCTTCTATATCACTGGGTTTGCTATTAGTTCCTTGTGGTGTGTTTTACATTTCAGCTATTGTATTCTTCAATTCTGATTTTTTTTCATATTTTCTTTTTAAAATTTTCACTGTGTCCAACTATTCCTTTCCTTAGTGTAGCTAGCATTCTTATTACTAATGTTTTGAATTCTTTATCTGTAAATTGTTTCTTTCATTATTTGTTTCTTCAGGTGTTTTTTATCAAATGAGATCAGTTCCTTTCTTCTTATTTTGGTTAACTTTCTTTGTTTCTATGAAATTAAGTGAATTACCTATCGCAGTCTTGAAAGTGTATCCTTATGTGTGAGCATTTCTATACAGTCTGTGTGTGCCCAGTGACTTTTTTGGGAGAGTTGGATTTGATGTGAACACAAGTCATGTCTTTCCTCAGGTTGTGCTGGAAGCTATTACCTTGGTAGTTTGTGGGGCTGGAGATGGAAGGGCTATGACATGAGCCACATATAGGCTAGGGCTTCCTCTCTGCTCAGTGGCCATTACTGCTGTATTGGGGTTTGGGATGGGTCTTAAGTTGCTGGAGCAGAAGCCCTGGGGCTTGGGTCCAAGTTGTCTTTGTTCCTTATACACGTGTGCTCTCCCCTCTCCCAGCATTGGCACACTCACCCCAGACGGGAACAGTACTGGAATAAGAGGGCTGGTGTTGGCCTTTGGCATTGACAGGGTGCAGGCAGTGGCAGTCTGGCCAGGGTAAGAGATTTAGACTGCCTCTGATGTGCTGCCTAAGTAAGTGGCTGCAATGGCTGCCCACATACTACTCAGAGGCAACCTAATGTCTGAGCCTCTTTTGTCCCTCATAACGGAGCTCTCCCTTTGGCCTCTGCTGTCCTTGTCCAGGTGTGGAGCTGTGCTGCAAGACAGATGGGGCCTGTGTGGGCTCTCTATGTGGTAGAGGCTTAGAATGTGTTGGTCCAGCCACAGACAGAGATGGTGCTGCTTCTGACATGCTCCCTTTGTAAGTGCCAATTAGGGATGCCTCTACCCTGCTCAGATGCTGGTTTGGGTCTGAGATGCTTCTGTGTATCAGAGCTAGCTCCTAAGTGAGGTTGGAGTGTTTGTTTTGTTTAAGGTGGGGCATGACGTGGGGTGTTCCGTTAAACCAGCCAGCCACTCTTGCTGTTTTTAATCCACTCCCTCTGCCCCGCTTTGAGAGCAGGCAAATGTATATGTTCCTCATGAGTGGAATCCAGGATATCTGCAGCCCTCCTGTTAGTCCTACTGGCCCTACAACCAGCCAAGGGAGCTCATCTATCCCATGTTGGTCTCCAGGGCAGGGGCACCCAACCTGTGGCTTGAACTGCTCACTTCCCAGAGAGGATCTCTGCCCATCTCTCCCTTTTCCTCTGAATCCTGTCCCAGTGGCACATGTCCCATCCTGATCACTTCTCTTCCCTTCCCCCTTGATTCCATGTGGCTTTTTCTTACAGCCTTGTTTGTACAGGGTTATTTTTGCCAGTCTCAAATTAGTTGTTTTCATTATATTTGTATATACAAACAAGCAAAGATGAACCTACATTGACACATTATAATTACCTAGCCCACAGTTTACCTTAGGATTCACTGTTGGTATTGTACATTCTGTGGGTCTGTATAAATGTATTGTGACATGTATCCCTTATTATAATATCATACAAAGTCTTTTTTACTGTCCTAAAAATCCTCAGTCCTCTGCCTATTCATCTAAATATGCACACACACTGCCCTCGGAAACCACTGATCTTTTAATTGCAGCCACAGTTTTACTTTGTTTTCAGTGAGAATTGTTCCACATGTATATGTATTTTTGATGTGTTTGTGGGTAGAAGTGATTTACCTGTCTTCCTACTTGCCATCTTGTTGATCTCTCTCTAGCTTTTTATTTTAGTTTGTATCTATTGCTATGTAACTACGTTCGTTAACCTTTTCTTCTGCTATGTCTAAACTGCTGTTGATTTCATCCAGTGTATTTTTTTTTGTTTTTATTTCTAAAAGTGTGATGTAATTATTATAACATTTCTTCTATTTAAAACTATTTTTATGGGTTTTTTTCTCATTTCTAGTTCAGTAAGTCTTGTCCAGTTATTCAACAGTACTGTAAAATCTCTTTGAATACCATTTTTTACATATTCAAATACATCATATAATCTATCAATTTTATTTTTTTCTTTGAAACATTCCAGTTACAGTACTCCACCTTTGTGAAACAATCTGGATGAGTTACTTTCTAGATCTTCTGCACAAATATACTCATGGGACATGCTTTCAGTGTTCTTATTGGAAGCTCTGCTTGATGGATCTCAGGTCTTCTTTTTTTTTGTCTACTGCATTGTTTTAGTGGAGTAAAAGCTTCAGGACTTTTCTGAGAAACTGTGTGTTTTGAGAGTTTGAATGTCTGAAAATGCCTTTATTTTTACATTTCACTTATAGTTTTACCTGTACAACATTTCAGAGTAAGGCATAAAAAGTTGATTGGAACCTCTGTGGTGATAGGCCAGATTTGTCTGGTGGGCCTCACTGTGAGGTAGAAGAGAGTATGGGCCATTTCAAATTTCATATCTGTAGGGATTTTCTTTGGGGCCATTTAAATTCTCCAGAAAAAAAAGTCTTCAAATCTACAGCTTTGCAGAATGTCTGCTTATTAGGATATTCTTTAAGCTATATTGTTCAAAGAGAACTAAGAGTAAGAATTATGTATGAAGCAGTTCAATTAATTTCCTATTTTAATAATGTGCATTTTCCTCCCCATTAATACTATTTTTGGTTTCCCTCATTTGGAAGCCAGCTAGGGTTTTCCCCAGCATGGTTCTCAAACTTTAACATGCATCACAAATACCTGAAGGGCTTGTTAAACAGTTTGCATGAACACATCTCCTGAGTTTGCAATTCAGTGATGATGGTGACTAAAATTTCCACATCTAATGAATGGCCTGGTGATGTTGATAATGTTGGTCCAAGGACTGTACTTTGAAAACCACTGTCCTACATGAAGCTTACATAAGGTACATATTCTTTCATTCCAGTATGTAAAATTTATCTTCTGTGCATTGTTCTCACTATAATTTACTTAAATGCTGTAGCAAACCTTGCCAGTCACATGTGATTCCTGTTTGCATAGTTTTTAGGCTTTTGAAGAGAAATTTGACCAATTGTCTTTTAGAGTTCCCAAATTAGAAGTAACTTCATCATGAAAGGAATGACTGAGGCAGAGTGATTAAAATATGAACTCTGGAACCAGGCATCTTGGATGCCTTTTCTGTGGACTTCGGTTTATTAGCGCCCTCTGCTTACATTCCGTCATCCTCTGCAGATAGATAGATCGATCGATCGATCGATCGATCGATCAATCCTACATCTCGGTGTTATTGTGAAATTTTCATAAGATAATAAATGATAAACATTTAATACAGAGCCTGGCCACAGTAAGCTCTTAATATGTGGTTTTACATCAACAACATCTTCAGCCTTATCACTGGTAAACTGGTGTTGTGATTAATAGTAGCTTATGGGAGTCAGGGACTAACTCAGCTCTAATGCACATCTTTAACAAGTACAGTATCCAGCTTAGCAACTATGCCTCAGCCCTGTGGTACATGAAGAGCAAAGGAGACAAATATGAATATCATGAACCTTCTGCCTTCTGGGTCATAAGTAATAAAGTCCTTTGTCACTATCCCAGGGGTTTTGTGTCTCCTGCCATTATTTGTGAAACTGTGGTAGCTAACTTTTTAGCTTGCTGGTAAAGTAAAATTCAGAATATTCACAGGTGTTAATAATTTTTTTTGTGCTGGTGGAAGAAGTCACATTATCTATTAGTTGTAATATTAATAGCCTTTCAAAAATACACCTCTACAATGTAAAATTATAAAACACAAGTCAAGTTTTATAAACATGCACACACACGTCTTTATGTTCTTTGAAGCATAGGTTAAGGTTTTAAAAAGTCAACATTCATTTTTTTAAAAGTATTTTACTGTTCAAGATGTAACTAAAATGTGGGCTGCTCGTATATGTGATTCCTTTAAAAATTTAATACCTATAGATCTTATGTCCTCAATATTTTACAAATGTTTTCTTTTGCAGAAGATTAAACCCACTGATGTTTAATTCTGCTTGGCTATTTTATTCAGGCTTTAAATTGGTGCCTATTTATTTGTAGCCACCTTCCTTATTGCTAGTTTATTTTTCTCACTGGTGTTTGGGAATAGATTATTCTGATAATTAATATCTGTGTCTTAAATAAGTCTGGCTTCAGTAAGGTAGATTTTACTCTCAGTCTCAAGAGGATAAAATTAATTAAGTATAGGATTAGTTAAATATAGGGTTTGGCAAACTATTTTAAGTAGTTATTATTTCAGTCGTTTTAGGGCAAGTTAATGTATCTCCTTGCTCTATTACCTCTTTTATTTCTAAAAGCTTACATTTATCTTGAATATTTGTCTATTTTCTACCACTATCACTTGGGAGATTAGTATTTGACCCAAACTTAGATGGCAAATTTGTACAGTGTCTCATTATTTCACATTGTGTTACACAATAAAGCTTTTAGCATATCTGATGTAATCAAACATTTCATGATTTCCAACATTTTGCATTAAATCTTGAGCCTCAGCAACTTGCTGAAAGAATTTTTATTATGATGTTTACATTTTGCATTGTTTCAAAATTACCTTAAATGTATTGATCAGTCTGTTGTAGCGATTTGGCCTTTAATCTTGATCTTTTAAAAATTAATAGAGCAGAGGATAATAGCATTGATTAGCCACCAATGTGTACATGACAATATACTAGCCATCAAAACAATTCTATCTTGTACAAATTCTTCATTTCAAGTTGACTCTCAGCCAAGGATGAAAAATCAGGAATATGGATGGAATCCTATCTTAGAGTCAAAGGCTCTCTACTTTTCATGCCTCAAGACTTATGGTTGAAAGTAGTGAGGCAAATCTCTCTGCCAGTCAAGAACACTAGAAAATAATGCAGTAGCATTTGAGATCCAGAAATACTGACACCATTGCTATGAACATCTGTAAGCATAGAATTGCTTTATACATTAGCTTGTTGGTGAGATTTCAGGCACTGCAAAATCCTGCTTTCCCAAAATAGTAAGTGTTCTGTTCATTCCTTAGGTGTAATCACCAGAGAGACAGTGGATCAAAATATAAGACATAATGTTTTGTTAAACTTTAAATATAATGTATAGGTGCTGTGTTCTCTGTCCTTACTTATTTTGCTGCATTATTTATTTTATTGTGTGGTCATTAACACAGTTCTTAGCCGCTGCTCTTGCCTTTCCTCTTGTGTCATCTTGATATTCTTTTCTCTACTCATAAATTCAGAGACTCTATAGATATTTCCTAAAGTAGCAAAGATATATAACTTTCTGAAAGGAACAGACATTATGATGTCTGTCTCTTGACTTTTACAAGAAAAATCATTTTGTCTGTTATAAAATCGCTTCTCAATCCAGTATCTATAATGTCATGTTCTGTGTCTCTGTTGAAATGTGATAACTATGGCTTTTCATTGATGAGATACATTGGCTAACATGATTCATGATTCACAGATTGTAAAATTAGAAAAAGATAGTATAGATTTATTACTTTTTCAGAAAAAATAAAACTGCAGTTTTGAAGAGGGCAGAAAGTAGAAGAAACTGCCCAATGACACTATACGCTCTGTTTTCTCCACTATCTCCAGGTAAATTTAGAGATTGGTCATATTGAACACCATTAATTTTATATTTATCAATGTAGTTATTGGTTTTGTGATAGTGATTTTACCTTTGAATCACTTGAGCCTTTATCAAGAAGCCTGGGATAATCTTTGGTGAACAGGTGGGCTCAAAAAATTCTTGTAACATACACAATGTTCCTAAGATCTCTGACCTCTACTTGTGCCACAGTGAGATCACCCCTTTATTTTCTACCTCACCTTCCTAGTGCATTTTCTCCCGCATTTCCTCTGTTAGTGTGTATTGCATCCCAGGTCCTGACTTGAAGCATCATTCTGCCTTTGATCTTGTTATCATATTACCATGTTCATCGGTTCTTCTCTGGTTGTGTGATGGTTTTTCATTCCTCTATGGCAGAGTTCTTCAATTTACACACTATTAAAACTTTGGATCAGATAATTCTTTGCTGGGCTTGGGGGAGAGGAGCTGTCTTGTTCATGAAGAATGTTTAGTAGCATTCCTGGTTTCTAAGTACTACACACTCATTGTGCTCCCCCTCCCACTCTGCCCCAGTTACAACAATCAAAAATATCTCTAGCATTGCCAAATGTGCTTCTGGAGAGAAAAATTGCCCTGGTTGAGAACCTCTGTGCTATGGTGTTCCTGTTTTTTTATCCTATGCAATAGGAACTTACCATGTAGTTGAGTTTTTTTCCTCAGCTCTTCTATCTGCACCAGTTCCTCAAAACATCCAGAGATTAGCAAGAATGTTTTCCTTTAAGATGGCCATTTTTCAAGTGTGTAGTAATCCACCTAAAAATACTGAGTTGGTTAATTCTTCCTCAGGTGACTATACCTTTTTCTAGGGACTGGAAAGGCATCCAAATGGATAACCATGTTACTTTCATAAAACAGTAAGTGTAGTTACTCTTACAAATCACCTCAAGCTCTAAGCCAAATTACCTCAAGCCATATCTTTAATTTCAGGAAAAATACCCTTATCAGTATCTTTAAAAAAATTTTTTTAAAGACTCTTTTTAGAGTAGTTTTAGGTTTATGACAAAATTGAGAGGAAGGTACAGAGTTTTCCCATATACACCCATCCCCTACCCATGCATATCCTCGGGCATTATCTAGTCTTTTTTACTGTCCTAAAAATCCTCAGTCCTCTGCCTATTCATCTAAATATGCACACACACTGCCCTCGGAAACCACTGATCTTTTAATTGCAGCCACAGTTTTACCCTTTTCCAGAATGTCATATAGTTGGAATCATATAGTATGTAGCCTTTTCTGATTAGTTTCTTTCTCTTAGTAGTATGCATATAGGTTCCTCCATGTCTTTTTATGGCTTAATAGCTCATTTCTTTTTAGTGCTGAGTAATAGTCCATTGTCTAGATAAACCACAGTTTATTTCTCTACTTATCTACTGCAGGACATCTTGGATGTCCTTTTGCAAGTATGAAAGCAGCATCATTTAAAATATACAGATTCTGTTATTACCTTGCCTTACTATATATGCCTAAGTTTGTTTATATGCCATATGTTTGGGCTTGGATTATATTTATCATTGGAACAGTTACATGTCTTCTGGTTTCAGAATAGTCCTCAAAACCCTATTTAAAACATAGTTCACCTCTGGAGTTGGGAGATTTTAACTGCCACGGGCTGCAATACATGTAACAGTTAGGATACCAGCAGTCTGTCTACTAGGTAGGGTGGAGAGACAGACATTAACAAGGCATAAAATCACTGGAGACAGTTCTGACATTTATAGTGTTTTGTTATTTTATTTTTTAAAAGACTTACAGAGAGAGTGTTTGAAATGAAGTTGTGTCACAGCCCAGGCTTTTACATGGATGATAAATAGATATCAGAATAGATATCAGAATATTATCCCTTATGGGAATAATTTAAGTGCTCTAAAGAAATGTGGTGAAGCATCAAAACACATTACAGACTGAATACTTACATCCTAATTTTAAAAAATGTGATTTTCAAATGAACTCTAGCTTTATTTGGATATAAATTGTTGGATGTCAGTAAAGAAGTTGACAATGTAAAAGTTATCACTTTGTAAATATCAAGAGTAACAGTAATATACCCATCAAAACAGTAAATATAATTAAAACTTTATTGAATTAATATTTATCCTCACACTATATTAAAAATTCAATAGATGAAAAGTGGTCTTTAAAAAATTGGGTCTGACCAATATAAAAAAATTTCCTTTGAACAAAAGATGTTATTTTCATGAAAGGTTTGTTTTGGTTATGTCATTACTAATGTAATAAATTTAAACTTAGGAATGAATATATGTGTCTGTATATATTAAGTATTTAAATGTTATTCAACTAAAATAAGTCAATATAGTCTTCTCTCATAACAAGCTATAATCTATTGCAGATTAACAATAACAGGTACTATCTAATGTAATTTTAAGCATTAATCATCAACAAATCAAAGGCAATATTTTATTACCAAATAAACCTGAGGAAAACCAAATTATGAAAGAGAAGCATCAAAAGTAAATCTCTAATAAGACAAAATAAAGGTATGAAAACACTTAAAACAAGAATAATTAGCGCCTTCAAGATGGCGGAGGAGTAAGATGTGGAAATCACCATCCTCCCCACAAATACATCAAAACTACGTCTACCTGTGGAACAGCTCCTACAGAACACCTACTGAACGCTGGCAGAAGACCTCAGACTTCCCAAAAGATACCCTCACGTGACCTATGTGCAGAGGTGGGGCTAAATCCAAAGCTGAACCCCAGTAGCTGTGTGAACAAAGAAGATAAAGGAAAATTTCTCCCAGCAGCCTCAGGAGCAGTGGATTAAATCTCCACAATCAACTTGGTGTACCCTGTATCTGTGGAATACCTGAATAGACAATGAGCCATCCCAAAATTGAGGTGGTGGACTTTGAGAATTCGGGTTTGCTTTCTGCATCTAATTTGAATAGACAATGAACCATCCCAAAATTGAGGTGGTGGACTGAGAATTTGGGTTTGCTTTCTGCATCTAATTTGTTTCTGGTTTTATGTTTATCTTAGTTTAGTATTTAGAGCTTATTATGAATGGTAGATTTGTTTAATGATTTGGTTGCTCTCTTGCTTTTTTAATTTTATATGTATATGTATATACATATATTTTTTCTCCTTTTTCTCTTTTTGTGAGTGTGTATGTGTATGCCTTTTCATGTGATTTTGCCTGTGCAGCTTTGCTTTGTCCATTTGTCCTAGGGTTCTGACTATCCGCTATATCTTTTTTTTTTAGTATACTTTTTAGCAATTGTTATCATTGGTGGATTTGTTTTTGGTTTGGATGCTCTCTTCTTTGTTTCTCTCTTTTGTTTTATTACTTTTATACTTTTTATTTTTAATAAATTTTTACATTAATAACTTAATTTTATTTATTTATTGTCCCTGTCTTTCCTTCTTTTTCTCCCTTTTCTTCTGAGCCATGTGGCTGACAGTTTCCTGGGGCTTGGGCCTGGTGTCAGGCCTGAGCCTCTAAAGTGGGAGAGCTGAGTTCAGGACAATTGTCCAACAGAGACCTCTCAGTCCCATGTAATACCAAACAGTGAAAGCTCTCCCAGAGATCTCCAACTCAATGCTAAGACCCAGGTCCACTCAGTGACCAGCAAGTGGCAGTGCTGGACACCCTATGCCAAACAAATAGCAAGACAGGAACACAAACCCACCCATTAGCAGAGAGGCTGCCTAAAATCATAATAAGTTCAAAGACACCCCAGAACACACAACCGAATGTGGTCCTGCCCACCAGAAAGACAAGATACAGCCTCATCCACCAGAACACAGGCACCAGTGCCCTCCACCAGTAAGCCTACCCAACCCACTGAACCAACCTTACCCACTGTGAGCAGACACCAAAAACAACAGGAACTACAAACTTGCAGCCTGCAAAACAGAGACCAAAACACAGTAAGTTAAGCAAAATGAGAAGACAAACACACAGCAGATGAAGGAGCAAGGTAAAAACCCACCAGACCTAACGAATGAAGAGGAAATAGGCAGCCTACCCAAAAAAGAATTCAGAATAATGATAGTAAAGATGATCCAAAATCTTGGAAATATAATGGAGAAAATACAACAAAAAGTTTAACAAGGAACTAGGAGAACTAAAGAGCAAACAAACAATGATGAACAACAAAATAAATGAAATTAAAAATTCTCTAGAAGGAATCAATAGTAGGATAACTAAGGCAGACAAATGGATAAGTGACCTGGAAGATAAAATAGTGGAAATAACTACTGTAAAGCAGAATAAAGAAAAAAGAATGAAAAGAATTGAGGACAATCTCAGAGACGTCTGTGACAACATTAAACACACCAACATTTGAATTATATGGGTCCCAGAAGAAGAAGAGAAAAAGAAAGGGATTGAGAAAATATTTGAAGAGATTATAGTTGAACACTTCCCTAATATGGGAAAGGAAATAGTCAATCAAGTCCAGAAAGTGCAGAGTTCCATACAGGATAAATCCAAGGAGAAACATGCCAAGACACATATTAATCAAACTATCAAAAATTAAATACAAAGAAAAAATATTGAAAGCAGCAAGGGAAAAACAACAAATAACATACAAGGGAATCCCCATAAGGTTAACAGCTGATCTTTCAACAGAAACTCTGCAAGGCAGAAGGGAGTGGCAGGACATATTTAAAGTGAAGAAAGGGAAAATCCTACAACTAAGATTACTCTACCCAGTAAGGATCTCATTCAGATTCGATAGAGAAATTAAAACCTTTACAGACAAGCAAAAGCTAAGAGAATTCAGCACCACAAAAACAGCTCTACAACAAATGCTAAAGGAACTTCTCTAGGCAAGAAACACAGGAGAAGGAAAAGACTTACAGTAACAAACCTGAAACATTTAGGAAAATGGTAATAGGAACATACATATTGATAATTACCTTAAATGTAAATGGATTAAATGCTCCAACCAAAAGACATAGACTGGCTGAATGGCTACAAAAACAAGAGCCATATATATGCTGCCTACAAGAGACCCACTTCAGACCAAGGTGAGGTGATGGAAAAGATATTCCATGCAAATGGAAATCAAAAGAAAGCTGGAGTAGCAATTCTCATATCAGACAAAATAGGCTTTAAAAAAAAGATTATTACAAGAGACAAAGAAGGACACTACATAATGATCAAGGGATCGATCCAAGAAGAAGATATAACAATTATAAATAGTTATGCACCCAACATAGGAGGACCTCAATACATAAGACAAATGCTAACAGCCATAAAAGGGAAGTTGACTGTAACTGTGTCATACTAGGGGATTTTAACACCTCACTTTCACCAATGGACAAATTATCCAAAATGAAAATAAATAAGGAAACACAAGCTTTAAATGATACATTTTATAGGATGGACTTAATTGATATTTATAGGACATTCCACCCCAAAACAACAGAATACACATTCTTCTCAAGTTCTCATGGAACATTCTCCAGGATAGATTATATCTTGGGTCACACATCAAGCCTTGGTAAATTTAAGATAATTTAAATCATATCAAGTATCTTTTCTGACCACAATGCTATGAAACTAGATATCAATTACAGGAAAAATTCTTTAAGAAATACAAACACATGGAGGCTAAACAATACACTACTGAGTAAGAAAGAGACCACTGAAGAAATCAAAGAGGAAATCAAAAAATACTGAGAATCAAATGACAATGAAAATGCAATGACCCATAACCTATGGGATGCAACAAAAGCAGTTCTAAGAGGGAAGTTTATAGCAATACAATCCTACCTGAAGAAACAAGAACATCTCAAATATACAACCTAACCTTACACCTAAAGCAATTAGAGAAAGAAGAACAAAATCCCAAAGTTAGCAGAATGAAAGAAATCATAAAGATTAGATCAGAAATAAAGGAAAAAGGAATGAAGGAAACAATAGCAAAGGTCAAGAAAACTAAAAGCTGGTTCTTGAGAAGATAAACAAAATTGATAAACCATTAGCCAGACTCATCAAGATAAAAAGGGAGA
Source organism: Neophocaena asiaeorientalis asiaeorientalis (assembly GCF_003031525.2). Classification (NCBI taxonomy): domain Eukaryota; kingdom Metazoa; phylum Chordata; class Mammalia; order Artiodactyla; family Phocoenidae; genus Neophocaena; species Neophocaena asiaeorientalis. The sequence continues at coordinate 7,330,158 of NW_020174442.1, read as the reverse complement.
AGACTCAATTCAATAGAATTAGAAATGAAGAAAGAGAAGTAACAACTGACACTGCAGAAATTCAAAGGTTCAATGGAGATTATTACAAGCAACTATATACCAATAAAATTGACAACCTGGAAGAAATGGACAAATTCTTAGAAAAGAACAACCTTTCAAGACTGAACCAGGAAGAAACAAAAAATATAAACAGACCAATCACAAGCCATGAAATTGAGACTGTGATTAAAAATCTTCCAACAGGGCTTCCCTGGTGGCTCAGTGGTTGAGAGTCCGCCTGCCAATGCAGGGGACACGGGTTTGTGCCCTGGTCTGGGAAGGTCCCATGTGCCGCGGAGCGGCTGGGCCCGTGAGCCATGGCCGCTGAACCTGCACATCTGGAGCCTGTGCTCTGCAACAGGAGAGGCCTGCGTACCATCAAAAAAAAAAGGAAAAAAAGAAAAATCTTCTGACAAAAGCCCAGGACCAGATGGCTTCACAGTTGAATTCCATCAAACATTCAGTGAAGAGCTAAGTACTATCCATCTCAAACTCTTCCAAAATATAGCAGAGGGAGGAACACTCTCAAACTCATTCTACAAGGCCACCATCACCCTGATGCCAAAACCAGACAAAGATGTCGCAAAGAAAACTACAGGCCAATATCACTGATGCAAGAAACATAGATGCAAAAATCCTCAACAAAATACTAGCAAACAGAATCCAACAGCACATTAAAAGGATCATATGCTACAATCAAGTGGGGTTTATCAAAGGAATGCAAGGATTCTTCAATATACGCAAATCAATCAATGTGATAAACCATATTAACAAATTGAAGGAGAAAAACCATATGATCATCTCAATAGATACAGAAATAGCTTTTGACAAAATTCAACACCCATTTATGATAAAAACCCCACAGAAAGTAGGCATAGAGGGAACTTACCTCAACATAATAAGGCTATGTATGACAAACCCACATCCAACATTGTTCTCAATGGTGAAAAACTGAAAGCATTTTCACTAAGATCAGGAACAGACAAGGTTTCCCACTTTCACCATGATTATTCAACATAGTTTTGGAAGTTTTAGCCATAGCAATCAGAGAAGAAAAAAAAATAAAAGGAATCCAAACCAGGAAAGAAGTAAACTGTCACCATTTGCAGATGACATGATACTATAAATAGGGAATTCTAAAGATGCTACCAGAAAACTACTAGAGCTAATCAATGAATTTGGTAAAGTACCAGGATACAAAATTAATGCACAGAAATCTCTGTCATTCCTATATACTAATGATGAAAAATCTGAAAGAGAAATTAAGGAAACACTCCCATTTACCATTCCAATGAAAAGAATAAAATACCTAGGAATAAACCTACCTAAGGAGACAAAAGACCTGTATGCAGAAAATTATAAGACACTGATGAAAGAAATTAAAGATGATACAAACAGATGGAGAGATATACCATGTTCTTGGATTGGAAGAATCAACATTGTGAAAATGACTCTACTACCCAAAGCAATCTACAGATTCAATGCAATCCCTATTGAACTACCACTGGCATTTTTCACAGAACTAGAACAAAAAATTTCACAATTTATATAGAAAGACAAAAGACCCTGAATAGCCAAAGCAATCTTGAGAAAGAAAAATGGAGCTGGAGGAATCAGGCTCCCTGACTTCAGGCTATACTACAAAGGTACAGTAATCAAGACAGTATGGTACTGGCACAAAAACAGAAAGATGGATCAATGGAACAAGATAGAAAGCCCAGAGATAAACCCAAGCACATATGGTCACCTTATATTTGATAAAGGAGGCAAGAATATACAATAGAGAAAAGACAGCCTCTTCAATAAGTGGTGCTGAGAAAACTGGACAGGTACATGTTAAAGAATGAAATTAGAACACTCCCTAATGCCATACACAAAAATAAACTCAAAATGGATAAAGACCTAAGTTTAATTCCAGACAGTATAAAAATCTTAGAGGAAAACATAGGCAGAACACTCTATGACATAAATCACAACAATATCCTTTTTGAGCCACCTCCTGGAGAAATGGAAATAAAAACAAAAATAAACAAATGGGACCTAATGAAACTTAAAATCTTTGCACAGCAAAGTCAACAATAAACAAGGTGAAAAGTCAACCCTCAGAATGGTAGAAAATATTTGCAAAGGAAACAACTGACAAAGAATTAATCTCCAAAATATACAAGCAGCTCATGCAGCTCAATATCAAAAAAGCAAACAACCCAATCCAAAAAGGGGCAGAAGACCTAAATAGACATTTCTCCACAGAAGACATACAGATTGCCGAGAACACATGAATGGATGCTCAACATCACTAATCATTAGAGAATGCAAATCAAAACTACAATGAGGTATCACCTCACACTGGTCAGAATAGCCATCATCAAAAAATCTACAAACAATAAATGCTGGAGAGGGTGTGGAGAAAAGGAACCCTGTTGCATTGTTCATGGGAATGTAAACTGATACAGCCACTATGGAGAACTGTATGGAGGTTCCTCAAAAAACTAAAAATAGAACTACCATATGACCCAGCAATCCCACTACTGGGCATATACCCTGAGAAAACCATAATTCAAAAAAATTGTAGTTCTGAAGAACCTAGGGGCAGGACAGGAATAAAGATGCAGACATAGAGAGTGGACTTGAGGACACGGATATGGGGAATGGTAAGCTGAGACGAAGTGAGATAGTGGCATGGACATATACACACTACCAAATGTAAAATAGATAGCTAGTGGGAAGCAGCCACAAAAAGCCACTCGTTGCTTTTTGTCCATGTAGAGTGGTGGGTTAGGGACGGTAGGAGGGAGACACAGGAGGAAGGAGATATGGGGATATATGTATATGTATAGCTGATTCACTTTGTTATAGAGCAGAAACTAACACACCATTGTAAAGCAATTATACTCCAATAAATATATAAAAAATAGTAAAATTAATTTAAATTAAAAAAATAGTAATTTCATAAAAATAAAAGATATATAATATCCATAAAATAAAAGCTGACTACCACTAAAAAGAGAAAAAAATTGAGATCTTCAATGTTTAAAATTTGGTGGTAGATGTAAAACATTCAATTAAATAAACCTCAGTATAAATAAAACTTAGTATAATAAAAGAAATTATAAAAATAATTGAGCTGGATGTTTGATCCAAGGAAATACATTGAAACTTGCACTGGAATATTTTGTGATACAAGTTTCAGAAGAATGATTATAATGGAACAAAAGAGTTAAAGAAGTAATGAATGTAAATATTTTAAAGTTTAAAGAAAACATATTGAGAGGATTCACACCAGCCAAAAAGGAGTAACAGAAAACATTTTCTGTGATAATGAAAATGATGTTGTAGGTACATTATGAACATATTTTCAGGAATCTGAAGAAATAATAGTAGATCTTATAAGCAAACATCAGAAAACGATCAGAAGAGTTTCAAAGTTTTTATTGGTATGACTAGATCCTAGGAAAAATTCCTAGATCCAGTAGCTTTTATAAAGGGGTACATGAAACAGAGAACACTAAATAATCGTTCAAATATAATTTGAGTCAAAAACAGTTGAGAGCAAAATAAATGCAGGTACCTTATTGGTGGTAGTGTATGTAATTTTTTTGTGTAAAAAAGTTAGTATAGTGAACTAGAAAAATAGAGAAATGGTTGAAAATCATCTAAAACACAAGAAAAACAGAACATATTTGAAAAAAAAAAGACCAAGAAGCCAAAACACCTGGGAAAGAAATAAGAATAGATAAAAATAGAGAGTAAATAACAAATGTAAAATATGACTATAAATCAGTAATCACAATAACAGGGTATGGATAAAATCTTTCCATTAAACCTCAGAGACTGTCTTGTTGAGTGAGGACAATTACAATGTATATCACCCTATGCTTTTGAAATGAGACATACCACAAACAAAATGACATAAGATTTTAACATAATGGCATAGAAAAATGTAGACAAGGCCAATGTTCACAAAGTGATCAACTAGGAGAATATTAATATAATAAGAAAATCACCTATACACCAGAATATACAAAAATGCACTAAGATTCTATTCATGATTGAGTGAAAGTACTAATATCCTTAATAAGTAATATCCTTAATGAGAAATGTGCAGTCTTTATTTGAAAAATTAATTGAAACTTTACTGAAGTGCACAAGCAAGTTCTAAAAAGGTGAAGGTAATTATGATGCTACTTATTGGGAAGATTGAATGTAAGTTTCCCTAATTTAATTTGTAACTTCAAAACAAATATCAACTCTAATAAGTCTTCAGTGGACATCAATATGCCAATTCTTAATTTTCTGTGGGAGAGAATATGTCCAAGAAAGTAGAAATATATTTTCTCCCAGGTCAAAACATACTCTATAATATAATGATACGTTGGTGTTTGCCCAGGACCTGAGTGTTTTTTCTTGCTTTGTTTGACTCAGTTTAGTTCCCTAGGACACAGACTCTGAGGCAGAGTTTAATTGCATGTTGTGTATTTGGGAACAAACTTGAGATTAACACTTAAGGGTGGGGGAAGGGAACAGAGTTGGACAGAGGGAGAAGTTGAACTGTGATGCAGGCCCAACAATTGCCTCACTCCACACTATGGATAGTTCTGGAGCTAAAATGGCTCTTTAGAGTTGTCCTGACCTAAGCAGTGATGGCCTCTATACTCTCAGTGATGGTCATTGGATGCAGACTTTCCAGATTGTGCATGCCCTTAGATAAGGCTGCTTTCTGCGGCTGAGGCAATCTCTGAAGGGACTGACATGTGAAGTTATCTGCTGAGTTCTTGAATCTGGGACAAGAACTTCCTTGAAGCAATATCTGAAAGGCACATGATAATGTCTCCACGGAGTGTTAGTGGTATATTTGTCAAACTTCTAGTATGTCCTTTCTTCTCTAACAGAAAGAATAAAAGTCTTGCCCCAATGAAGATTTGTTTATTGTCTCTCAATACTTTTGACTTCTCATGCTCCTAGCTCATGTTTGGTTTTAAAATATTTATGTATATGTCCATGTCAGAGAATAAACACAGTGAATTCCACTATAATAATCACTGTACTCTCTATTTTTAAATTGCTTTATTATATTCACAAATTAATTTATGTACAATGAAGAAAATTAGCAAATGAAGCACTAGACAGAAAAGCCATCACAGAGAAAGTAAAAATCATTCATATACCGATTAACAGGTTCATTTTTCTATACTACCTTCTTCTGTTTACCATATTTCCCTATTTTTGATTAGTTAACAATATAGGAAAATAGTATTGCCTGTCAAATATTCTTAAATAACATGTTTTCAACTTCTGCCCTGCATATGTTATAAAGAAGTATGGTATATTGAATTAACTCTCTAATGTTAGAAATTTATTTTATTTTCTTATTTTCCTGTTATAAATTTACAAATAAAATAATTGCATCCATATATGTTTGCACGTGTCAGATTATTGTTTGATTTATTAGGAATGAAACTTCTGTTCTTCCTCTTGTTTAAGTGATGTGCTCAGGAATTGGTTCACTTTGTATTTTAAGAGTAAAACATCCAAGATAGGCTTGTGCTCAGCTGAAGAATAGTGAGGCTGTTCACAGTCAGAGTGAGGGTAAAACAGAAGTGACACAAAGCAGACCCTTGGCTGTCTGTGGAAGACTCCAAAGGCAACAGCCTGTGTGCAATTTAAAGGCAAATAGCATGAACATAGAAGATAAATTGATTTCAATAAAGACTAATTTATGACTTTCTGGAAGATAATTTTTTCAAATTTCCATTTTCTCCCCATCACATTGAGTAAATAATATAAGCCAAAAAAAAAAAAAGTTTATCCAGAGATTTTAATGATCTGCTAGAGATTAATGATGACATTGGAACTGAATGGAAATACCAAGCATAAAAATTTACCTGGAAACAAAATTCAATACTAACATTTTGTAAAAGGAGTTTTTCTTCCAATGAAGAAATTAGAAGAGTAACCTCATGGTCTAGAAGACTGAATTTTAAATAACTAAAAAAAAAATCTTGTCAAATGTTTAATCATCTGTGATTAAAGCTAGCAGAACAATAATCTGCAATCATTAGAAACTTATTTTATTTCTTATATGCCTTATCTTTTGTTCCAACCCTAAGAAAATTGTTTATCTGGATTACAGGTATATTATTAAAGCATCACTGTTGTTAGTGTGGTAAAATTGAAGTTTCCTTGTATAGTTTTAAGTATGTAATTTTCTTTTGCACTAGTATAAAAGAAAAAATAATGTTTCTGTTTTCTTTTAATTATAGCAATGCATAAGTCAAGACTCCTTTTTCTTTATTTCTACCATTATTCTTCACATCTGGTATGGATTATACAACTTTCAGCCCCTGGTCTTTAACTCTGACATGCTGAACAGAAATCTGATAGCTCATTCTTCCCTGAATTCCTCATTTTAAGAAAGGAAAGAAAAATACCCAACTTACTCCAACATTTTAGCAGTCTTCCCTCTACTTTCCACTAAAATGTCACATTTTTCTTGATGTTTGAATAAATTATAACATAGTTACACAACTGAGATGGTCAGAGTACTGATGTCACAGTCCTTCCTAGAGCAGGCATATAAAAATCAGCAGAATATGAACAACTTTGTAAAGAAACATGAAACTCAATTGGAGATAAAAGTAGCTGGGTTTTATTACCCTAATATCTCAAGGAAAATATATAATTGGTTTTAAAAATTTATTTCAACAAGTAATCTATCAATTTTACATAAAGTTTGCTGATTATAGTTACTGTGTGTAATCTGTTTCTCCTTATGGAAATAATCTGAGTTTATAAAAATGGAAAGGTTCTGCCTTGATAATGATGTGACGTGGTTTATAAAATGAAATCACTATTCATTCAAAAATTTAGTTGAATACTTGAGCTGTTTTGGTAACAAATTATTGCTAAGGTGTTAGTTAAAGCTTAGTTAACAGGAGTGCAGGAGATGAGTCACTGCTACTCACAGGTTCGTCTTGTGCCTTTTGGCAGTTATGTTGGAAAATTAAGGCAGCCAATGTGTTCTTGTTAATTGTTCTTGTTATTTCTCCAGAAAACCTCCTCATAACCATTGTGGTTTCAGTTATACTGTGTGTATTGTACAGTTTCCCAGGCTCTCACTCTTCACTAGGAATCCAAGGATTGGTGTTCATGTTCATTTTGGCTTCCTTGAGATAAGATCCAACAGGATGTATTGAACCTAACTATTTCATTATGATCGAAGACTCTGTGCTGCTTTTTGTAAAATTTATCAATCCTCATTTTATTCTTAATGTTTGTTTTCTGAGTTTCTCTTTTCTTCATCCCAATATGGATGGGATGGCTCAACATGGAGCTATTGGATGGCTCAACTATGCAGCGACATAGTTTATGCTAATGCATATATATAGAATCAAAAAATAAACGGTACTGATGAACCTAGGTGAAGGGCAGGAATAAAGAGGTAGATATAGAAAATGGACTTGAGGACATGGGGTGTAGAAAATGGACTTGAGGACATGGGGTGTGAGGGCGAAGCTGGGGTGAAGTGAGAATAGCATTGACATGTATATACTACCGAATGTAAAATAGTTGGCTGGTGGGAAACAGCAGCATAGCACAGGGAGATGGGTGCTTTGGGATGACCTAGAGGTGTGGGATAGGGAGGATGGGAGGGAGGCTCAAGAGGGAGGGGATGTGGGGATATATGTATGCATAGGGCTGATTCTCTTTGTTGTGCAACAGAAACTAACACAGTATTGTGAAGCAATTATACTCCAATAAAGATCTATTAAAAACTAAAAAACAAAAAAAAGCATTGAGCTTGTCCTCTATGCTGATCAGTTCCTAGACCCGATCACACAGCGCAAATGTGAAAAAGGCTTAGTTCTAGCTTAGGCTCTTCCACTTACATGTGTCATTGTGATCAGGTATCCTGAACCTGAGGCACCTAGTGGGGTACACATGAAAAGCCATTTATGAGCTTTCTTGATCCTTGTCTGGAGAACAGACTAACTAATGCTTATAGTTTTTGTGTTTTCTTTTTGCTTAACATTTTAATGAAATGGAACAAATAGTAACACTCTCGGTTTTATCCTACACTAGAAAGTTTGAATGTTATTTTTGATCCAGTACTTTAAGGGCAGCCTTTATAATAGCTACCCTAAAGCTCCTTGCTTTTGTAAGACCACAGGCAAACGATAATAAGGCCAAGATAAATTAGTCTTTGCACTTTTATCTCTTTAGGACTTAACAGATCTCATCTTTCCTATCAGTTCATTTCCCAGCAGAGAACAGTACACTAAAAAAGGGGCAGTTGGCATGAGTTTAATCAGGTATTTTAAAAGTTAACAGAAACCAACAGGGAAGAATGAATAAGCCCAGGGCTACCACTATTGGGAAGTTGCTTCTCTCCATAGGCTTGAAGGGGCTGGAGGGGAGAACTATTGGAAGGCTATACAGGATTCCTAACCTTTGGTAGAATAACACTAATAACACTTGCACTGACAACTAGCTGTCTCAGCAGGAATGGAGCTGGGGGACCAATACCCTGACAGCTCTCTCCTCCTACCATTTGATCCCTGGCTAGGAACTCATTGTTCAAACATAACCAAATCTAAAGGATAAAAGAAGTCTTTTTGTATTTGTTTATAGAAAGCAGCCTCCTGAGGTTCAGAGCAAGGTAAAGAAGATTGGAAGAGGGACATAAAGAGACAATGGGGAATGACCAATACATCTGTAAATTGAAGCTTTTTAACCTGAAGATCTCAAAGTTCCTTTCTGCTCAGCTATTCTGCCTATCTCTTACCTGTAGCTTTTTGCCACACCTCAAATATATTTATGCAATTTTATATGGCCTGATTTTAGTGTATCAATTATGATTTATCATTCCCATAATGCTTTATTTAAAGCACGTTTTGGAATCTTTTTGTTTCTTGAAGTTTTTTTCAATATTGGTATATTCTGGTATAAATGAGAATATCACACTAATATCTTGAATGCTACTACACAGAACTAATCCACTAAATTGGAATTTAGGATTGTTCAAGCTTTTCTTTATAGTCAGAGTAAACTAAGGATCTGATTGATTCTACGATAGAATTAAGAATTACGTCCTGTTATTTTCTTTGCTTCTGTAAATATATAGATTGGAGAAAGGGCAGGGCTGGGTTTAAATTCTGGGAATTTTAAGTAATATTTATTCATTTCTTTATAAAAAATATAATGCCATGGAAACATACAACATGGAATGTCTGTAGAATGGATAGAGATATTTTTGTCTTCCATCACAGATGAGTCTCTGTGAGAAATGACTATAATGCCAGTGGTTTTCTGAAACACAACCAAAACTACTCAGTTATTGACAACTTTACCATGGAACATGTTTCTCCATATTACTAGGAAGGATACTACTAGAAAGTTGGAATTTGTACTTCAATGAAAAATTGTTTGGAAATGAATAAGCAACTATGTTTGAAATAGCAAGAACATATGAGCAATTATGAAAATCAGTGTTATACAGTATATTAGTTTGCTTGGGCTGCCTTAACAAAATACCACTGTGGCTTAAACGACAGAAGTTTATTGGCTCACAGTTCTGAAGATTAGAAGTTCATGATCATAGTGCCTGCAAATTCACTTTCTGACATGGGCTCTCTTCCTGGCTTATAGAAAGCTACCTTCTCACCATGTCTTCATATGGCCTTTACTTAGTTCATGGAAACGCATACACACACACACACACACACACACACGCACACACAGTGCTCTCTGGTGTCTTTTCTTATAAGGACACTAAATCTATTGAGTCAGGACCCCGCCCTATGATCTCATTTAACGTTAATTACTTCTTTAGAGGCCCATCTCCAAATACAGTCACACTCACGCAGGGGGTGTCAGGGTTTCAACATATGAATAGTTTTTTTTATTTTTAATTAATTTTATTAATTTAATTTTTTATTTATTTTTAAAATTTTAAAAAATTTATTCGCTCAGTCATCTCCAATATTTTCTAGGATCAATTGCCTTCATTTAGGTATACCAAAATCTTGATACTGGTGACTACAGAGAAGAGCTTTGGAGATAGAGGCAGACTTAAGAAAATTGCTGACTGTTAGCTCTTTTTTTTCTTTTTTTTTAATAAATTAATTTTTAAAAATTTATTTATTTTTGGCTGTGTTGGGTCTTCGTTGCTGTGCGTGGGCTTTCTCTGGTTGTGGTGCACCGGCTTCTCAGTGTGGTGGCTTCTCTTGTTGCGAAGCACAGGCTCTAGGCGCATGGGCTTTAGTAGTCATGGCCGGCAGGCTCAGTAGTTGTGGCGCACGGGCTCTAGGCTCGCCGGCTTCAGTAGTTGTGGCTCGCAGGCTCAGTTGCTCCGCGGCATGTGGGATCTTCCCGGACCAGGGCTAAAAGCCATGTCCCCTGCACTGCATGTGGATTCTTAACCACTGCGCCACCAGCGAAGTCCCCTGACTGTTAGCTCTTAGCTGTGGGTCTGGCAGATAAGGGGAATTTTGTGCAACAGCATCTCAAATACCTTAGGAGGAAGTGTGTGTTTGAAAACTTTCAGAGGTTCCTGTGGTTGCCCACACACCAAAAGGGCATTTCTGAGATGTTTGACCCCCATTTGATGCTCTCTGTATAGCACAGGGAACTATAATCAATATCTTGTAATAATCTATAAGGGAAAAAAATCTCTGTATAACCAAAGTTCTCCCATTCGTACCTCTTGCAGAAAAAATTGTAAATTTTCATTCTTTGCTGGATCCCACAATGTAACGCCACCTCGGCGTCACTAAAGCACTTCACCTGGGTGCCCCGTCCCTCAGCCTTTTGCTGGGCTCTTCTTTTTTCCTGCAGGCGGAGCTTGAATGTGGGGTCACCATGCCTCTTCCAGTTGAAGTAGACGCAGTAGCTGAGGAAGGCGATGGTGCCATGGGCTGTCAGGAGGCCAAGGACTGCAGATGCAGGACATCCGGCCGCAGGCATCCTGCCGCGGGCATCCCACGAGCCGTGCGTTAGGTGCAGGCCCATGAGCGCGGGGACCCCGGCTGGCCAGATATTTTTTTTAATATTTATCTTATATTGGAATATAGTTGATTAACAATGTTGTGTTAGTTTCAGGTGTACAGCCAAGTGATTCAGTTATACATATACATGTATCTATTCTTTTTCAAATTATTTTTCCCATTTAGGTTATTACAGAATATTAGCAGAGTTCCCTGTGCTATACAGTAGGTCCTTGTTATCTATTTTAAATACAGTGGTGTGTATGTATCAATCCCAAACTCTCAATTTATCCCTCCTCCCCACCTTTCCCCTTTGGTAACCATAAGTTTGTTCTCTAAGCCTGTGAGTCTGTTTCTGTCTGGTAAACAATTTCATTTATATCATTTTTTTTAAGATTCCATACATAAGCAATATCATATGATATTTTTCTTTCTCTGTCCGACTTACCTCACTTAGTATGATAATCTCCAGGTCCATCTATGTTGCTGCAAATGGCATTATTTCATTCTTTGTAATGGCTGAGTAATATTCCATTGTATATATGTATCACGTCTTCTTTTTCCATTCCTCTGTTGATGGACATTTAGGTTGCTTCCATGTCTTGACTATTGTGAACAGTGCTACAATGAACATTAGGGTGCATGTATCGTTTCAAACCATGGTTTTCTCTGGATATATGCCCAGGAGTGGGATGCTGGATCATATGGTAGTTCTGTTTTTAGTTTTCTAAGGAACCTCTGCATTGTTCTCCATAGTGGCTGTACCAATTTACATTACCACCAAAAGTGTAGGAGGGTTCCGTTTCTTCCACACCCTCTCCAGCATTTATTGTTTCTATACTTTTTGATGATGGCCATTCTGACCAGTGAGAGGTGATATCTCATTGTAGTTTTGATTTACATTTCTCTAATAATTAGCGATGTTGATCATCTTTTCATGTGCCTCTTAGCCATGTGTATGTCTTCTTTGGAGAAATGTCTGTTTAGGTCTTCCACCCATCTTTGGATTGGGTTGTTTATTTTTTTGATATTGAGCTGCATGTGCTATTTGTAGATTTTGGAGATTAATCCCTTGTCAGTCTCATCATTTGCAAATATTTTCTCCCACTCTGTGGGTTGTTTTTTTCATTTTCTTTATGGTTTCCTTTGCTGTACAAAAGCTTTTGAGTTTAATTAGGTCCCATTTTTTATTTTTGTTTTTATTTCCATTACTCTAGGAGATGGATTGTAAAAGGTATTTCTGCGATTTATGTCCAAGAGTGTTCTTCCAATATTTTCCTCTAAGTGTTTTACAGAATCAGGTCTTACATTAGGTCTTTAATCCATTTTGAATTTATTTTTGTGTGTGGTGTTAAAGAATGTTCTAACATCATTCTTTTACATGTAGCTGTAGTATGGTCATTTTGACAATATTGATTCTTCCAATCCAAGAACATGGTATATTTTTCCATCTGTTTGTGTCATCTTCGATTCCTTTCATCAGCATTTTATAGTTTTTGCAGTACAGGTCTTTTGCCTCCTTAAGTAGTTTTATTCCTAGGTATTTTATTCTTTTTGATGTGATGGTAAAGGGGATTGTTTCCTTAATCTCTCTTTCTGATCTTTCACTTTTAATATATAGAAATGCAAGAGATTTCTGTGTATTAATTTTATATCCTGCAACGTTACTGAATTCATTGATGAGCTCTAGTAGTTTTCTGGTAGTTTCTTTAGGATTTTCTATATATAATATCACGTCATCTGCAAACAGTGACTGAATCTGAAGAGGACACAAACGTTCAGTCCATAACATGGCAATAAAAATTTCAAACCTTTACATTATAATATTCTTTTAAAAAACATACGATTTTGGAAATATTGTTCCAAAATTAATTTGTGATGGTAGAAATTCTTCAGCTTATTCATTTTTGTCTGAAAATTGTAGAAAATTTGGAAAAGGAAAAAAGGAAGGAAAGCAAACAATCACAATCCCCCATAAATCTTTACTCAGGTATAACACCTGTTAATATCTTGATGTGTTTATTTCAAATAGTTTTCTGTGTACAACACTTGAATCAGGTTAAACAAAATTAAGTAGGTTCTTAATTTTAGAATTATATTTACTAATTTGCATGGATAATTTCAAAGAAGAAAAATATGTTACCCCAACTTAATTAAGGGAATTTTATGAGTTTTGTCCCAATACTTCTTTAAATTGCAGTTTCAGATATAATTAACTTATTGATATCTTCCTGTAATCATATTTCCGTTGCTTTTATGCCTGTATTGTCTTTCCTACACCACAATGAAATGAAGATTTATGAACTTTTCTTCCCATTCTTATGGAAGACCACCTTTATCCATATAGAATTTTTGATTATCCAAGGACATATCTTGACAAGTGACAATTCATTTTTACAAATTGGAAAAAGTTGCTCCTTTCTCCAAGTCATTGTGGCCCCTCTAGGACCAATACTTTTGTAGAGGAGCACAGGCCATGATTCAGATCTCACTAACTCTTATTCCTGTATCCTTGTGTTTAGTTTTAAAGATTCCAATCAAAATAATGTTTTCCCAGATCAATTAATTTTATCTTTTTCTTCCCCACCCCTATCAATGTGGTTTTGTTATTTATTTGTAATACAGTAAGTCTGTTTTTTTATAGTTAGTATTCCACTGGGATTCGCCTCACACCTCGCTGAAGTTTTTATAACTTCATATACAGTAAAACCCACTGTGCCATTAGAGTTCTATGAGTTCTGACACACTCACATATTCATGTATCCATCACCACAGTCATAATACAAAACAATTTTATTGCCCCCCAAATTCTTTTACACTGGTTCTTTGTAGTCAAGCCATTCCCCATTTCCTACTCATAGATATTTGTCACTTTTAGCAAAATGCTTTAATTAACTACTTTAAGTAATGTTCTTTAATACTTCTTTTAATTTCTTGTGAAAATGATGATTTTTTACTTGTCATTCTTTATTTCTTAAAGTTGTTTATTCTTTCTACATTGTATCCAATGTGTCATCTACTTTCCACTTCCATACAACCGTTTACTTCCTTTCCCATTCTAGGATTTGTCATATTTTGGTTTTTAAACTCTTTCTCACTATTTATTCATTCATATTTATTTATTTGGTTTTGAATACCATTATTTTTCCATCATCTTGAATTGAATTTCAATGTTATTTACTTTTATCCCTATGTAATCACCTGAAAAGTTAGGGCTACACATTATTTAAAATATGCTTTGTATATATCACATTGATATTTTTTGTGTTTTGACTCTAACTGTGGTCTTCTAATTATTCATTATGTCTGGATCTTTGTTAGATTTTTTTCTCAGACATTGATGTCCTTTATTCTTAATAATTTTCTTCATTATCTATCTCTTTTACATTCAGTTTTCCAAATATCTAATATTTCCGATTTCACATTTTCTTTAAGTATTGGGGTGGCAGTGGTGGATAATACAGATTGTTTAAAATTATATTTTAGTTGCTACATTAACTTCTAAGCATTTTAAAAATGTATTACTTGCAAGACTTTAAATTTTCCTCATCCTTCGACTCTTCCTCCTTCTTGCCTCTTTTCCCCATTTCTATAGAAAATGATCCATAGTCCCCATTTATTTTGTTGTTACTCATTTTTGTTTTTGTTGTTGATTTTTGATCAGAAGAAACTAATATCTAGATAAGCTGTCTGTCTGAAGATCATGTATATGGGTTCTTTTTGACCCTCTCCATATTTACCTAGGTCCTATTTGAATATAACTAATAACTTTACTGAAGAATATCTGTTGTATAGTCATTATTCAGACATTTACCTGCCTGTGAGGGGAGGGAAGAACCTATGGATATGGTTAATGGCAGTCTGTGAAACTTTTCTTTGAGTTTCTCTAAATACTATCAAAATTGTTTGAACATCTCTACTCCTTTCCATACACAAAGTGGTGAGTGACTCACTTTGCGGTGAGATGACAGAATTAAATTTAAATTTATTTTATCTACCTTCCAACTCAGAGCTTTCTTATGGTCTACCACTATAATTTTGATAAATAAGGTGTTTACACAGTTACCTGCTCTCCACCCTTACCATTCAATCTTATCTTTCTTATTTAGGGATCTAAGTCAATAGGCAAACATGGTGGTGTGTAGTCTGGCAGTTTGTCCTTTTGTGCCACTACCCTATTCCTGATGAAATAGATGGAAAAGATATCATCCTATGTCTTCTGTACAACACACACATACACAATTCTTATTACTCTATGTTGAAAAGTGTTTGGAAGGTCTTTTGGAATTTCTTCCCACAAATTTTATCATATCTTTGAGTGGGAACTTAGTATCATTTCTGCTATCCTCTTCAGTTTGCTCCAAACTCTATTTCAACTAATACATTTGTGCTGAGACTGGAGGCATTCCCTGTTTTAGTTTAGATGACTTTTTTCACTTATATTTTAATTTTATTCAGTTTAAATGAAGAAAACTTTACAAACATGCATAAATACCAATTAGTTTTTTATTTAATTCTCATCTTCTAACTTTTAAATTCAACAACCTTATAGATAATCATTTTCTTAAAAATTTACTTTTTATTGTTTCTGTTGAAAAAAATAAACCTATTAAACTTTAGCAATCCATTTCAAATCTATGTTTTGTAATACTCTGGTGTTAGCCAGCCCAAAAAGTATATCTAAGTATTCCAGTTTGTGTTTATAAGGAATTAAATTGGTTAGGGTCGTAGCTTTAGATTTAAGAAATTAAATATAGGAAAAAAAATACACAAAAAAAATAATACCTTTAAAGTTACTCTAATTCTGAAGGCCTCAAAGACTTTAGGGATAAATTATAGAGTTAAGAAATAGTAATGAATTCATTTTTTGAAATAAATGTCTTCTGTTTTGTAGATTTGTCTCTGGATTGACACAAGTGTATACATATACACATGTCTATTTATAAACATATGTTTACATTTATATATAAACATATATATTTTGTTATATACCTATACATAGAATTTATAGATACGTATGTAAAACAACAAGACACAGACTCTGTTTTCTCATTAGTCATAGTAGCAAATAGATATATTTATTCCATGGTATTTACAAGAGCATTTTGCTACATTACTGTCTAATTGAAATGAGAAAATTGGGCCAATTACATTTCTGATTAGTGTAGGATATCACAATGGACATTTTGTATATATGAAGAATGTTGTCGAACCCAAATTTATGTGCTTCAGGCACAGTGAGGACAAACAAGCCAAACCATCAAAGTTTAACACAGAGAAAGGTTTATTGCAAGGGCCAAGCAAGCAGTACAGGTGGCTCATGCTCAAAAGACTCACATTCCCCAATGGTTTTCAGGGAAGAGTTTTCAAAGATAAAATTTGGGGTGAGGGCTGCAGGGTGTGTGACTTTCTTCTGATTGGTTGGTGGTGAGGTATTAGGGTGGTGTTCCAGGAATCTTGTGCTCAACCTAAAGTTACTTTCCACATGGGTGGGGGCCTTAGTTTCTATAGAACTTAAAGATAGGTGTCAGAATATTATGTATATCCATTGAAGAGGAACTAGGACCCTGCTTTATCATTTCACTATTGTTTCTTGACTGCTTTTTCTTTGATTTTGCATTTCCTCACTTCCATAATTAGTAACTCTTGGGATCTGCCCTTTGGAACTCAGGGAAGGTCTAGGAGGCTGAAGCCTTTTTCCTACAAAAAATAAATAGGGGACACAGAAAGGCATTTGTACCCGGGAGGGTCCTGCAGGGCCCTGCTCAGTTTCAAGAATATGGGCCTAAAGAGAGGATAATAACAACATGCTATAAATATATAGGGATTTCTTGGCCATTTAAAACTAATTACTTTTTCCATTTTAATTGATGTTCATACAGCTTTTATTTTCAACTCAGAAGTTTCCTCAGAATCACAGTCCAATGAAGACATGGTGGGAATTTTAACTGAAATTTTATGATTTGTTCCTATTGCACCTGGATATTAAGGCCCATTAAATATGTGGCTCTCTGCTATGTCAGTTTTCCCCATATTGTGCCTCAGGAAACTTCCCTCTTCAGAATTCTTCAATTTGTATTGTTTTGTCAGGCCTGTTTGTGAGATTTTCAAATATTGAAAAATTGCAATTGTTAGGATTAATTTTCAACATTAACCTAAACTCACACATTTAGGAGCTGTACCATATGTTAGAAATTTTTACCTTGTTATAACCATGTGGTATTGGAAGCAAGTCTAACTTTTTAGCCATACTTTAAAACTGGAGTTTCCATGTTTAGTAATAGTGAGTTCTTGCTGATTATGTCAGCTGAACCAGTTATAAAAAAAAAATTGCAAACTTGCACACAAAGTCTCAGTTATGGTTTCTCAAACACCAGAGTAAAATTTCATTAACTCCTTGTTTGTATTTCTTCTGTCAAAGTAGTGTTTTTTGACCACTAAGTGAAAACTGCCTTGGTCTGAAATTACTGAAATATTTTTATTGTATTAAAGTCATTTCACTGTATTATCATAATGGGTTTGTCACTAATTTCAAATGGCAGCATTTTCTATTTCATCAACATATACTCAGTATTTAATATTGAAATTGAGCAGGACCCTGTGGGGCCCTCCCATGTACAAATGCTTTCCAGGTCCCCTGATTCTTATTTGTAGGAAATAGGATTCATTCAGCCTCCTTGATCTTCCCTGAGTTCCAAAGATCAGATTCAAACAGTTGTTTATCAGGGAAGGAGGGGAATGAAGAAACAGAGGAGGAACAGTCAAGAAACAATAGTTCAGGGATAAAGCAGGGTCCTGGTTCCCCCTCAAGGAATATACATAACAATATATTTGAGTTCTCTTGCAGGAACTAAGGCCCCCACACAGGTGGAGGGTGGTAACTTCAGGCTGAGCACAAGATTCCTGGAACACTGCATTGTTACCTTAGCACTAACCAATCAGAAGAAAGTCTGCACACAGTAGAAGATAACGAAGACTCTGACTCCCTCCCCAAATGATTACCTGTAATTAACTTCTGCTTTCTCCCTTTAAAAACTTTCACTGTCTCACAGAATCTTTGAAGTTGATTCTTGGACTTGGGTCTGCCGTCTACGCAGATTGCCTACCTCCAACCTTTCCTTTCCACCAACACTTGTCTCTTGAGTATTGGCTTTTGAGTGGCAAGCAGCCGAACCTGAGTTTGGTAACAATATGATAACTGCCACTTAGTAGAAATACAAGTAAACATTTGTTGAATAAATAACAATAAGTGATTGGAAAAAAGTAATGAATTTGGCTAAAAATAATATTCTTTATGCTTTTTTCTCCAAACATCAAAACAGTGAATGATAAGTAAAAATATTGTATAAGCTTAAGGCAATATAATAAGCATTCAACTTAAGCAGCCTAGTAAGATTTAGAAAGTGCTCTAAAAATTTAGATATAACTATTTTTCATAAATATACCTTACAATTCAAGCTAATGTTGGATTTGGTGTTTGTTCTTTTCTACTGGTGCTAATAAAATATAATGGGTATAATTAGAGTGTATTTGGTTTTCACTCAAAATTGATAATTTTATTAATGAGAATTTAAATGATTAACCCATAAAAGAAAGAATAAACATGCATATTTTTTCCTGATTATTTTCTCCAGGAAAAATACAGAAGTGTAGCATTTAGCTTGAACTCTATGTTTTCCTCATTTTTCATCTGTGCTACTTTGGTTAATAATAGGGTGATTTTATTTACATTTGTCCATTGGATTCTCTTTTTAGTTAGGACAATATTTGAGCTAGTGTTACATAAAAAGTTAAAATATCTAAAATTAAACATAGTAAAAGGAGAATTTAAATGGATTTCCAGTGTAATTACCAAAATTGTTTTTTCATTCATTCAATCTTCTGTCATGTTTTCTTTTAATTGGCTAAATACCATTTGTAACATTGTTTTTTTCACAGGATAGAATTCAAAGTGTTCCATAGAGGGGAAAAATGCAAATAAGAAAGTCTGTACCATATTTGTACTCTTATAAGAGAGTAATTAGCTGAAAATAATTAGCTGAAAATCATAAAATGGTATCCAGAGAATACCACTTTTTCAAGATTGTGACAAAGGCTTTTACCAAAATAGGCCAAAAATCTTTGGTAAAGTACACACTAAAAATCTTAGTAGTAAAATAAACCACAAAAATAGGAGTGCTAAATGTGGGTTTTCAGATCACTTGATTGTACCCTTACCTCTTGCATTTGAACATGAAAATGACTATTTTCAGTATATAAAACATTTTCAGTAAAGTCAATAATGAACCAAAAATATAACTTTTCCAAACCCATGACTTCACTGAATTTATTGGATTTGTGCTCTATAGATAGATATAATTGTGTATTTTGTAAAACTGGTAGCCAGTTAAACACTAATGAAGGAAAAGCTAAAGCATCAAAAAAGTTTCCACCTTTATAGGGAAAACAAGACTTGGGTCATTAGACTTTAATAGCCTTAAATGTCTTGGGACAATGAAACAATTACCACTTGGAGAAAATTATTTAGCTAGCTGTGAAAGCTATTCAGGAGAGGCTAAATACTTACAAATGTTTTTCAGATTTGGTCTGTGAGTTTAATGGCCATTTCTGGCCAGATGATCAGCCTTAATATTGAAATTGCTCTGCAGAGTGTGAAGCTTGTCCTAGAAAAGTAGGCAAAATCTTTTGGCGCTCTTACCAAATATAAAAATACTGAGTGGTGTGTCCAATCACTGTCTCATATGTGCACATATTTGAAATATAGGAAGGCACAGAAACAATTTCAACTAAGTCAATAATTGTGATTCTAAGTCCTTGAAAGGCCGGTTTCAACTTTCTCCCTTGATATATGAGTCTTTCCAAAGCATAACCATACTGGTTCAGTAAAAATCTGATACTATTGTGTCTTTTGGAGGAAATACTTCCTAAGAATTCTGAGACTTCTTTGTCTTGTGATTATCAGCACAATGATCTTTTTAAAACTTTCATAGTGTCGTAGCTTTCTACAAATTTCTGTATCTCACTGAAAATCACGTATCTTATATGTGACATATACTCCAACGTCTCTGAAATAGGTTCTTGAGATAATTACTCAGGTTTTTAAAAGAGCACTGAGAATCATCAGAGGATCTTTTACACATGGGGCCAGCGCAGTTAATTTGTATATCAGGACCCACAAAATGGCAGCTGCCCCAGAGTCTGCACTTATGGAAAACACCTGTCAAAAAAACCTAATTACGCCAATCACAATCCACCTAACTCAGCTTTAGCTAGCTTACCTTACTCTAGGAAATAGGACCTGCTAGCCTTCTCAGGAAACCTCTGACCTCCTAGCCAACCATGCCCTATTTCCATATTGCCTCTTCACCTCTTTAAAATTTTGTTGTCCCAAATCCCTGGAGAACAGTGCTCCACTGCTTATAAGGTGCTGTACTCCCTCAATTTATGGATTGCTTTCCCTTGAATAAAGGATATCAAATTCATTACTAAATTGTTTTAGTTTTGTCATTTGACAATTTTGTCAAAGAGGTGGGACCTGAAGACAGCTACTAAAGATTCTGGGGAAGGCTACTACATGCACCTGTAAATACCTCAGAGCCCTATTTTGTTGAGCCTCTTCGGCTGCTCTCTGGAATCCTCAGTAAGCTTTACTTATCAATATTTTGTGTTCTGAGCTCTTTTAGTTTGTTTGTCATAATCCTTCCAGGTAGAAAATGTGGTGTGAGAGACCCTAGATTTTTCACAGGGTAAAAATAGATGTGTGAGAGGCTCTAGATTTTTATGGTGTACTTAGTGGCCTACAATTGGGTTTTTGGCAGAACTCTTCTGCAAGGTAAGTGCCTTTGAGAGGTAGCTCCTGACGGGTCTCAGGAACTGTGCTCAGGCATCTAGAAACAGTAAATCTGATTGAATTCAGGAGGGTTACTTCAAGAGGAAATAATGGGTACCCCTCAGTCTAAAGCAAGCAAGATAGCACCTGTGAGGAGACTCACAAAACTTTGAGGTACGTCCACAGCATAAACTGCTGAGGGACTTGGGGAAATAAGACAAGATATTTGGAGTCTTTTTGACCAACAGCACATCAAAATCTAAATAGGCCTAAGTTTGACTATTAAAAGCCAGTAGGAAGTCTGCTACTATAATGAAATCTTCTTATGAAACAAATAGCAAATCTATTGCTTATGGGATTCTCGGAAACCAAAGACACAATATTGGTGGGCACTAGTTGAGCACTTAAAAGTTGTTATAGTTAGGTGGTAATAACTCTAAGGCTCCCTTGCTGGGTTAAGTTGGTCACTGAATGGGTTAGATTTGCAGTAGGTTACCCACCAAACTGAAGGAAATTTCCATACAACAAGGTATATTATAAAGCACCAGAAAATCCCCTACCCAGTGGCAAATCCTTCGTAGGTATTAATCCTCCAAGACACCCTAAGCTTAGCTAAAGAAATAGGATCCACAACTTACAAAGAATAAGGTACGTAACCTCCGGCACACCTGCATATTTTATGTCTAAGAACTGGGGTCTTAGAAGCTGTAGACATCTACAAAAATGGCAAAATCTTACTAAGACAACCTAGAATTGCAATGGTCATGATGGGGAATGTTCCAGTTAATAAAGATAGTTCGTTTAAGAAGTGCACTTGAAAATAAGTGTTCCCCAATCAGACAAACAGAAGGAGATACCTATTTTAATTGGCATGCAGGAGCCTCCAAAAGTCTTCAAGATTCCAAAATAGCTTCATTGGAAGATTCATTGCAAAAGGCTAAAAAAAAATTAAGACACAAGAGGTACCTAAAACTAAAAGTCTGATATGACTCCTACTACTCCACTCTATCTTTCTTTACCTGAATACTCACAGTCTGTTGATCCTTTATCTGAAATTTCTTTACACTCTGAAGAGACTATAAGACTGTAAAAAAAAGCCCACCAAGTTGGTGGTGCCTCCTGTTGGCACCTTCCAGTGATGATAAGACTCCCGGAGCTTCTCCAGTAAACTAGTACCTGTTATTCCATTAAACAACCAAGGAAAAACTAAAATTAAAATTAGGGGAAAAAAAGGAGGCTACCTGGAAACTAGATGAATGAAAAATTTTTTTAATCTACAACAAAAATCTTAGTAAAAAGTTTAAGCCATGTGAGAAGATAACCCTAACTTATTCCATCTGTCAGAAACACAATGTGTATCCAGCTGTTCTTCCAAGCTCAGTTTTGCATTATCATACCTGTCTTATGGCTAAATTTTCTAGATGAAAGCTGTAAGGTCTCTGTTTGCATCTGTTTATGTATGTCTATGTGTATATGTTATAGATGTGTGATGTGTTTCTATCTCTGAATGCTATTGCCAAAATTAATTTGTAAAGAGCTCTATTTAATTGACTTAAAGGTAAACCAGTGCTATATAAATTAAACAGTCTCAAAAATAAAAACTAACCCAAATGTTTTTAAGTTCACGTGATTTAGAATAATCTTTGATAAATAAAAGCTAGATTTTTTGTTGGTTTAATTAAAATAGGCATGTATTTAGAGTTATCAGTAATAAATATAATGTAGACATACAATTTTTATTCTACCTAGGCTTACTAAAAGTCAAATAAGCTCATGTCATCTCTGTTATAAAATTTGTCCACACAAAAGATAAGATAATGGTTAGCTGTTTAATGTGAAATTTTTACAAATAAACATAATTTTTAATTAGTAAATTAAATATATGTAAGATAAAACTTTATAAATGATTTTTTCAACCATAATTATGCTTTATGTTAGGTCTACTTAAAAAGAGTTTCCAAATCTTTTTGGTAATTTGAAACCTTCAAGTTACACTGAGATAAATTAAATGGGAGATATTCTTTGAATATCTAGATCATTTTCAAATAAGATAAAATACTGACACATTAACTACTGAATACAGGTTTATCTACCTTTGGCTTCCATTTACAGAGGAACTAAAACATTTGGTTTTATTAGTAAACGTGTTTTATGATACATTAAAAATTTACTATGAGGAAGAATATATTTCTAAAAATTATGAAATGTATTTATGAATTTGCCAATTCACAGAAAGCTAGTGTTACAGTCCACAATCACTTACTTCTTAGTTTTCACTAGGCATAAAGGATTCTAGGGATTAAGAATTCTAATAAATATATGTAGTTAAAACTACTTAGAAATAACAGGATAAAAGAAATGATCATGTATGAAAAGTAGGTAAGGGAAATAAAATGTTCTAGAATGAGAAAAATGAAAAACATAGGACAAAATCTGAATGGACATTTTAAAAACTTGTAGCTTTGTGGAAAAGAAATCTTGGGAAAGGAATTTTATGTGTGGTCAAACTGGCTCAGATTGGAATGGATTTAATTAAGTTTTTGAAAAATTAAAATTTTGTTTTCTGTCTGTTAAAAAGACAAAGTTTTATTAGATTATTGGTCTGTTCTTATCATGAAATTGTAAACAAAGATTTTTCTTTACCTTTTAAGTAATCTGCCTGGACAGCAAAGATTTTCTTATCAAAATAATTTATTGTGCTTCATGTTGTCTTTATCAGATCTTGGATTACTTGAGAAAACCCAGTATTTTCATTATTAAGAGAGCTAAGTTTTTTTCACAACTACATAATCTTCTGTATTCGCCTTTAACATTTTCTTTTGTCACTTTGGTGACTTGAATCTCCATGACAGTCAAAATAGTGTTTCATTAACTTGTACTAGAAGGCCCATCTTCCAGCAAACATTCCAATAATTTTAAAGATAAAATTTTATCAGAGAGGATAAAAAGCTTTTATATTTGTACAAGGCATCTAAATAGAAGAAAAAAATAACCAAGACCTGTGCCAATCTTGAGTCATTTGTCATGGGGTCTTTGTCAACAGGATTGTACTGTTCTTTTACATGATGAAAGATTATTTCTGTGGCACATGCTAGAGCAAGTCTTGAGATTATGGCAATAGAAGGATTTACCATTCCTTCTGACTATGTATTCTAAAGATTGGTATATTGAAGCTGTTATTGAGGGCAGCATAAACGGACCTAAAGGGAAAACAGGAATAGTAATGTTCTCCCAGTGACAGCAGACTTGTGGAGCACCCCCATCTTCCTTGGGACACATCTTAGTTATGGTCCCAGCAGCAAGTAGTGAGAGGAACCCAGGACAGACTCCTTGGAGCTGATGAGAACAGTGCTTTCTTTCCTGATTTGCTCTAAACATTTGTTCAGCTCCCAGATGGAAGCTTTAGGAAATGAAAGTAATTTCTCTCCCTTAAGAGCTATTTGGCAGACTGACCAAAATTTTCAGATGATTATGTGACAGAATAATTGTCACAAATAAATCTTACGAATTGAATAAGTAGACCAGAGATTCTTAAACTATTGAAAGTTTTAGTATGTTAGAGGAAATGGCTTCCTGAGACAAAGAAATATGGTTTCTGAGTTCTAAACATCTGACATTATGTTTATTGTTTGGGTTTTTTTTTTTTTTTTTGTACTTCAAGATAGCAAATGGCCCATTCTAGTTCTACATTATTATAAGACACAGACTAATTACTTACTATCTTGAAATTTCCCATTTCAGAAGAGGGTATTGATAATCTTGGTATAATCAAATACACCATAAAGTATCTTGGATTTGCATATGTGTGTTTTTCTTATAATGAAAGAACAGTTTTTTGCCAAAGTCAAATCCAAATTTTCACCGAATTCTCATTTAGCATTCAAATTAAAACATAAAAGAATAGAATTTTAGTAAAAATATTGCAATGCATTGAGTTTAATAAGGGAATTTCACTATATTAGCTGGTTCAATCCTTAAATGTGTACGTTTTAATATATATTTTTCAAAATTTTTATTGGAATATAGTTGATTTACAATGTTATGTTTCAGGTGTACAGCAAAGTGAATCAGTTATACATATACATCTATCCAGTCTTTTTCAGATTCTTTCCCATATAAGTCATTAAAGAATATTGAGTAGAGTTCCCTGTGCTATACAGTAGGTCCTTATTAGTTATCTACTTTATATATAGTAGTGTGGATATGTTAATCCCAATCTCCTAATTTATCACTTCCCCCCACGTTTCCCCTTTGGTAACCATAAGTTTGATTTTGAGATCTGAGTCTGTTTCTGTTTTGTAAATAAGTTCCTTTGTAATATTTTTTTTAGATTCCACATGTAAGTGATATAATAAGACATTTGTCTTTGTCTGACTTACTTCACTTAGTATGATAATATCTAGGTCCATCCATGTTGCTGCAAATGTCATTATTTACATTCCTGTTATGGCTGAGTAATATTCCATTGTATACATGTACCACATGTTCTTTATTCATTCCTCTGTCAATGGACATTTAGGTTGCTTCCACGTCTTGGTTATTGTAAATAGTGCTGTGATGAACATTGGGGTGCATGTATCTTTTTGAAGTGCTGTTGGTTTTCTCCAGATATATTCCCAGGAGTGGGAATGCTGGATCATATTGTTGTTCTATATTTAGTTTTTTAAGGAAACTCCATACTGTTTTCCATATGGTTGTACCAATTTACATTCCCACTGACAGTGTGAGAGGGTTCCCTTTTCTCCAAACCTTCTCCAGCATTTATTGTTTGCAGAAATTTTGTTGATGGCCATTCTGACTGGAGTGAGTTGATAGCAAAACTTGGCAAAAACTGATGAACCTATATTGTTTTCCCTAAATATCAAATACCACAATTAAAGTACAGGAATGTTCTGCTTTGTCTGTGGAAAGGTTGACTACTATCCATACTGTTATTTACAAGACAGATCTGTCTTCAGGAAACTGAAGTCATTTAAACCTTAAATTATGAGAATAAAAAATTAAAAATGATAGCCTAAATGTCCATGTAGCATTATATAATAATGTATTCTTGAAAATACTACTTTATTAAATATATATTAGACAGTAAGCAAATTAGCAACTTTGTTAGAGTTATCTTTCATCATAAATGAATTTAATATGGACTATTTATTAGTCCAATCAGAGAAAACAAAATATTTGATTTATTACAAAGTTGGAATCTTAATCAGAACTTGATTTTTAACTAAAGTAATTAATTTATGGGTAGCTTTAAGGAGAACCTTTATTATCAAGAATACCCAGGTAATCCATATTCCTTTTCAAATGTGTATACACTTTTCCAGTCTTGTACATTCATAAAATGTATTTGTAGAAAATCATCATATTCTAGTTGTTTATGAGGTATATTTTTAAGTGATATTTAGATATTTTCCATAACTATATAGTTTGGCTGAAGAATTAAAGGTTTATATTTCAGTTTCTCTTCCAGTAACCAAATGCTATTTATGGATAAATCTGATACTCTGAAACTTTCATATCTTTTATTTCAGTTTATTTGCTAGAATAGATTGAAGTCACATTTCTTCCTTGGTAGCCTTATTTTATCACTCTACTTCATGAGAAATCTCACCTGTTACAATGTTATCAATCAAAAACTTACTCTGAATTAATGTTTGATAAAAAGATATCAGCAGATTAGTATTTCCTTCTGTCCTTGAGATCCATTTTACTCAACATTCTGCTGCATATTGCAATCCCAGGTCTCATAAAAAGGTCAAAATAAATATCTCCAAAGTATACCTCATTATCTTTCTTCCAATTTAATGCTATATCCACATTTACTCTTTATTCCTTATTTCAATAAATCATATCTTATGGTTACTCATATATATATATATATATATACACATACATATATATATATACACATATATTTTCATATTCTTTTCCATTATGGTTTATTGTAGGATATTGCATATAGTTCCCTATGCTATATAATAGGACCTTGTTGTTTATCTACTTTATATATAGTAGTTTGTATCTGCTAATCCCAAACTCTGAATTTATCCATCCCCTACCCCATTTCCCCTTTGGTAAACAGAAGTTTGTTTTCTGTGTCTGTGAGTCTGTTTCTGTTTTGTAAACAAGTTCATTTGTATCATTTTTTTGGATTCTACATATAAGTGATATCATACCATATTTGTCTTTCTCTGACTTACTTCACTTAGTATGATAATCTCTAGGTCCATCCATGTTGCTGCAAATGGCATTATTTCTTTCTTTTTTTATGACTGAGTAGTATCCTATTGTGTATATATACCACATCTTTATCTATTTATATGTCGAGGGACATTTAGATTGCTTCCATGTCTTGGCTATTGTAAATAGTGCTGCTATGAACATTGGGGTGCATGTATCTTTTCAAATTAGAATTTTCTCTGGATATATGCCCAGGAGTGGGATTGCTGGATCATATGGTAACTCTATTTTTGTTTTTTAAGGAACCTCCATACTGTTCTCCATAGTGGCTGTACCAATTTACATTCCCACCGACAGTGTAGGAGGTTTCCTTTTTCCTCAAACCCTCTCCAGCATTTGTTACCTGTAGACTGTTTAATGATGGCTATGAGTTCTTTATATATTTTGATATTCCCTCTTTTCAGATATATGATTTGCAAATATCTTCTCCCACTCAGTAAATTTTCTTTTTATTTTGTTAATGGTTTCCTTTGCTGTGCAGAAGCTTTTTAGTTTGATGTAGTCTCATTTGTTTATTTTTTCTTTGGTTGCCATTGCCTGAGGAGTCATGTCCGAAAAAGTATTGCCAACAACAATAAAGGAGCTTACCACCTATGTTTTCTTCTAGGAATTTTATAGCTCTGGTTTTATATTCAAGCCTTTAATTCATTTTGAGTTAATTTTTGTGGATGGTGTAAGATAGTGGTCAAATTCCATTCTTAGTACTGGAAGTTCTAGCCAGAGCAATTAGGCAGAAAAAAGAAAGAAAAGGTATCCAAAGCGGAAAGAAAAAAACATGATTTTATACATGGAAAACTCTAAAGACTCCACCAAAAAACTGTTAAAACTAATAAACAAATTCCGTAAAATTGCATGGTATAAAATCAGTATACAAAAATCTGTTGCATATTTATACATTAACAATGAACTTGCAGAAAGAGAACTTAAGAAAACACTTATATTTACAATTGCATCAAAAAGAATAAAATACTTAGAAATACAACCTGAACACTAAAAACTAGAAAACATTGATGAAAGCAATTGAAGACACAAAGAAATGGACAGATTTTCCATACTCATGGATTGAACAAATAAATACTGTAAAAATGTCTATGTTACCCAGAACAATCTACAGATTCAAAGCAAACCATATCAAAATTCCAATGGTACTTTTCACAGAAATAGAAAATACAATCTTAAAATTTGTATGGAAACATGAAAGATTTCAAATAGCCAAAGAAATCTTGAGACAGAACAACAAAGCTGGGACATCACTCTCCCTGAATTGAAACTATATTACAAAACAATAGTAATCAATATGGTATTGATGTTTCTGTTTCCTCACCTTTTACTCTTAGCTGTATTTCAGTTTCATGCTATTCTTCTGTTCAGCAGTTAATGAAGCAGCTTCCGCGAAATTATTTATGATCTCAGATTCTCATCACTGTCTACCCTTCAGCAGTATTTTACCTAGTTAACTACTCCCTCATTTTGGCCTCATTTCCCTGGCAATCTCTTGACTCCTGCTGGACTGACCATCTCTCTGTCCCTCATTCTCTTCAAATGTCTATTATCTTTGTACAGTTTCCCGCGCCTGGAGAGGTTTTGCTTCCTTTTCTTGCTTGGGAACTGCCTTTCTTCTCATCTGTGCTGAGGTTTTCCTGATATACCTGACTAGAGCTCTGCTCAAAAGGTGTCCCTATTTCAAGATCTTATAATATTATTCATC
Source organism: Neophocaena asiaeorientalis asiaeorientalis (assembly GCF_003031525.2). Classification (NCBI taxonomy): domain Eukaryota; kingdom Metazoa; phylum Chordata; class Mammalia; order Artiodactyla; family Phocoenidae; genus Neophocaena; species Neophocaena asiaeorientalis. Next base: position 7,301,360 of record NW_020174442.1, on the reverse strand, counting down.
TCTCCTTAACCATGATTTCAACATTGGCATTTTCACATTTCTCTGTGCCGTCATTTAGTTAATATCTTCCATCTACCAGCTTGTAAAGTGGTTAACTATGGGGGTAGAAACTACTCATATTTTTAGTCACGAGTATCTCCCAATACCTGGCACTGTGCTCAACAACTACATATAGAATCAATGAATATATACGGTATTAAAGTCTGTTTCTGTTCTGCTCTCCTGCTGCAATTACTATTTCGATCAGTATCCAAATTGCAGAAAATATCAACAGAATCACTATTGATCTACGTTTAAAACAGTGAGACACACTCAATTCCTGACTTAGTTATGAAATCTAGGATAACCATATTATTAGATTAAAACTTTATTGAAATTTACCATTCAGTGATATTTTTATAAAAGATAAGTTTGAAAATAAGTTGACTTTTAAAGAAAAATATAATGAAAACACATTAGGACGTGAAAGCAAGTATGTGACTTCCAATGCTACAATTGTTTAATTCAAATAACATCAAATTAATTTTAAATGGTCTTTGAAGAAAACAGAAAAGACATGACCTGAAAATACACATTGCCATCTTTTACCATAATTACTGTAGTTATTTTGCCATAATTAAGTATCCCTTTGACAGCATCTCAGATATTACGACATTTTTTTGTGCAGCATTTTATAAATACAACCTTTCTTTGAGGACAAAGCAAGGAAATATTGCTTTGTATTTGGAAATATTGTTTTTTGTATTCCTTACTATGCTTCACCTCCCTAAAATTATTTTCTTTTTAAATTTTATTTATTTATTTATTTTCTGAAAATTGTATAAACTACTGGAAGCATTTTGGGTTTCATAACAATAGTTTTAAAAAATTGTGGTGCCACAGCTCACATGATCATTAACAGCTTTGAAAGGTGAAAACTCTAAATTGCATGAGGGTCTGGGACTAGTTTTGTGGACAAAGTAACAAAATTTTGTATGCATGTGTTAAGGGGGTAAAGCAGAATTAGCCTCATATACTTAATACAAAAACAGTAGTCACTCTAGGAGTTGTTTGCTTCTAATAACTCCTACAAACATCATAGCTTAAAGCAGCACAAATTCATTATCTTAAAGGTCTGGAGGTCAGAAGTCAGAGGGTTTACTAGACTAATATCAAGATGTCTTCTGAGTTCTTTGTGAATGCTCTAGAGAGAATTTGTTCTTTTGTCTTTTTCAGCCTCTAGAAGTCACCTGCATCCCTTGGCTCTTAGCCAAGGGATGTAGCATGTTCAAATCTTTCTGACTCTGGATCTCTTGCTTCTCTTTTATAGAAACCCTTGTGATTGCTCGGGGACACTGGATAATCTAATATAACTGCCCCATCTCAAGATCCTTAACCACAGCTGAAAAGTCCTTTTTACCATGTAAGATTCCATATACACAGCTTCCAGTGATCAGAACATGGGCATCTTTGTTCATCATTATTTTGCCCATCACAGATGCTTATCAAAATTTCAATTCCACAAGAACATATGTGTAGATATTTCAAGAAGTTATATTTGGATTCTAGAGGAGCAATGAGATGTGGTAGAAAGAATATAGGCTTTGGTGCCATTTAGAGCAGGTTCAGACCCTGGAGCTCTTACTTGCCAGTTACAGAACCCATGGAAAATTATTCATTCTCTCTCTAAATCAGTTTCATCATTTCTTGAATAGATATAAATAAAATGTAAACCAAAAGGTTCTTATGAGAACTACAGATATGATACCTAGCATGTTGCAAAGTGCTAGTTGTTATCAATATTATTATACAAATTAATTTATACATGTACTTGGAATCCCTAAAATTAAATTATTGTCCAGCTACTTTTCTCCTCATTTCTATGCCAGATACTATTGCTAGTTATTTAAGCACGTCTGTAAGACTTACAAAGAGAAAGAGAAAAAAATGTTTAGAGTTTAAATATGAAGATCAAAGGAAGGTCAGGGAAATCTATAAATTTTTGTTATTGAGGCTAAATTTTGAATAGGGTTTTAGTAAGCATATAGGGTGGGAAAGGTCATCCAAGAAAGGTGATGTAACATGAAAAAGGGGCATACATGCATGAAGGTACACGTGTAATTAGTTTATTTTAGATTATACAGTCCTACATGAGAATGCTGTTTATGTTTTGCTAATATCTAGAACATAAACCCATCTAATTAGGAACTTAATAACTCTTTTAATGAGAGTGATGACTACAATATTCAATGCTGTAGTAGTTCAGCTTTTATGTGAGCTCTAATTAAAATGTAAAGATGTTTTCAAAGTACAGGAAAATTGCTTTGGAAATTCATTTTTCTCACTTGTTTATAATCACATTTTTGTTTCATAAATAGACCCTAATGAACATGAGAATTTCAGCTTAATTGTTAAGTGTATTACTTGAAGAACCAACCACACAAAAAATAAGTAGGAAAAGAAGAAAATAAAAAATACACATGCACTTATATTCATACTTGCATTCATCCAACCAAACATTCATTGCAGGCCTATACTGTATCCCACACTATCCTAGACATAGGAGGACTTGGTCATCACATAGATTTGAGAGAAGGAAGTGTGCATAGTTGTAGAAGAGGGAGTATCTTGGAGGGGATTGCTGCCTGAAATGAAGAGAGAACCAGGTGAACATAGGCAGAGAGGGATGGAATGGCCTTTCATTTGTCATTTAGCGGGACCAAGACCAAAGTACCATTTTAGAGCACAGCTGCAGAGGTATGTGGGATCCACACTACAAAACATACACATGCCTTTCTAACATTTCTGTACATTTTTTCTTCATTGAGAGCTCTTGTCTCTGGATCACTCATCCCAATTAAGTTTCCTTTCTTTCCTCTCTGGCCTAACCTCGCCACTTTAATAACCCTCCTTGCCTTATCCATTAAGCTTCCAGAGCACCTACCTTTACCTATTCAGCTTTGGATCAATGCAACCATTAGTCTTACATTCCCTATGTAAGAACCACTGAGCACTGCAAGAGAAAGCCATACAATCATATGGAATTATGCCACTGAAAATCTATGGTCTCCCGTAACAGCTAGTTCCTAAAGTTGTCCTCAGAAGTTCCCTGTACCAATCAAATCAGTGCTATACTTACTCAAGTCACTTGCTCTATAATTATCACCCATATTTTGTATGTGTTCTACTGGGCATTTTTAAAAATATGTGTATTTTTTATGTATGTGTATACATGCATAGAGCTCAATTCTATCACTGTAGAATAGTTGTTTGTTCCTGAACTTTATGTAAATAAATTTTAAAATATATATACTCTTTTGTGTCTGGCTTTTTGAAAATTTATGGGTGGTTGGTGATAGTCATTCATGAATGTTTGAAAGAATTCATTAGTTTAGAATGCACTGGACTATTTGTGCCTGGAGCTTTTTTTCTGGTAAGGCTTTAAATTATAAATTCAATACCTTCAGTAGATAAAAGACTACTTGGGTTTCCTTCTTTATTGTAATACATTGTTATGTTCAAGGAATGTATACATTTCATTTCTGTTTTCAAATTGGCAAAAAGTTTGAAATGTATGCAGCTTTTCCAAAACATGGTCCATTTTTGTGTTTCCATGCTTTTCTTTTTTAAAAAAAAATCTCATTTCTTAAATATATTAAACATGGTTACTTTGAAGTCTTCAACTGATAAGTTTAAAGTTTGTATTCTATGTGGGTCTGTTTATATTCATTATTTTACCTCTCAATTAATAGTCACTTCTTTTCTTCTTTCTATGTCTAGATAGTATTGTTATAATTAATATTTATTATGTGCCTGTCATTGCACAGAATATGTTGTGTAGGCTCTAGATTATGTGACTTTCATCTAGAGTTGGTTGAAAATTTTGTCGGTGGATAGTTAAATTTGCCATTGGAACACGTGAATCCTTTTAACACTTGTTTTAGTTGAGTCTGTTTATTTTGTCCTGTTGCTAAAGTATGTTCCTTACTCATAGGGCATTTTCATTTTTTCTTGAATGAGTGTCTAGGATGATTTTCAAGATTCTACATTTTGATGGAACTTGACCTCCAATGTCTCTTCTGATTTCTTGCACCAATACCAGACTAAATTAATTACTTGGGTTTTATAACTACTTGGTACAACATAGTAAAAGTGCAGCTTTATTCTTTTTCACTATTATCTTGGCTATTCTTGGTTTTTAATTTCCCCATACATTTTAGAGTCAGGTAACAAATTTTCCCATCCTCCCTAAAAAATGCTTTTAGCATTTTGATTGTTACTGCAGTGATTTGGTGGCCTAATTTGGAGAGAATTGCCTTCTTTCAAGTCTTCCAATACTTGGAAGTGGTATATCTCTCCATTTGTTTGGGTCTTTTCAAATTTCTCTCAGTAATCTTTTGTAGTTTTTCTGTAGTGGTACTGGATAGACTTTGTTAAATTTATGACTAGCTTTCTGATGGTTTTTTGATGATATTAAATTAAATACTGTTTATAATATTATCTTACAACTTAGTGTGGCTGGTACCTAGAAATACAATTTATTTTTATAAATTGATTTTTAGATTCAGCAGCTAAAAATATTATTAATTCTAGCAGTTTATCTTCAGGATTTAAAAAAATAATTGATATACACATTTGTGCACCTGTAAATGTCAACTTTTCTTTAAATTTTTCTGTTTATAATTTTGATTTATTGGTCTTTTAGCCCTGGATATGTTCTCCATTGAATATTGAACCTAAGATATTTTTTCTCACCCTCCAATCAGGCTAAAACTTATAATATTTTACCATTACTCAGGTTATATAGTTTTTTTTTTTAAGGTAACTTTATGAGCATAAGAATTTCACTTCTGCTTTTAATTTGCTAAGACTTTTTGTTTTATTTTATCATACATGTATATTGAATTCTATCAAATAATTTTTTATTATTTGTCAGTATGATCATTTTATTTTTCTTTGTCTTAATTGATAAATTACATCAATTTTTGAAATGTTAAAATAAACATACTAGAAAAAAACTTAGCCATGGTATGCTATGTTAGATTTGATTTGATAATATTTTCTTTAAAATTTTTGTATCTTTATAAAAATATTGGTATATGATTTCCCTCTCCTAATGTATTCATCATGCTTTGGTATCAACATTATAGTTATTTAATAAAAAGAGTGGGAAACTGCCCTCTCCTCACATTTATCTAAGAGAAAAAGACTGTGTATGGTATTGGCATTTTGTTTCTGAAACATGAGGAAAAAATATACATGAAGCCATCTAGGCCTGGAGTTTTACTCGTTGGGATGCTATTAATCAGATAATTAATTAATTATTATTTTTTTTGCGGTACACGGGCCTCTCACTGTTGTGGCCTCTCCCGCTGCGGAGCACAGGCTCTGGACGCGCAGGCTCAGCGGCCATGGCTCACGAGCCCAGCCGCTCCGCGGCATGTGGGATCTTCCCGGACCGGGGCACGAACCCGTGTCCCCTGCATCGGCAGGTGGACTCAACCACTGCACCACCAGGGAAGCCCCTATTTAATTTATTTTTTAGATATAGAACAGTTTTTTCATGTTTTTGTGTAATTTTTATGACTTGTACTTTTTAAGGTATTCAGCTATTTCACCTACATTTTCAAATTTTTTGGCATGACATTTTTCATAAAGTACTCTATTCAATACATATTTGAAAGATCTGTAGTGACATTCCTTTTTCATTCCTAATATTGTTTGTGTATACCTTTTCTTTTTATTTTGATCATTCTTACTAGGGGGTTAACAATTTTAATAGCTTTTTAAAGAAATAACATTGTTTTCGTGGATTTTCTTGAAAAATGTGTTATTTTTTCTATGTTACAGATTTTTACTATTTTCTTTATTTTTCCGTGTTTTCTAACTCCTTGTGCTCTATCATAGACCATTGATATTCTTTTCTAAAATCTAAGCTTAGTACTATACATTTTCCTGTAAATATTGCTTTAGATATTTCCCACATATATCAAATACTGTGCTTTTAGTATCATTCAGTAAAACAAGTTAATTTCTATTTTTAATTATTATTTGATCATAGTTTTTTTTAGAAGTGTACTGCTGATTTACAAATGTAGGATGACTTTCTTTAGTTATCTTTAAGTATTTAATCCCAACTTACACATAGTATAGTCAGAGGACAGCTCTGTATATTTTCAATTCCTTGAAATGTGTTAGAACTTACTTTATAGCCTAGTATATGGCTTACCTAGGTAAACGTTCAAATTGCACATGAAAATAATGTGTATTCTGCAGTTATGTGGTGAGTGTTCCAGATATGTCAGTTAAATTAAAATATCTTAATATATCAAATACATCTTTCTAAATTGATATTTTATCTGCATATTCTACCATTTACTATGAAAAATGTACTAAATTATACTTCTATTATTGTGAGTTTGCCTATTTCTCTTTTTTTGTTCTGTCAATTTTAGCTTCCTGTATTTTGAAGCTGCTATTTGGTGATTGGGAGTTCATAATTTTTATATCTTCCTTATGTCCTAGTATTTTTAAGTTATAAAAATATTTCTAGTTTTCTGTTTTTTTTCCCTTAAATCTAATTAAAATATTTTGATTAGTGGTTTCTGGCATACATTTTTCCAACTACTAACATTTTAATTTCTATTTCTTTACATTTAAGTGAGTCTCTTTTAAGAGGTATATATTTGCATTGTTAAATCAACTCCAACATTGTTTAAATTTTAATTGGTATATTATTCTCTTTACATGGAGCACATTTACTGATATATCTATGATTTTAAAACTGCCACCTTAGTATTTGTTTTCTATTTGTTTATGTTATCCTACATTCTTTCCTTCATTAGGTGTTATCAAGTATTAGTTTATTAATAATTCTCTCAACTAGCTTCTTTGTTATAAATTTATTTTTCTTTTCTTTTGTTTTAGTTACCACAGTGTTTACTGCTCTTTGTTGCAATGATATAGCCCTTAATGGGGAACTTTGTTGTCTGATTACTGGAATAACTTTCACCTGTTGACTCTTTTTTTTTTTTTTTTTTATTAATGCCTGTGTTTCAGAAATCTGTCTCCCTCCAGTTCACACCCTTTGCAGTGGCAGTCTATGTGCAATCACTAACTGTTGAAGTAGAACAGAGTCTGGCCATCTCAGCCTATCTTGGGGCATATCTGAAAGATCATTCTAGCTCCAGAGTTCTCTGTGTTTCAGTCACATTTGTCCTTGGGCTTTTATTGAAGCTTGACTGCTTTCTCTGCCCACTCCTGCTTTCTTACCTTTCCTTCCTCAGGTATTGATCATACGGGCATTCCTTAATACCCTGCACACTAAAATCTACCTCAGAGTTGGCTTCATAGGGAAGCAAGCATTCAGAGGAAGAAGTTTCAAAGATAGGCACTTGGGAACAGGATCATACACTGCCTGGGTGGTAGTGAGACCACTGTCAATGGTACACTGTCCCTGGAAAAAAGGTGGTGATCCCATTGTTCAGTGGTAAATGGAAGGGGCATACTAGTGAAAAGGAATGTATTAGCTAGTGTAATGTGACATATGTTTGAGATATAGAAGGGGAGCACACCTCCAAGGACAATGGAATTGGCTGAAATCAATAACTAACTGAGAATAATCACCAACTTAAAGCAAACTTGATAGTTAGAGGGTCTCTTTGGTAGCACCCCCTGATGGGAGAAGGTAGAGGAAGCTGAGGATACCGCCCAGGACTTAATTTCCAGAATAGCCAAGCAACAAAAAATGTTAAATTACCAAGCAAGGCAGTCTACTTTGCCAAGGCCAGGGTCCAGCTTGGGAAAGTGTGGGACCAGTATGGGAACAATCCGGGGTAATACTCCTAAAAACCACAAATTCCCAGTTTCCACTAAACCTTGTAAAACTGCACAAGTGGCCCACTCCTCCCAGGTGTGAGCTATCACCCTGCCCCCTGGCTTCAAGTCAGTGTAGAAGCCTCTGTCCTGCAGGAGAGTATGTATCCCACTCATGCTCTGCCCTGTCCTGCAAATTTGACCAACATAACCTAGCTGACCATAAGCAGCACCTGATAAGAGGGGAGGGGAATGTTTATTACTACAAAATACCCCATTGTCTGGGCAGAGTGTACCTGCAGAAGCTGGGAGAGGACATTGGGATTGTATTCTGAGGGTGCTTAATCAAGGGGTCCGCCTTTTTGATTTACTGTGATCAGAAAGACTTTAACATTTTCTGTTGTATCACAAATAAATGGGTTGTCAATTTTAAAATATTAAATATTCTAAGTACACAATTACAGATCTAGAACTATTTTTAATGCATATAACATATGAAGTACTCTTCTATGTCCTGAGATTTAATATGATATGAATGAGGTATGTTTCCTGTTTTTGAGGACTGTACAGTGTAAGACTGACACGCACTATGCTTTGTAAGCAAAGAAAACAGTAAACTTATCTCAAGATTCTAGAAAGTTTTTCTGGAGAACTTTGTTCTGGGACCTTGGTATTGAAGGTCGAATTAGAGTTAGTCAGACATCTCCCCTTCCCCTCTCAAAAAAGGGACAAAAAATAACAGTTGAGAATGTTCTAAACACATGAACCAAATCTCAAAGGTAAATGTTCTTGTGAATTAGTGGTGAGTTGACAGCATTCCTCAGTCTATTAGTCCTTCCAACCTGTCCAGCATGGGAAACAGTGAGAAAATATACATTTCTGTTATTGAAAAACATCCTCAGAAAAGTTATTTGTACAAAATGCTGTTTTAAGGTGCCCAGAATTCAGAAATTACATCCTCTGAAGTATGATATAGGACTTTTAAAATTCAAGTTGGTAATTTTACTTAAATTTGTTATTTTTCTCTATTTATATTGAAGCCATACTACCTGAAGCTCTAAATCATTGTGCAACTTCTTTGTTAAGCTAGTAAAAGAGCTTTGGACCTTACTTCCAATCTTTTTTTAACAGAAAGACGTATTTCATCATAGCACACTTGTACTCCCTATACATTTGTATTCCTTTTTCAAACAAAGAGTTTTAGTGTCTTAGTCACATATAAATTGATGTTATTTTATCTAGTCTCATCTAGTAGCATAATCAGTGATGATTCAAGGGTAAATATTCATCAGATTTAAATTTTATCTTTATTTAACTCATCGTTACCAACAGGGGAGTGGATACAAGATTCTAACCCACTGCAAGGCAAAACATAATGTTTTCATCTCACATACTCTTCATTTATTGGACCTTGTCACTTATCCTTGTTGTTAACTTATTTTCAGAATAATTTATTTAAAACCAACCATAATTGTTCAAGGAAATCTCTTTATATGCTACTTTAATCTTCTTAATTCTGCCATCAATCCCTTAAGTTATGGTGAATAATCATATCAACTATTTATTGAATATCTATTGTTTGTCAGGAACTGTACATGATTCTTCATATTAAGCAGCACTAATTTTTGTAACAACCTAAGAGGACATATGTTAGCATAACTTATTTTACAGATTACAAAGCTTAGTTTCCAAAGTAAAGTAACATACTGATAAATAGTAGCTATAGACATTACAAATGAAAGCAAACCGCTTTATCTTTCCACTTTTCCATTCTGAAAGATATCATCACAAAGACATCACTGAGGAAAAATAACGTGTGCAACCAAGACTGGAATTTTTAATTAAATGTCATGGCTTCTAGTGTGTTCTACTGATGTGACAATACAAGTAGTTTTCATCTTTCAATTTACTCCATCTGTTTTTATAAACTAATCTTGATATAGAATAGTAGAGCTTCTCAGAATCCAATATTAAATATAAATTGTTAATCAGAGATAGCCTGACATTGAGGTAAATTACCTACATAAAGAGAGAATCCTTTTAAAAACAAACAAACACACCTTCAATATATGCATGTGTGTGTGTGTGTGTGTGTGTGTGTGTGTGTGTGAGTGAGTGTGTGACTACACATGGTATCCTATTACCATAGAGTAAAATTTGAGGTGAAAAATGGGAAAAAAAGTACACAAGTGTCATTGAGGCACAAGAGACATAGAGCTGGAATTATATGTAGGAAGGCATTTAACAGGACCATGGCATGATACAGGTTACATCTTTAATAAAGCATTCTGCCAGCCTTACAGAATGAGTTGACACATCAGTTGGGGATATTGCAGTAGTCAAGGTAAAAAACAATAGAAATGTAGAATCTACCAGATACATCTAAACATTGTTTACAACAAGGTCCTATTAAGGTGTGGTCTATACCCTGAAAAACTAGCCTTTTTAAAGACATTTTGAAGAGAAAATAGTAATTTAGTGGTCAGTTCTTATCCAAGAGGAAAAATAAAAGTTGGCCTTGGATATCTCAGATCCTAGTTGCTTTGCTTTTAAATTTGACAGTCTGCAAAAAATGTAAACAAGAAAGGCTATGGTTCAGGGGAAACTTACATGTGATTTTTTAAAATGTGGTAGTTTGTCCATTACCTCCCAGGAGATACATAGGCAGTAAAATTAATGCGGTGATTGCCAGGCATAATCACTTGTCCCCTGGGAGGTACACAGTTGCATATTTACAGGCTGCATTTTCATAGACAGCAATTTATTTCTCGGCACTACTTAATATCCATTATACCATGGAGGGCACCACCATTTGCTTTAAACACAAAAATGTGACATTTGATTTAAGGTTTATAATGATTTCTTATTTTTTGAGAAATTTTTGATACACTGTATTATTCCAATGCCCTGTGTATTTAGGGGTGACAAATTTTAAACAGGGAAATTTCTACTTCCTCAAAAGGAAAACTGAAAGTAATAATAAAATCACTGTGTCTGAGTGAAAGTCAAATACCGTATCTATCCGCTTAAAATGGACTTCTCTGGTAAAATGTTGTCTAAGGCACTGAAATATTCTACTACAGTGTTTTTAGATATAACAAGACAAGCAAAATTAAGTTGGAGACTGGGAGAAAGGGGAAAAGGAAAGACAAGGAATTCTCAAATATGTACAGTAATGTAATAAATAGAAAATCAAAATTATATTTTCTACCTTAGAATTGGTAAAAGGGGCTTATATTTTCTATAATGAAATACAATTTCATTTATCAGAATCTAAAAGGAAAAAACAGAGTTGGTTTGAATATTGGTTCTATTTCGCTATCTTTTCCTTAACACAGGCTAATTACCCTTGATAGCTGAATAGGAAATTCGAGGCTTAACATGTTGGTGTGAGAGTCTGGAAGTAAGGATCTATCCCAGTAACAAACGTATACTGATGTTTCTAATTCACTCTTCTATAATTCTTAATTTAAATGTTATAATTTTCTATATAAATCTGTAGTTCATGCTAAATATCATTCTTTGAGTCTTTAGAACCATTATCAATCTTTTACTAATATTAATCATGCCCAATTTATGTTTTGACACATCTATCTTACTCTGGAATGTTTCCAGATAGATATAATGCAAAATTTATTAATGAAGTTTGCTTGATTTAAATACATTTTCTTATCAAAGCATTGTTTTTTGTGGATTCTATTCAAATATGTAATCTATCTGATTCCCTTATTCATTGAAACTTCTGGTAAAAGGGTTAGTGTTGTTCTTCAATGTTCAGTCTTTAGTCAAGGGCTTGGTTAAAACAAGCATATTGGTGTAATTTTAGAAAATTAGTGATAAATTATGATGGAAGACAGAATCAGAGTTCAAATATACTTCAGATAGTTAAAATGATGATTACAAATTGACAGGTGCAATTTAAAATAAACAATTGTAAAGTCCCACATTCAGGTTTAAAAAATAAAATTCAGAAATTGTAATGCATCTGATATGAAAACGTGAAAAACAAGCCTTAGAAATATCAGTTAACTGCAAATAGAAGTGTCATCTGAATTCTTACAGGGATCATGTGAGCGTACTTTCTGTCTATTTCATCTGTATATCAACCATAGTTCCTTTAAATAGCCTTTCACATGGCATGGTCAGGTAAATATAAGCATTAAAAAGAGAGGAAAGAGATCTGCCTTCTTAACTTCTGGCTCTAAAAGGTGCATGATTTGTGGTTTCACATGTCTGGAATTCAGTGTCTTCCTGTATCAAAACAAGAGCTGGTCTAACTCATTACTAAGATTTCTTTTAGCTTTCATTTCCAGTATTGAACATGAATTCATGTAACACAACTGCAAATAAGACCGGTGTGTATCAAAAGAAGGCAACTCGGATAATGTTGGGATTTTGTGTCTCATAAACCATTTGAAGGACTTTCATATAGTAAAGAAAATAGATATATCTCAGAAGCCAAAATGTGAATCAATGGATGAATATTATTGCCAAATTTTTTTTATTTTACTACAATAGAGAAATGTCACCTATAACATTCAAAAACTCTGACCATCTGCCAGAGAAATTTTAGAGAAAATCTCTACAGTCAATAGGAGATAGAAATAAATCCAGGTTCACCTTTGAATATAATTTGGATCTTTCAATTGTGCATAATACAAACATTTTGTAAGCAGAATTAGAGCCATTTGAAATAGTTTTAAAAGATTTGAAACAAATTCCTTTCACAAAATTTAAGAATATTATGCTAAAATACTTCAAAAAATAGAAAAATATTTTGTGATAATTCTTTTCACACAAGGATGTCTTATACTTATAGGCATGCTCTGAAAATGGTAGATTTATTTCATAATTCACTTGATCAACATCTCCCTCATAATCCCATTGTCCCTATCTATCAATAATAGGTCTTCATGTCCTATCAATTTCACCCTCTGCTAAGTGTCAGAATTCATTAATCTGAACCACTTAAAATCCATCTAAAGATTTGTTTATTTCTCTCTTCTGTAAGATATCTTAAACAATGCCACAGAAAAAATCCATTAGAATGGGAAAACTTGATATGAAGAAAGGAAAATTCCTAGATTATCATCATTGAGTAATCAAGAATGAGTGAGATCTACTGCCCCCATGAAGTAGCTGACTTAGATCTTTAAGTTCCTAAGAAACACTCAGTATATTTCAGAAATACAAGCTGAAAAATATTTATAAAAACATGAAACTTCTTCCCAGGATTGAGTTTGAATTCTTCAGTAATGATAATTCTGATACTTATTTTAATTCATTAATAATGTTATTGAACTATTTAAGTAGTAATTGCCAAAGTTAGCATTTATTCAGCATGTATTTTTATAATCTTTGAAATATATCTACAAATATATCTACAAGGCCTGTAATTATTTTCTAAATTTTAAAGCCAGGGAAACCGAGGCTCAGAAATGCTGCGTGTTGCCACCAAGTCAATAACCAGAAAGTATTGGAAGTGAAATGAAAATCCTGGGTTTTGGGCTATAAAGTCTAGTCCTTTTGAATACAATCTGCTAAATCTTATTTAAAGACCCTCCTCACTACCTTCAACCATACTGAAGAACCTAGAAGTACAAGACTACAGAATATTCAGTCTAGGAGAGTTGTTAGAATCCTGTTTAAATGACTTAACTAAAATCGACCCAGCTAATTGATGGGAAGCCCAAAATTCCTGTTGTCTTGCCAAAGCCACATAACTATTAAATGGTCAAGACAATTGAAAGATGAAAAGAATGTGAATTTTGTCACATGTTTTAGATTCTTCCAATTCTTTGTTATCCTAATAGAGTGGTAGGTTGCTTATCTCTTTGTATTCTGGGCAACGAGGTGTCCATTACCAATGAAGAATCATAAAATTAACACATACATGTTTTAAAATGAATTATTTTGATGGACAGCACCTGAATTATATTGGTTTGCCAGTCTTCTGGTACAAACTAAGACCTCTTGTTTGAGTATGTGTCCTTAGAGAAGTTTTCAATGTTCTTTCTTGTATAAACCACAGTTTAAAAATATGAGTTTGGATTTCTTTAAAATGGAGCAAGTTTCTAAAGATTGGTGCAAAGCAATATAAATGCAGAGTTCTTCTGTGGTTTTATTATGTGATCCTCTCCCCAAATTTAGAGTTGCATCCCCTACAAGTGTTAATAAAAAGTATTCCAAATTTGAAAATACATGGGAGGTGGCATGTTCTTTCAGTGTCATACTATGATACCATTTATAGGCCCTGCCCCAGTATTAACTATAACAATTTTAGAAACACATGCTTTGGGTTTTGCTATTTATTATTTAATTAAAACCCAGATATTGTAAAGTTACATATTAATTTAGAGATTTCTGACCAAATGTTATGGTTTTGATGTGCTTTAGGACATTGACCCTGTTTTGTAACTAACTTCACAATCTTATCCTAAATTTATCTTTTTGAAACTCACAAAAATTTTTTGTAATGTTCTTGGAAACAGTTTTATCACCTTACTAGTGCCTCATTAATGAAGTTATTAACATAGTGGTTTCTGTTCATTTTATATTTTTATGAAAGCCATGTTAAAAACTTTTGTAACATTTATACATTGACATACGTAATTCAACAGATACTTTTCATTTTACTTTTTTAAGTGACTTACCTTTGTAAAGTCTTTTAAAAGCATTTAATTTACTTTCATACAAATAATCTGTTTTTTCTTTTTGCAATCATATTTCATAGGTTTATATAAACTAAAATTATAATTACCCTAACAAACTGGCATAATCAAGGTTGAGATAAGTACCTAACTTAACTACAGGAACAGAAATCCATGGGATAATAAGAGAATAGACTAATAGTATTGAGAATTCTGTGTGTCATGGCTATCATTGTTATAAGTTTATACTTATGTTTCAGTCTGGAGAGGCTGTACATTTTCTAGTGGAAGTGATGAAAAGGGAGGGTTGAAAAGTCTGTTTATCAATAGACTTTATGAGAATAAATTGGCACCAAGGAGCAGAAAGAATTCCTGTAGAAAAAGCCAATCGTGTTTCAAAATTGAAGTACTATTAAAACATAATCAAGACCTATTTTCCAGAAAAAGAAGTACTAGCTCTTTGAATTTAGGATTTCAAGGTAGGTTGTTGTCTGGAAAACAATATAGGTAGCACATGTTTGCTGCAAATTTGGCCAGTGAAATTTGTCTGCAGTGGAGACTTGTGGGGTTGCTATGGATGTGGAGGATTTAGTGTTCGACAATGGTACTGTATCATAGCAAGAAAAACACCATTTATAGCAGGATGATAGATGTTAGGGATGTTCTCCTCTTGGGAAGAAGAATAGTGGACTTGTGCTTTGGAGTTCAATTCCTGAGTGTCTGGAGATTCTTCAATCACCCATGGGATAAAAGTGGTGGCAATAGGGTGAGATACAGTATGCTGGTTTCCCTGGTAATCTCCTTGGTGAGGGCTTGAGTCCATTTTAATTTATTTTAGACAAATAAAGGTGACTGTATTTATGCCATGAGTGTGATGTAGCTTTTCATACACTAAAATGTTATCCTAGGATAAAAACCCTTACACAAAAGAATTCAAGAACACTGATAGAATTTCAGGCATCAATGAAGGTAAAGGACCTTATTTTAGGATTAAGTGCTAGGCCCAATCCCTTCACAGGTATATTATAGCACCGTTTTAACTGTGAGAGACCAGCTTTATAACTAGTTATACTTAGGACATAAAATACGTAATAAATAATAGCGTGTGGTCTATCGTGAGGGCTCGTGGCTATGGAGAAGTAAGATTTATTGAGATTCTCTTGTCTCAGTATATTTAAGAAATATAAGAAGTGGCCTTTTAAATCCCTTTCATATTCTATATTATATTTCTTTAAAAGATTTTACAAATCCCAGATGTAAAAAATTGGTCTTCCAACTGCACTGATTCACTGCTTCCAGAAAGAGTGAGATGATGAACCCTTTCCCCTTCAAGTTACTTTTTTTCAAAATATTTTAGGAATTTTACAGTGAATGCCGCTGATTGTATCAAAGGTATTGGCTGTTTAATGCAGGGACACTGTGTGTGACAACTTCTAAATGAATAAAAGAATCTAGTCTTGAAATCAGCGATCCTCACCTAGGATGTCTAATTTGTGTGGAAATGAAGGCACTTAAGGACTAAACAAACAGGCCTTTTGCTGTTGTTGTTGTTCTCCTTCCCATACACAGAAGACAGGAAATGAATCCCAGCACAGTTCTATTCAGTCACTTTGTTCACTATTTTAACTTTATTTCCTAACATATACCAAATGGCAAATAATTTGGGACTATATAATTAGACTAAAATCTAATTCTTAGATATTATCTAAAATTTCTTTTCATTAATAAAATCAGAAAGCCATCTGTACATAATATGCCAGATACATTGAATCAACAGAGTAATTTTGTTTGTGATTTGATTTACCCAACACCACTTTCAAGCCTCTGGGATTTTTCCAACCTATATATCCAAGCCATAACTCATTCTCTTTCCTAGTACCACTATATGACAAGTTATTGAAATAAACTAGATTATGTATTTTCCAACTGCAAAGAATAATGGTTATCTAGCTAGAAAAATAAGTCTTTTTAATAGATAATGCCATCTTATTCATGTTTGTTGAAATTTAATGGCAAAAGCAGCAGACCTTGAAAGAATGCTGGTCTTCAGGGAATTGGAATTAAATTGGAATCTTAATCCAACTATAAACTAGTTAGGGAAAACACTGATAATGCAGAGTGCCTAATAGAATTTTGACAGTCCATGCATTCTGTGGGGAATTTTTAAAAAAGAAAAAGAGGGATATATTTCCCTGACCATGTACAATTGATTACAAGTCTTTCTTGATTAAATGTTATAGGTTCAGAAAAATGGTGATAAAAAACATTGCTAAGAACTCAATGCAATCATTATATAATATACTGTATCAAAATACTACATATTATACAATAGCAAGAGTATTACTCAAATTAAGAACATATTTACTATTACTGGGCAGTCAGCTAAATGTTAGTTTTCCTTTTACTCCCTAACTATGAAGACTATACCTTTAGTTTACATGAATTTAGATTATAATTCTTAAAATTCTGAGTTTATTTTCACAGAGTTTTCCCAAGAGCAAACAAAAGCTGAATAACAACTTTCGTTATAACAAAATATAACAGCTCCAGTTTACAGTGTCCAATATACTAAAATATGAGTCCACTAAGCTAAATGACGAATCTACATACATGAACTCAAAGGATGTATTTACTGCTCAAAACAATTATGGGATAAGTACAGTAAATATTGCCATGTTAGAGTTAAAGTAAGACCCAGAGAGGTAAAATGAGTAACATACGACCCCATCACTAGAAATCAGCAGAGTTGGGATCAAACCCAGCCAGCTTGACTCCAATGCTCATGCTATTACCATTGCAGTAAACTTCACAGAGCTGGAAGAAAAGAAGTTTTGCATGTGGGATCCCAAACCTAGCTAAACAATAATAACGGTAAACTGCAGAAATAATATATTTTCATATATCTGAAGACTGAGGCAATTCATCATCCATAAACTTTTCTAAAATAATTTTTTGACATTGCTGCAACAAGATGACAAATGGGTACAACTAGGAATTATGAAAAAAATTGTTAGTACTAGTTAATACATTTGGAAAATGCAAATAATTATCAATAATAAAAAAAATTTGTAAAAAAAAAAATCCAAAAGAAAGTTCAAATTACAAAAAACACAACAATAATTGCAACCAAAGAGCCCCATAAAATGTATAAGTAGATGGGAAAAAATTGTTGATTTTAAAGCACACATAAATGAACAAGTAATAATGACGATTAATGAAAACGGACAATTCCCTTTTTATAAAATCTTCCAGGCTAGTTAAGTTTTTATTGATAGTCAAGACTATAAACTTCAAAGAAATGGTAGTATCTATGTTACAAAAAGTATTTTAGAGCAAAGAAAAAGGGAGAAGGCATTTTAAATCATTTTATTGGGTGACTTTTTATGACACTAAGACCAAACAAAAATAAGTTAATAAAGGAAAAATTTAGGCAAATCTCAATTATGAAAATAGGATGCAAAAATACTAAATAAAGATATACCCACTGGAATGTCTTCTCCTATACTAGGGATATGGTAGCACCAGTTTGAAGTCCAGAGGCAAGGAAACCCATCATATTATAGCACTATTGAAAATGCTGGATACAGTATTAGCTACATTTGTAAATGCTTCTCAGTGACAGAGGCAATATATTAAAAAAAAATCAATTTTCAAGGAAGATGTGAGAGTTACAACTTACTTTCAAGTTTCAAGATAGTTTCAAGATATACAAAGCAGAAACAGATAGAATTACAGGAAATTTGACAACTCCACTATCATGTTATATATCTTAAAACATCTTTTATTACCAAATAGATAAAGCAGTCAAAAAAATCATTAATAGTATAGCCAATTTGAACTATACAATTAAAATTTTGGTCACTGTATCCAACAATTAAATAATACACTTTTTTAAATTAAATAATTATCTATAAAATAAGTTATTGCAAGTACGGAGCAACAAATTTCATAGATAACATGTCACATGTACCACCATCTCCTAACAAATTAAAATTCTCACAATACAATAGGGAAGAGGCTTGGGAAATCAAAAACAAACCATCAATCTATGGATCAAATAATAAAAATAGGTATAAGTAAATAAAACTGAATAAAAATATACCATCAGAAGTATCTAAAGTAGTCAATAGAAATATATGGCCTCCATTGCTTGTAATAATTTACGTATGAGTTAAACATCCATGTTAAAAAGTTAGAAAAGAATAACACACTAAATCCCAAAGCAGAAGAAAGGTAATTAAAGAAAACAAAGAAACATTAGAGAACTATAATAATGCCAAAGATTTGGTTATCCTTTGAAAAAAAATTAATGAAATTGACCAATTTCAGGAATGATTAACCAGAGAGATAAAGAGGTGAGGGGAGAGATAATGGAAAAGTAAGTGTTGTGAGGTGATAAAATGCTACATTTGAGGAATACAGAATTTTTTTGTACCTTTTTATAGTTTTCTCAAGTCTGAAATTACTTCAAATTAAAAAGTTTAAAAATTACAAATTTTCAGGAAGGTTTATATTTTATAATTTTAACTTACCTGAATTTTATGTTTCAAATTAGGGGTTCACAGAATTGTGTCAGTTAAAGAGTATCATACTGCATAAAAATAATCTAAAGACATTGATTTAAAATTAAATCACAAAATGTGAAGATCTGGAGTCAGGAAAGAGCATAGGATATGCAGTTTTGCTCAAGGATGACATTCAAAAACTTTTAAATACAAAACACTGCTCAATGGCATTTTGTCAAGTATTTCCACATTTGTAATAAGATTTATATAATAATACATGAAAAGAAAGTGATCTGCTTTACATGTATTTTACATAAGCTGGACTGTTTCTTAGGAGTATTATGAAAGATTTTTCTGACAATGTCAGGAATAATTAGATTTAGGTTGTATTTGAACACGTATTTCCAAATTCCTTTGTGCTTTGCCAACAGTTGGCTGGCATCTACCTGAAACTCTCAGATAAAAATACCCAGGAATTCATTAAGAACTTGACCATGAATAGTGGAGGTTTCAATTGATTTTTGGCATTTACTTTTTCTTTTCAGGACTAAGCTTTCTAAATTGGTATGTCTAAATGTCATACCTTTATGCATATGTCATAAGAGCAAATCAGCTAGTCTGAAGGTCAACTGTGTTAATAACTTCAGAAAAGAATCACATATAGAGCAATCATGAAAGAAATAAGAATTGTTTTCCAATGTAATCATGAAGACAGCCACATATATGAACTATTCTATCTCCCACATCTAGGTTACCTTGGGTCTATGGTAAGAGACTCTAATGCACTTGAGGATTAAAGGATTTTTCTTTTCAACTTTCAGGCACTAAAAAATACCATGGCATAGTTATATCATAACCTAAAATGAATTATGATATCGCTTGACAATTTTTATTTAAATATATGTATTTTAAAATGAGACCAGATGCATATTAGTTTG
Source organism: Neophocaena asiaeorientalis asiaeorientalis (assembly GCF_003031525.2). Classification (NCBI taxonomy): domain Eukaryota; kingdom Metazoa; phylum Chordata; class Mammalia; order Artiodactyla; family Phocoenidae; genus Neophocaena; species Neophocaena asiaeorientalis. The sequence continues at coordinate 7,281,473 of NW_020174442.1, read as the reverse complement.
TTACTCTTTATTATACTAAAATGCTCGCTTGCTCACTTTTAAATCAGAAGTGTGTTTTACTAATTTTTTTTTTTTGAAAATGGATTTAACATGCAGATGTTAGAGGAAGTTGACTCAATTAATAATCCAAAGGTCACAGAGCCTCCACTTCCAGTAAATATCCCCTTTGCTTAAACACCTAACTGCCCACATATTCACTCTTTTATAATAAATAAGTGAAGGCCTCCTTCAAAATGCAAATGTAGTTTGATAATTTTGGAAAAACCCTGGCATGGAGAGTACTGCCAAAAAAGACAAATTTAGATGAAATAATGATGTGAGGACCCTGCATACTTAAAGCATAGCCGTGAAGTCCAGGAAGTTTTAGGTCAATAAGTACAGACACTACTATGATGGAAAAGAGAAGAGTTTTTATTTGTTTTAATAAATAACCTACACATCTTACTGATTCACAGCAGCTAACAGTTATTGTTATACCTGTAAACTGAGTGCTGGTTGCCTCTGCTCTGTGTATCTTTGGATTCTGGGGTGCAAACTTCAGAAGCAGCACATAGTGGAACACAAGCTACCATGAGAATGCACGGGCATAGACATTAAGACAGGATGTTCACTAATGAGGAGCAACTGAAGCACAGTACGCATTTTATGTATTTACAATCCATAGTGCAAGCCATGTGCCTAGTAGGTTGTAAGTACCTCATTTCAGAATGAGGATTCAGTCATTTTCAACATAATTTTGTCATCACTGTGGGCATTGCTGAACTTTGTCTGTTTTCAGAATGAGGATTCAGTCATTTTCAACATAATTTTGTCACAAAGGGCATTGCTGAACTTTGTCTGATCCCTGTGGTCCCAGAAAGCAGAAACAATTAAAAATCTTCCTACCCTGTGTTCTGGATTAAGGCTGATGGCAAACAACACTCTGCCCTTGAATGTTCCCACATAAGACAGTTTCCATCCTTTCCATCCTTCCTCATGACTTCCATCAGACTCTTGGATGACTCTCTTGTTTACCTGCCTCTGTAAAACCCAGGCCCACTTCCTTTTCTTTGACAAGTTCTTCATTAATGAATGTTTTCTCTATTGCTTTAACCTGAATAAAATCATTTCCTTAATTCTGTCTTTCACACCATAACTGTTAACAAATGGGAGAAAAGGCACAAATATTTCATATTTATTTGACTTGGGTCATCTTTCTCAAGGAGAGTAATTTTTTACCTGAAACCAGTCTTTACACACTTGGGTAAATGGGAATTAAAGACCTGTCTGTCTCTACATTTCCTCATTCTTCTGCTTTTCTCCAGAAGAAGTCTTTTCCATGACCTTTTTCTGATTTCTATGGCCTGATTCTAACCCCTCTCTCCAGGTCCATGTCTCGGTCTAGCAAAAGAGATGCTGTGTTGCCCCCATGGTGCTCACCTAGCCCTTCCGAGTCACACTGGTCTGGATACTTTGCAATATTTGTATTTGCCCCAATCAAAGAAGGCACCCAAACTTTTCCCTCCTGAAAAGCAAAATATCTATTTGTATAAAAACTTAAAATTTCAATTAAGATTTTTACTGTCTGAATGTATGAACTAACTACCTATCCCTAGCTTTTCTCTTTATGTCTCAATAATTTTTCAACTGCCTCTAGTGACAGTATTGCTGATGGTAGCCTCCTAAGTGGGAAAGCAAGATATGTTCAGTCTTTAAGGGCCATAATTCTGACAAAGTGTAAATCTGACATGGTATCTGGGAGAAAAAGTTTATCTGTAGGGCTTTTCTTGAACTCAAAATTAATTGTTATGTCATATTTCTGTTACTTCATATAATGATCTGTACTCAGGGAGCTCTAAACAGCTGTCATTAAATTCCTGTGACACCTCACCAAAGGAATGCCATGGAACCAAGTTGGTGTTCAAATGACACTCAGACTGAAGTCTTTTGTATCCATTTCCAGGCTCTTTCCACCCTTGAATTAAAGACTTTAAAAATTATCTTCCAAATGATAAAAGTTGTTTTAGAGTTAAAACTGAATTTTTTTCAGGGATACTACATGTGAATTAATAGTTTAAAAGAAGGACTTTAGTGACCTTTTCAAATAGGAACAGGCAGAGAGAGAGGGGTGTTTTTTAGCACCAGGCTAATGGATGGGGCTGTCTCTGTTGAACTGCTTAAGTGAGAATTTCAATTATCCTAGCTGCTATGGCTGTCACTAGCAGATAAGCCCCTTAGGTAAACTAACAAGGATGATTAATTATTATGAATGTGGATTTAGAAGCACTTTAAGCCAGTGGTGAAGAGATTTAGTGTCATTCTGATCACCACCAAGGCCAAAGGCAAAGATAAATCTTTGGGAAGGGTCTGTGGATATTTTGCCACCTTAAGAGAAGGAAAATTGGATATGACTCTACTCTCATCATTTACAGGGAGAATGATGATTCTGCAAATGTCAATCAATTATGTATATTCAGAAGATTTCTGTGTTCAGCAGAAATGATAGCAACAATTTAGCCATCTTAGAGAAATTAATTTTCAAGCTTTAAAAAATAATATATACATAGTTTCATACAAGAGGATATATACAACATTTAGGTATAATTTAATGGATAATATGATAATGTCCTTTGTACCTGACTTCCAGCTTAAGAAATAAGTTAGAAGTCCCCTGTGTACTCTTCATCAATCACATCCCCTTCCTCCACCCCAGAGTTATAAATTTTTTGAATTTTGTATTAATTAATCTTTGGTATTGGTTATAGCTTTTTATATATGTGTGTGTACTAAATAATAGTTATTCATTTTTCTTCCTTTATTGAAATAGGATCAGGGTATATGTGACTCATTTCTCTTTAAATATTAAGTTTTTGAGATATATCCATATTGGGGTGTCCAACTGTGACTCATTCACTTTCAGTCCTCTGTGCAAACTATTTTCCATTACTCTTCTTATGGAGAAAGCTTTGGGATATAACATATTAGTGATGTGAGCATTCTTATACAAGCCTCTCGATTCATATGTAGAAGAGTTTCTCTGGAATATGGACTACTGAGTCATAGTGTATGTGCATCTTCAAGTTTATAAGGTGGTGCCAAATTGATTTCTGAAATGATTTTAGCAATTTATATTCACACCAGCAGGGTTTGAGAGATTCTGCTGCAACACACACTTAGACAATATTTGGTAATCTAAAATCCATTTTTGGAACTGGAAGTTTTATTAGTAATATAGCAGAATCCCCCTATTTTATATATAAATCATAAAAATTTTGGCTCAAAGATAATTTGTGCTTCTTACAGGACACACAGGTAGCCCATATTTGATTTAGAAGTAGAAACCTTGTCCCCTGATTTTGCATTTAATTGCCTTTCAATGTAAGCACTTCCATTATCAGCTTCTTAACACAGAAGCTGGGGTTCCAAGGAGCAGAGGTTATTAATCAAGAATAATTGAACCTTTAACTTGACTTTTTAAGGAAGTCATTATTTCCCTAAAAACTAGGTGAGATTCCTTTATTACATGAGAATTTATAGAAATATGTAAATAAAACAAGATGCCCTGTGTTTAAACTACTGTTGAGAAATTAAACTCTAGTGTTTAAAATCAGTCAGAAAGTCAGGCTGAATGAACAGTGGAAGTGATTTTTAAAAATCAAGGAAATAGGTGAATATGATTAAATAGAGGAGCTCTATTAGTATTTCTACCCTCAGAATTGTGGATCTGAGAAATATGTTGCTAGTTATGTGCCTAATATTTAGACTATTGCTTGTGAGAAACTAGGAGCCCTTACAGTAGATTATCTTATATGTTCCAGTAAAGTGGATTTCCTCCTGCAGATTATCAATTTTTTTCAAAAAATTATTTTTCTATACCATATATATTATTTCTGATATTTATATGCATATATGTGTGTATAAATATATTTTTCTATACTATGTAATTTTTCTTTAATCTCAGAAAACAATTCCATAATGGGGTTCAATTGTTACTAAAATTTGTACAGAATGATCCTAAATCTTCCAGTGCTTGTATTCCAATCTAGGTTAAGTTATTTGAAAGTAGAGAGAAGATTTGGGCTTCTGATAAATCATTTAAAAAATCACAAATGTAGGAGCAACTGCATTTGGTAACAAGAATCTTTAGTAAAGGAAATGGAAATAGTATGTACTGAGAGTTCGGAACGTACCCGATTCTCTGTCAAGCACGTTTCATAAATTTTCTTACTATGATAATATTTTGTGTGGCATGGCATTCTCATTTTATATTTTCCTTAAACAGGTCAAATGATTTATTGTCATCACAAATTTATAACTGGCAGATTCCTGAAGTTGACCACTGGAAGAGGCAATTATTTTATAGGAGGAAACCAGAGTCATTTAAGATGAGAAAAAAAAATCTCTTGTGATGTAAAATTGAAATCACTGAGTATTTTAGTTTTGTTTTCTCATTGTTGCTTTTCTTTACGTCTTTTGGATTAAGTCATTAGACTTAGGGTAATGTTGCTATCCCCCCAAAATGTCTTATTCTGTTCAGATTTGAAAATGTTTTTCTTTTACTATTTTTATAATTTTTGTCTTTATTAATTCTGTAGTTCCAGCTAACATATACAGTATGATGAAATTTTATCCTAATTTTCCCAATTTGTAGAAAGTTTCAATAATCGAGTGTTTCTTCATCTATTTAATTGCAATTCAAAAGTGTGCTTTTGGCTGTCATGTCAAGTGTTGATCTCGTCCATTAAGGCAGAATCTCAATGTTGTATGGCCATTGCCATTGCTCTAAACTCATGAAGATCCTAAATCATTCAAACCTTGAAATCAGCTTTTTTTTAATTGAAAAGCTGCTTATTTTCTCATTCTTTTTTTTAAATGGAAGCTTTACTTTGTTATTTTTTATTTTTTCATTCTTTTTTTTAAAGATTTATATTTATGTATTTATTTATTTAGGCTGCACTGAGTCTTAGTTGCAGCATGTGGGATCTTCATTGCAGCACGCAGGATCTTTTAGTTGTGGCATGTGGGCTACTTAGTTGAGGCATGTAGACTCTTAGTCTCAGAATGCAGACTCTTACTTGCAGCATGCATGTGGGATCTAGTTCCCCGACCAGGGATTGGACCCAGGCCCCCTGCATTAGGAGTGTGTAGTCTTACCCATTGGACCACCTATTTTCTCCAGGGTTCCTATTTTCTCAATCTTAACATTGCATAAGTTGTGTAATTATCAATGCTTCATTGATTCATCTCTCTCAAACTCCTCTTTTCCCTTGTTCAAACTACCATCCTCTTACCACCAAGGTAACTGTTGGGCTAATTCTATTTGTAGTAATTTAACCATCACCACCATCCCACCCCAGCACTTGCATATATTGTGCCTGGGCTTTCATCTTTTTCATTTCTCTAAAAAATAAATGTCTGCTTTTTATGCTACCTAGGAATGAAAGGCAACAAATCTAGCCTGGTGGATTAGAGGTGAGACACATGGGTTCAAATTCCTGTTCTGTCATTCTTTATCTTGTGCAGGTTTGTTAACCTAGTGTTTCTTCATCTGGGGATAAAATTAGTACATAACTCATTTATTTGTATTGAGGATTAAATTACTCATGTGATAATCTAGAACAAAGTAATACCAAATGACTTTTACTCTAACAGTAGACATCTATGTGCTGATATTCTAGGCTTGGGAAGCAGGATCATCTCTTCTCTATGCATGGATGTTCTGACCACCTCCCTGTTTCTTCCCCTCTTCCTAATCTCCATACTTCACAGTGTTTAGTGCCACCATTCCTGAACCTCCGCTCCACATAAGACTCTTCTGTAAAACATTGAATTAATAATTCCTCCAGTAAACTACATCAGTAACAGTCTTCTAAGAGCTTTCTATCTTGCCAGAATATGTGTCGAATTTTTTCTTCACTAGCGGTCTCTCTCTTTTTTCTTGATTTTTATGATTTTATACCTTTTTCATGGTTTTCAGTAACTTTAGAGAAATCTTAGTAAGGATAGGAAAAACTTGTAATAATTTCAATCTAACATAATTAACGCTGAAAGGACAAGCATTTACTATTGTTATTTTTAATTTTTTACAAGTATGTGTTGAATTATATTGTTTTAATTTGGACTTTTAAGATTAATGGAAAGTTGAATGTTTTTTATATATGTGTGTATATATATATATGAAGAATATATGTATATTCTTGAATGACTTATCTGTTCATATACATTGTCAGATAACCGCTTAGGGTTTTAAAACTATCATACACCTGAATATATAGACTTTTATTTTAATTCTGCTTCCGATACCTACCTTCTGAACATGCTATTCAAATTTGCAGAAAGAGATGAGAATGGCCAGCTAAAGATAGTCTGCTATGCCTACGTGAATAATGTAAATTAGTAAAATTTCTTTTTTGCTTTTTACTTTTCTTCTCCAGTCTTCCACCTGAACTACCAATATTTCAGTGTTAATATTATACAATATCTCAAGTATCCTGATGGATTTGCTATTCTCTTTAGTGTTATTTCATATATATTTCCACTCTACATATTCTTAAATAAAATGTTACTATTACATTAATTCAAGATAACTGTAATATGCCTTATATAAATTAATTTACAATAATACATTCATTATTATAATGTGTGTATTTTTATTCGAACAGAGACATTTAAATTTTAAACCAAGTAATGACTAGTGCTGGATACTCTAAGCAGAATTTCATGATCTTGGTATAACATTTGTTTGTATAATTGGATGAAGGTGCTCCATTGTATCTCTTCTACTAAAACTACAAATCCTGGACTTAGATTATCTCAGACATTAATTAATTGTTTAACATTTGGTGGATTATATTTCTTCTCTGTTTTTCAGCTTGTTTATCTCTAAAATGGAGTTAACAATTATACCAACTTCATAAGATAGTTATTGATATTAAAATAAGCTAATGTTTATAAAGCCCTGTGAAGAGTTTTAGTGGAGAGTAAATAATATACAAATAACAACTTTTTAGTATTATTATTGCCTATTGATTTTTAAACATTTCAAAGTTGTGTAATGCTGAACTTAAAATATTTTCTAACTAAAATTAGAGTTCAAGGTCTAAATAGCTGAATGTTCAGTTACCAAATAACTTCCAGTGTTGCTTGTCTTCAGTTTTCTCTTTTCTTTTCCAAGTGATACTGAGCAGATAATTGGAGATATTTAAATGTGTTTTAAGCCATTGAAAATGAGAAAAGCATGGAAAGATGCCAAGTAATTGAACTGAATGACCAAAGGTACCTTTTCCTCTTAAAAGGGTTTTTTTTTTTTAAGTAAATATGAGATCTCAGTAACAGCCCCATCAACAGTGATTTATAGCAGAGGGATTTTAGCCTAACTAAGAAAGCCAGAGTTTGTATTTCCAAGAAGACAGATAAAGGCAGTGATGAAATTATATTCTAAGCAACATCTATTCTACTCTAGAATAGGACAGACATGGAATTAACCAACATTTTCTTATTCATTCTCACAGGTAGTGAGAACTGTTATTTTTATGTTCTTTCAGCATTGAGAAAATAGTGACATATAAGACAGAAAGTTTCCTTTCTCTCCTGCAGCTTACATTTCAGAAGATAGAGGAACACAATAACCATACAAATAAAAATTTTAAATCAGATAGAAATAAGCTATATATAGGAATTTTTAAAATTAGGATAATGTGATAGGTAATAACCTGATAACCCCTTTATACTAGAGGGTTAGAAACCCTCTCCAACGAGATATCTTTTAAGCTGATGTCTAAAATATAATGAGCCAGATATAAAATTTTTAAGTTTTTTTTTTTTTTTTTTCTCCATGAAGTCAATTAGGGAGAAATGCAAAGACTTCTTCTTTATAAAACACTTTGCCTCTTTAAGGAAAATAAATAAGTAGCTTTAGTTAGTTTAAAAATCATTTGCTTTCAACTATACTCATTGTGTGTCTGATCTACATAAACGAAGTAGATTATTTCCTTCTTCAAAGAGGAAATCCACACAAGGCACTAACCATGCTACTTAAGGTAGTCTACTGATAGGACAGTAGCTCAATATTTTCCTACCCCTTCTTTACCAATTTTGAGGTTGTGGGATGAGTATTCCAAAATTTCATTTAATTATGGGATATGAATACATGTGTTGCATTATTCTATTAACTGTTTAAACAAAAAAAAATCAGCTCTTGAAGACAATCAAACAATATCTAAAGATTATTTTATTAATTTATTATCCATTTAGTCTGCACTGGTTCTAAAGATGTTTGTAAGATCTATCAAAATTTTTCAGGGTATAGTTAGATCTAATCTAGATAACAATGAAAGTTGAGTAACTTATATGCTCTAAAAGGTCAGAAGGGTAAAATAATCTGTTGTTAAAATGTGATGTAACTATTGTTATTAAATAAAAAATAGTTTTACTGACATAACTCAATCTCTTGCAGGATAACACAGACATATTCCATATTTTTTTCTTTTTCTTTTTTTTTAACATCTTTATTGGAGTATAATTGCTTTACAATGGTGTGTTAGTTTCTGCTTAGATCTATTCCATATTAAAAAACTGGGTTGTCCTGAATCCTTAGCTTAATTAAAAGATGAGTGAGGAGCTGTAGAGACTTTGAGTAAAGAAAGAACATGAGTTCTTTAACATGGAGAAGGATTTGTGATAATGAAGCTAATGTGTGGGAGGGAAATTGTAAAATGTTATATAGAGGAAATTGTTCTTGATATTTCCCGGGGCTAAATTTTCTATGTAATATACTTTCAAATGTGACTCAAAACAAATATTTAATGATTAGGAATTTTACAAAGCCATTATGTGTATGACATTTTGCACTCCTTATTTCAGAGAAGATTTTGTTTACTTGGAAACTTAGGGCAATGGTGAATTTGAATGTTGCCTTGAATATGCTAGTAGTGAGGATTATTTGAGTCAGGACATGATTTATCTGATTGTGGGTCTCGAATATAAGATGATATATTCCGTGTATGAATGTTTTTTTCTTCATTGTCTTTAAATTATCTGATTTAAGACTAGCATTAGCAAAAAAAAAAAAAAAAAAAAAAAAAAAACCATATCTGCAAAGGTTTATACTTTTTCTACTTAAATAGTTAATTCAGACTCTTTAACACTATTTTTACATCATATTTTGGCTGAAGTCCCAGAATATGTATTGTTAATACACATTTCATTTGGGTTACATGGCTGAACAGTGTTAAAATTAATACTTAACAGAAAGTACATGATCGGCCTATAGAGATGTTCTGTGTGTATGAATATGTGTGTTTGTATGTGTCTGAAGGAAAGAATATGTGTATATGCAAGTGTGTGTGTGTGTGTGTGTGTGTGTGAGAGAGATTCAGTATAGATTAGTGGCTAGTCACATGAATGCAAAGCCTGGACCTGAGACATCTGCATAAGTTAGTGAATCTCTTTAACTATGAGTTTCCTCATCTGTAAAATGGGTATAAAATAGGACATATATTATGGAATTATTATAAGTGCTAAATGAGGTAATATTATTAGGTCACTCAGTACCGATCATGGTACATATTAAACTCTGAATAAAATTTAACTGTTATCATCCACTTTTAATAATATATGTAAAGCAAAGGAAACCTTATGTTTCAATTTCTACAAGAAAAAGAAAAAAATGAATTTAAATTGGAAAAGAAGTAAAGCTTTCACTATTAGTGGATGACATGATACTATATACAGAAAATCCTAAAAATATCACCAAAAATTATTAGAACAGATAAATGAATTCAGTAAAGTTGCAGGATACAAAATTAATACACATAAATCTGTTGCATGTTTATAGAGTAAGAACATGTCAAAAAGAAATTAAGAAAACAATCCCATTTACGAATGCATCAAAAAGAATAAAGTAACTAAAAATATATTTAACAAGGAGGTTAAAAACCTGTACACAGAAAACTATATGACACTAATGAAATAAATTGAAGACTAAACAAACAAATGGAAAGATACATTAATCTCATGGATTAGGAGAATTAATATTGTTAAAATGACCATACTGTGCAAGGTAATCTACAGATTCAATGCAATTCCTATCCAAATACCAATGGCATTTTTCAGAGACCTAGAAGAAAGAATTCTAAAATTTGTATGGAAACACAAAAGACCCTGAATAGCCAAAACAATCTTGAGAAAGAACAAATTTGGAGGTATCATGTTCCCTGATATCAAACTATACTTCAAAGCTATAGTAATCAAATCAGTATGGGACTGACACAAATACAGACACATAAACCAGTGGAATTGGATATACAGCCTAGAAATAAACCCACACTTATATGGGCAATTAAACTACAACATAGCTGTATATACATGTATGGATATATTATATAAATCATAAAGCAAACTTTAACCTAGGAAGGAAAATATTACAAGTACTACTGAAACAACCATTATTTATTTCAATGTTTATCATTTCCTTGCTTTTCATTAGATTTTGTGAGAAATAATCATAGTTATACAAATTGCTTTTTCATGAAAAGTTAACTTCTTGAGATTTATTCATTTTTATATGTGCAGCCAGTTCATATGTTATCACTAGATTATGTTAGAATATAACCAGCTGTGTTAACAAATTAAAGAAAATAAATCATACATACTCTAAAAAAACCTTTTTATATATTTATTTTTTAAACTATCAATATAAGAAAACTTCTCCAATCCAAAAAAGGTACTTACAAGTGCTTATTCTTTACTTTTGTGATATATAAAAGCATTCCTTCGAATAATAAGGCAAAAAAAAATGCCTTCTCTCAGCATTTTTGCTCACAATTATGCTGAAGAGCATAAACAGTTCAATAAGACAATGAAAAGGAAAAAAAAGTGAATAACAGGAGAAGGACAAAAAATCAACACTGTTACTGTTTATACTGAGAGCTACTTTTTCCAATTGTTTTTATCAGTTCTTATAGTTTACTTTTTGCTTTTCCTATTGGGCATTATGTCTTTTTTTGAATTTATTTTTCTCATTCTTTTTTCCCCCCTTATATTGGTTTAGAAGTTATACTTTCTATCACTTTAGTAGTTATTCTTTAAAGTTAAATGTGCATTTTAATTTAGTATTTAAAATTAAACATTAACCATGTCTAAATTTGATCAACATATTTACACTGTTCTTGAAATATCAATATATAAGGCCCTATGAAAGCTTTAATTCTGATCACTCACTTGTTTTATTTAATCCATGATCGAGTTATGTCTAATAATGTTTATGTTTTATATTTTACTTCTATCTTTCTATCTATCTTTTGCAATCATAGTTTGCATGGATATAGTTTCTTGGCTCACATTTTCTTCCTGTATCTCAGAACTTTATCAAATGATTTTTCTTCTTATTTAAGTACAAATTTGGAAGTTCTTTGAGTTAAGATCTCTTGGTGGTAAACTTCTTTAGCTTTTGTTTGTCTAAAGATATAGTTGCTTAACAGTCTGAAATTGCTTCACTAGGAATGTAGTTCTGTACTGAAAACTGTGTTTAAGATGACAGTCCTGTGTATTCTGGCTTTATGTTTTGCTTTAGAGTATCTGCTATCAGCCTACTGGTCATTTTGTGGATTGCCTGTCTTTTCTATCTGATAGCATTTAATGTTTTCTCTCTACAGTTAGTGCTTGTAGTTTTGTTTCAAACTAAGTGTTTATTTTATTTTATTATCTCATTTGGGATGTATCAGACTTTTCGAATCTAAGGCTGGGTGTCTTTCAGCAATTCTAAGTATATTTCAGGTATTATTCTAAATATTGCTTTTTATTCTGTTCCTTTTATTTCCCCTTCTGAAAACCTTATTAGACATATGGCAGAATGTCTCAGACTCTCTCTCAGACTTATTTCCCTCTCTTATTAGGTTTCATCTCCTTTGTGTCTCTCTCTGGATAATCTCAGATTTGTTACGAAATTCACAGATAGTCTAAGTTGTTTATCCTCTGCTACTTTCTAGTTTATTGGGTTTCTAATTTAAAGATTAGATATTTAATTTTTACAATTTCCACTAGGTTTTTTCTCAAACTGGATTGCTTATCTTTGATGCTTGTTCATTCATGAGACATTCTGAATCTTCTATTTTTCTTAACATATTTAAAAGCCTTTTCAAAGATATAGCTGATCATTTCTATATATAGGTGCAGTTTCCTACAAAAAAATCTGATATTTGTTTTGCTAATATTGTGACAGTGAGCTGTGTTTCTTCATGTGTTTACTACTTTTTGACAGTTTCTGAGCTCATGATCAGAATTTATTTGCTCTGGAACTTAATATGTGAGAATTATTTCAGGATTTAGGCTCCATTTCTCCAAATATGATTTGCATCTCTGCCATCTACCTAGGGACACTGCCAGCATAGGTCAGTTGAAATTGTTCCATCCTTTCTGTTTTGGCTTTTTTTGCTCTCTTTTGCCTTGCTTTGTTTTGTTTGTTTTAAATACATATGGAGTGAATTCTAGCCCTTAACAGGAGTGAGAGTAAATTTGTGGTTGGGTTTTCTCAGTCAAGACATTTTTTTCCTTTTGCTTTGCTCTATTGGAGCTGGGTCTGAGACAAGTGAGTACGTCCATTAACTGTGAATTAGCTGTCAATTTCACTCCATGATGTAGTCATCTCTGTAGATCCGTTCTTCACGGTGAATTCCTTAGCTGGACAAACTTCCTCGGGTGTGTCACAGTCTATCTCCTGGCTTATGATAACATTTTAGTCCTATTAAGTCCAAATCCTAGGTTCCCTGGAATGAATGCCCACTCCACTGCTATCTTGGAATTCCTATTTTCTCATGGTTTTGGTACTCTAGTATTTCTCTTAGTTGCCCCCAACTCACCCATGCACTGTAAAAAATGTTTCTGATATTTTATCTAGGCTTGCAGCTATTTTATTTTAGGATGTTTCTCAACTATATCTAGTCCATAATATTTATGGAAAAGCTCCTCAGTATTGTCTTTACTGAAAGTTTCAAGGGGAAGCTGGAGAGGGAGAACTATCATACATTTTGCAGGGATGACCATAAGCTTTCTCATTAGACATTTTTCTTCTCCATAGTCCCTCTGTCCTACTTTAGCTCTCCCAGCACCACAGATTCTCTGCTGAGTATGTGGGTTGAGTTGACATTGGCCAAAAATGAGGCCAAGAGGTGGTAATCTGAATATGTGAAGGGTAGAGTCCATGAACTCTTCTGTATGCAAATCTACCTTTAGTATATTCTTTTACATACAGAATTTTCTTTTTAAACTAATGGTCTCTACTGCATAAATAATTGAAATCTTATACGTGGATACTGTTGTAGTTATTAAGTTTTGCCATTATTATCTGTGACTAGTAAATTAGAATCGAATTAAAAATAAAAGTATTGCAGATTCTCAGCTGAATAAATGGGTAGAATTAACTGACATGGGCCAAAGATGAGGTCAGCAGGTAATAATATGAATATTTAAAATAAATTTCTTGCAGACTTATGTCTTTTGTGAAAATAAACTTAGGTTTCTTATTTATTCAAAGACAAAAGGGAGTCTTTAATACTAAACATAAAAGCCTGAGCATCTAAGAGTTTTATGTGTGAGCATTAAGTTTAGAGTTATGTCAGGGAATTGGCTTCTACAAAATGATTTCACTTCTTTGATATGGAATGAAGAGGATTTGAAAATGTAATTTACAACACATGGGACATATGTTATTAAATATATGGGGAATCTTAAAGACAAGAATTTTCAGAATTTTTTTGTTTTTCTCTCATGATTCTAGAGCATGGGTATTGAAACTTTCTATTTAGCACAAAAGACGAGGTTTAAATACACACTGCACATAGAGTACTATTTTTAATGAGAAATGTAGTAACAAAACTGTACAATGATTAAATGTAGATTATAGATAATGATCATATCATCTATTAACAGAAAAAAATACATCCCAGAATTTAATTCTACCTTTGCAAGGAAAATGCTGGCTCATGGGAGTCCTTCACACTTTTCTGAAGACACTTTCCAGGTGTCCAGGGTCTTTTAACTACAGAATAAATTTGGCACTCCAGTCACTGTAAACCAGCCCTCAAGGGCTTTTAAAGACAGGGATTGGGGAGTTCCTTTGTCATTAGGTAAATAACAGGTGGTGATGTCTGACAGATTAAGTGGCAGCCTCTCAACCATTTACTCTTGCTATTACTGAGAGTGGCAGGGAGTTTATAACTCTGCGGCTGTGGAATGAGACCCCTTTCCAAACTGACAGAGCCTAGCTTGCTGCTGTAGCTAAATGACAAGGCAGTTGAGGGAAGCCTCATCCCACTGACTGAGGATCCTTAGGCATTCAACTCTCTTCACCTGGTTCGTGTTGCTCTTTCCTACTGCTCTCCAGATGGGCCTGGATAGAAGGACAGGCTCCTGAATGCTTAGAATTGTTTTTTGGGACATCTAATGGAAATCAGTGATATCATCTCAGCCCTGGAATCAATCAGGAGCAGGCGTGCTCCAGTATAAAGAAGTCCTGAGGATTTTGTTCATCTTCACAGCTGTCAGAGAAGCACCAGCTGTAGTAACACTGCATATATATTTTTTTCTTAGTAAAGATTATTTCTAAAAATTGATTGCAAAAAAATTTTTTTTCTGCCTCACAATTTTAGACAAAGAAAACCAAATTAGATTTATAGGTAATTTGATTTCGGTTACAATAGCATTATAAATAAACCGAGGTAATGTAGACAATTGTTTTTATTTCAATCAGAATTTCTGAGACAATAATTTTATATTATAATCTTTAATATGAGCTACATAGGTGTTTAGTGCAATAAATTCATAAATTCAGATCAGTTGAATGAAAAGATAATCTAATGTATGTATTTTGAAAATTATGTAAAGAAAAAATGCTAAGTTGAAGTATACTATCATAGACCAATTTAATATCACTTTATAAAACTTAAAACTCAGTAAATTAATCTGGACTGTAATTAGGATGCCAACTGTTTACTTGAATACCAGCACAAAAAAAATTGGTTAAAATTGTTTGAAGAAATTTTATTCCATCATAAAAATGAAGAAGGTATTAAAATCACTGACAAAATCCATACCCGTCACTGAGGCTGTCAGGAATTCTGTAGCCTTACCCCACTCTATTGTTCCATTGTTCTTTGGGTTTTCCTAAATCTGTGTCAGATGGCATTGCCTTGCTCCTTCCTTCACTTGACATGCATGTTTCCATCTCCACATTGTGGTCCTGTTTTCTCTCTCCATAATGGTGTAAGGACAAAAGGTGATGCTCAACTTTATGTGCTGCCTTGACATCTGGTGAAACCAGGAAGGCCTCAAATGGTCTAACTGCATGTTTATCTCTCCATTATGCTCCCACATGTAAAGACCTGTAGTCTAACAACCTTCTTATCAAAGAGACCAGGCACAGTTTTTAGTTACTCCAAAGCAGTGGGGTTAATTTCTCTGCCAACCCACAGAATTATTCAAATAAATCAACCACATCCTCCCACCGGAACCAGGCTCACCCCGTCCTCTTGATGCTGCAAAGCCTGCCTCCCACAGCTACTGCTTGTGCACTCGGCTGTTCCCAAGTGTAACCCTTGTGTGGTGACATGGTGTGGGCACATCTGTGTTCCTCTCCCCCACGCTCTAAGTAAATGTGGTTATAAGCTGCTGTTGATCTCTTCTGTCCAGTGCTGGATGTTGTGTGTTTGGTCATCCCCATCACCCTAGGGTGAGTATCCCTCCCTCACCAAATGCGTGAATTGGAAGTGATTAAAACATCCATACATTCTTTAGCCACACATCCTTTATGCTCAGTTCTTCCTTTTAAAAGATATCTTCCTCATACAGTGTTAAACACTTTCATTGATTTTTCAAATCCCAACTTAAGTTCCATGCCCTTAATTTCAGCCCTTCTAATGTAGAGCTTTGTCTCACTATAGGACCAATATGACACTGTGTCTCCTTACTTACTTGTAGTATGTTTAGACTAGTCACTGGGTCCATTGCTCCTCTATTCTGTACAGTCCATAAATTGAATATTTAGTCAGCAATTGTAGAACAAAATTGATGTGGGGATAATAAAGCCAGATGGTTTATTTCTTACCCTGGACCTCACCTTCACTTGTAATCTGGGACATCTTTTTTATGAATCTTGCTTCTGGATCATGAATGAAAATAAATATATATTCCCCATGACAGCTAGAATAAAACAAATTCTTGAAAGTGTATGCTCCATTGATAGTGAGGTCAATGCATTATTTTTGAATATTGGGGACAGAATAGTTTAATATTATATTTTAATATTTATTTCATTATTGTTTTCAGCTTTTTCTCTAGATACAATTTTTTTTTTCTCTTGCTGGCTCCAGATCTCATTCCTTAATTATATGCATACACCAAGCTGAGTTTTTGAGTTACAGCTATTCTTTTTTTACATCCTCCCTGTTGGTATTAAGTCTGAGCTCTTTCTTTATAGTGAGGAGTCCCAACTTCCTACTGAAACAGTAGTTCCATATTTATGTTGTGCATAGATTTACACAAGGATGTAACACCGTTAGTTCAAACTCTTCATTTCAAAATTTAACTTATATTTTCTTTTACATAGATTGTTTCTCAACTTCTATATTTTAAACAAGAATATTGTCACTTCATTAGTTATTTAGCCTAAAATCTTGGAGTCATTTTTTAAAGTTTTTCCCTTCTGTTTTTGAATAATCACATAACTAGTAAGACTTCTTGGAGCAAATACAAAGACTGGACTGACTGGAAAACAAAAATTCTATGTGGAAGAAATGGTTCTTAAGTGGCTTCACAGATAGTAGTTATTGGAATGCAGAACATATATTTTATATATTTCCATGCAGTGTTCTCATTTACCCACATTTGATTGCTACTGTGAGCAAAAAGAGACAAGTTATCATTTTTTTGTCACTTAGTTTTACTTCTCAGGTAAGCTTACTTGATTTGATATTGTTTCAAAAGCAATTTAAATCAAATATGAAAATAATTTTCATAAGCTCCCATCTCCCTAAAATTAATTATGACTTAAAGAAGAGTAGTACTGTATGTAAACAATGTCTATTAATAAAATAGAAAAACAGAAAAATAATAAGCATGACTTTGGTTTATTTTCTTAGATTTATTTTTAAATGATTGGGGAAAAACCTTCATACAATCATTTTTAGTACACTTTTTCTCTTTTTTATTGGCGACCAGGGGACTAGCTGTCAACTCTAAAGCATAGATAGAATATGGACAAATTTAAAATGTAATAATGTTATATCTGTGAAATGCAATTTAAAGTGTGAAATTATTTCACCAGCTTGTCTTCTCAGAAGCAAATACAAAAGTATAGACACAAATATGCCAATGGTATAGACTTTTATTTATGAGACCACGGCAAATCTCGTAACTCACAGATGTATCTCAAAAGAAAGCTAATGATTTTAACATGATTTGATTGGAATATATTTACAATGTTTCCATATATCGACTGTGAGTTGTGTTCTCTATTTTAATACTGAGAAGTATCTGCAACATATAAACTGTATAATAAACTACCTTGTTCTGAGGTTAAGCATATACCTGAATGCAAATTAATTTAATAAATTCTAAAGTGACATGTAAAATATGGCTTTACACAAATAGGAATCACTAAGGATACCTATTTCCCATGATTACATGAAGATATTAGTAAGTACAGTAAGGTATTATTTGTGTGAAGCATTAGCTTTATTTTTGACTTTATAATTGAATCATGGACTTTGGCAATATGTTTTCAAGGAAAACAAGATAGACCTATTTAAAGGAAATGTCGACAAAATTTTTTTAGGAATATTAAGAATAACAAAGATAAACACAAGAAAATTGAATCAAAGAACAGTATTTTAATATACTTTGGATTTGATGTTAAAATTGAATACAAAATGGAAACTGAACTTGAGAATTCCTTGAAGAGACAAAACCATTTTAGCCACATACACGAAACTAAATCTATCTTATTTCATGGAGAGAAATGAAACTTATCTTAGGTTATTCCTTGTAAAAGCCTCTGAAAATCATAAAACAGACTTAGGTCATCTTCCTAAAACTGGTAAGAGATGATCACTTTTAACTGATCCCCTGCTGTCTGGAAAGCCCCATTGTAATAACCAATCATTGTAAAGGGTAAACAACCTTATAAACCATCTTGTAACTTCATGCCCCTGAGGTCATATCAGTTTTTATTTCTGAAGGCTCCCAGTTCACAAACTGTTCTTATATGCACAATAAACTTTCACTAAATACGATTCCTTAATTTGGTGGTTTTAATTTTTCCATTTCTGGATTTTTGACAGTTTCCGGCATCAGAAATGGGATTTAAAGAAGACCCCCAACAACTCTGAGGACAGTGAGAAAGCAAGTGCCTGTACCCACAGAGCCCATTCCTCTCACTGCTTTCTCACTAACCCTGGAATTTGAGGGTAAGTCTCTCTTCAATCTGAGCTCCACTCTCCTTGTGTTTAGAGCTCTCTGACTTTATTGTGCCACTTGTATTTTGTTTGTTGAAGCTTCTTGCTATGCCACCCTATTCTGTCCTAAAGGGGGTATGGGAAACACGTGATTCCCTGTGTCTGGGGACAACTATTGGAAAACGTGGCCCCTCATAGTGAAGATGTCTAGGGATTCTAAAGGCAAAGATGGGTTCCACCTAGTCTAAAACTATTTTTCCATCTCTTTCAAAAACAACCGTTTCCTGGAGGTATAACTTCTATGGATCAGGATCTTGTGCTTTTATGGAAAATGGGTGAACTTCTGGATAATTTGGAATTGTACTGGCCAATTTTGGGAAACTTTAACTTAGATAAGTCCACCTTAAGGGGCACCCTTGTTAAGAGAGATCTCAGACCTCTAGAAGACAGTGTGGAATGCAATCTTTGATTGGTATGCAGAAATTTCTAGAAGATAAATGACTCCAAAAATAGTTTCCCTCTAAAAGAATCCTTACATCATGCAAATAAAAAATCTTCAGTAAAAAACTTTGGCCATCGACATACACGCACTGCTATGTATAAGACAGATAACCAAAAAGGACACTGTATAGCGCAGGGAACTCTGCTCGGTATTCTGCAACAACGTAAATGGGAAAATAATTTGAAAAAGAATAAATATATGTATATGTATAATTGAATCACTTTGCTGTACATCTGAAACATTGCAAATCAACTATAGTCCAATATAAAATAAAAATTAAAAAATAACAACACTTTGACCATCTGAGTAGGTAATCTTAACTTAGTCCATCAGCCAAAAGTACAACTTAGATCTAGCTATTCTTTTGAGTTTTGTATTATTGTACCTGAGACATGACAAAAATTTTAAAATGAAAGCTATAAGATCTCTGTTTATGTCTGTCTGTGTTTATACGTATTTATGTATGTATGTATGTCACGTATAAATGATATTTCAAAATCAGTTCTATTTAATTGGCTTAAAAAATAAGTACCTATGTAAATTAAGTATTCCTAAAACTCTCAGAAATATAGAAACTAACCCAAATGTTTTTCAAGTTCACATGATCTGGAATAATCTTTGATAAATAAAAGCTAATTTAAGTCTGTTGATTTAATAATCACACTCGTTCTCAAAATTCTCAATATTAAATGTAATACAAACATCAACTTTTTCTGCTTGGGTTTACTAGTCAAAAAAGCTCATACTATCTCTATGTTACAAAATTTGTCAACAAGAAAAATAAGATGATGGTTAACTCTTTGACATCTAATATAAGCATTGTTAAAAATAAGTAATGTATGGGCTTCCCTGGTGGCGCAGTTGTTGAGAGTCCGCCTGTTGATGCAGGGGACACGGGTTCGTGCCCGGGTCTGGGAAGATCCCACATGCCACGGAACGGCTGGGCCCGTGAGTTATGGCCGCTGAGCCTGCGTGTCCGGAGCCTGTGCTCCGCAACAGGAGAGGCCACAACAGTGAGAAGCCCACGTACCGAAGAAAAAAAAAAAAGTAATGTAAATAAATGTAAAAGTTTATACTAAGTTAAACTAAATAATGGATTTTCACTGAATATCTAAATTGTTTCCAAATAAGATAGTATACTGAGGCATTGGTTGCTGAACATAAGTTTAAATTTGTCTACTCTTGGCTTCTTGAGTTTTTACAGAGAAACAAAAGATGTGTGGGTCTATTAATAAATATGTTTTTGTCACATTTAAAGTTGTATTATAAAAAAAGTCTCTAAAAATATGTTTTTAATTATGTATTTATAAATTTGCTAATCTACTATAGGATGTGAATATGTGATAGTTCACAATTTCCTTCTTCCTAGCTTTCTCTGGAAAGTAAAATGTAGTTAAAATATGTAATCAATATGTAAAAATACAGCTACTAGAAATAATAAGAGCAAAGGGAAACAACTTTGTATACAAGGTATGGGAAGAAAATGGGATGTATATTTATATAAAGGGTATGCAAGGAATACAGAATGTATTTTTGTTAAGGAAAAAAATGAGTAATGCTGTCTAAAATAAAATGATTAATTGTTCCAGAAGAAGAAAGGAAAAGAATAAGACAAAGCTCAAATGGATACAGAAAGTTGCAGAATATTATATAGATTTAGTGTTAGCCAACTATGGCCCACAGGCCAAATCTAGCCCACCATAGGTTTCTGTAAACAGAATTTTATTGGAATACAGCCACATACTCATTAGTTACTTATTTTCTATGGCTGCTTTTACACTGGAACGGCAGAGTTAAGTAGTCATGATGAAGAACAAATGGCCTGCAATGCCTGAAATATTGACCACGTAGCTGTTTACAGAAAAGTTGGATGACTGTTGATCCAGAATCCACAAGAACCAAATCATGATAGACACAAAAACATTTCAGGTGGTTAACTTTAGGGATAAGTTCTTATTCGTGTTATCATTGGTGATCCTTAATTCCTATTAGTTAGGAATTTTGGGTTTTAGATAATACTCAGAGACTTCGTTTTTTGCATAACACAGACATATTTAGGAAACTATAGATACATTCAGTACAATTATCTACATTTCTTTTTATGAATTAAGCATGTCGTGTCCTTATCCCCAACACAAGGACATTTTCTCTAGATTACCTGGCCCATAAAGTTCAGTAAGATCCCTGTAAAATGACTATGGTTTTACCAATATCCAAATATTGGATTTGGTTTTACCAAATCCAAACTGGTTGGTCTCTAGTAATTTATTTCAAAAATCCTTGATCGGGGGTGGGGGTAGAATTTGGAGAAAGAGTCTGTACTTTGTGTGATTTTCAAGAAATTTATCTCAACTATCAGTTTGGCTTAGTAGAGATTTTATTGTGCATATTCTATTAGCACATGTATTCGTTAGCTTTTTTGTGGTTTTAGCCATTGCCCATTTACTGCCAATATCAGAAGGCACCATTAGATTTTCCCTTTAGGAGACTGGGAAATTTTGGCTTCACTTTTCCTCAGGGCTTATCAGGAAGAGCCTGTGGAACTCTTCACTTCAGCAATATTTTTCATCTAAGGTTATGCCCTCCTACTTCCCTTCCCACCAAACACACACGTGGCCAGCTTCCCTGGTTTTGTTCTCTTTTTTTTTTCTAATCTCTAAATTGGAGCTCATAGACTCTCAGACAAAACAAACTACCTGTGATCCTGGCTCTAACCTCAAGAGGCTGACAGTCTTTCTCTTGATTTTAGGAGACAGAAGATAGTTAAAAATACAAGGTCATGATTGATATATGGTCAGGGAGAAACACTGGTCAGTAACTGATATGGGCAGAGGGATCAATTTATAGAGGCTTCATAGAGGAGATGAAATCTAAGAATTAAAAGTCAATTGCTTTAACTTTGAGTAGTAATAATAATGGAATTGAGTAGTATTGTAACTTTTATCTTTAGATTTCTTGTGCCAGATAATCTATTTGTTTCTTTGCTTATTTACTGTTCTATTCTGTTGTGTTCATGTCCTATATTGTCTAGCTGTGTCATCTGCATTCCAAAATAATACCCTTGAGGATAAAAATCTTATTTATGAAACTTATTTTCACATGACACTACATAAAAATTTCCATGTGATAAACTGATGTATAAAAACAGTGAAAAGACACAAAAAGGTCTATATTTCATATGCTCGAAAGAGACTACTATTGTGTTATTTAGCATAAGCTAAAGCATTGTGATATACAAACCCAAATTGTTTATGGGCTCAAACACACTAGAAGTTTCATATTTGCAGCACAATCTAGCACAGGTGTCCCTAGTTGACTGTTAGCTTTTCTACACTTGTCTTTCAAGAACTAAGGCTCCTTCCATCATGTGCTTTCATCATCTCCTGGGTGATCATCATTTTCAAACATCATAAGCATTATATAAACAGTAACTTTATTAATCAGTGTTCCAGAGAAACAGAACCAATAGGAGATGGATGTATAGGTATAAATAAGAGGAAATTTATTAAAAAAATATTTTTGCAGAAACATTTACCTTAATTCACATTTTATACATCTGGTGGGTACAACAGCAAATTATTTGGAATTCTGTTCAAAATCAAAGCTGTACCTGTAGATGTTACTTAAAGTAGAGTACACATAACTGTGTGCATTTGTGTTGTTTTGTTTTACCAAATCCATGATACCATGCACCCAGTCTGTGTATTTTGGTATTCACCAAATAGCTATTGTTTCTGCAGGTACTTCAGCTTACAAACTGCTGAGAGGTTTACTGTGAACTTTTTCCAAATTTCCAAATGAAGGCAATGCTGATGGATATATAATAAGAAAAATGGTGAGAAAAGTAAAGAGGGCTCAGACCTGCTTCTTATAAGTCTTGCCCAGAAATCATACTTGTCACTTCTGCTCACATCGCGTTGGCTAGCATTCTGCCACGCAGCCAAGTTTATCTACAAGGGAAGCTGTAAATACCTTTAATTGGATGTCCAAGAAGAAGAGAAGGTGAATTTGTGGTAGTTAGCTAGGAGTTTCTCCCTCAGCCAACATCAGGGCAGTTCATTTTTCATGTCTAAATCTCTGCACGTATTGATACTATTCTCTCTGACAAATACCTGTACTCTAGGTACTTCTGAGACAGACTAAGCTTGAGTTGACAGACACTTAATAGCTTTCAAAGCCTCAACTGAAAGAAATACTATTTATGGAGGATTTTGTGCAATCATTCCATGCCTCTAGGGCTATGTCTCAGGGTTAATTTTGCCTCTCTCCACAGGGGACATTTGGCAATGTTTAGGTATATTTTAGGTTGTCACAACTGGGAGAGTGAGGCTGTTGGCATCTAGTGGGTTGAGGCCAGAAATGCTGATAAACATCATCTAATGCACAGGACAGCTTTTCACAACAAATAAATATCAAACTCAATATGTTAATAGTACTGAGGTTGAGAAACCCTGCTCTATATATTCTAGGCTGTTCACTCAAAGTGAAGCTATGTCATTAGGAATGTGTAAGTGGATCTTATTATAGTATATTAGTATATTGTATATACTCTACTATATTGATTACTCAATGGTTTATATGCTAATGTGATTCCTTTAGATTGTACTGGCAGATGTTACAAGAAATTATGCAGTTCATCTGTATATTTATTATAAGGGAGGTGTATTACATAGTGTTAATTCTTTGAGGAGTTGTAGCAAAGATCTCTCTCTTTTATGAGTATCAAAAATAAAATCAGAGACATTAATTTCTTGTTTTTTTTTTTTACATCTTTATTGGAGTATAATTGCTTTACAATGGTGTTATTTTCTGCTTCATAACAAAGTGAATCAGTTATACATATACATATGTTCTCATATCTCTTCCCTCTTGAGTCTCCCTCCCTACCTAATTTCTTGTTTTATAGACACTCCTATAATTAATCATATTTCACCATTTGTCTTGCCCATTAGAAAGGTTAGAGGCAAATATGTGACCAACCTTTGAATGGCAGGAGGAGTCATGACGTGTGAATATTATATGTGTTTACTCACTTGCTATTTTTCCAATCTTTTCTGTGTGTGTGTGTGTGTGTGTGTGTGTATGCTTACTACACACCTAGATTCACATTACCTTCCAAACATTTTTGTTACTTTAAATCAATTTTCTTTTAAATATATTTTATTGTGTTATATTGTTTATATATATATATTTTTTTTTTTTAACTAACATTTCTTTTTTTTAATGTATTTATCATTTATATTTATTTTTGGCTGCGTTCAGTCTTCCTTGCTGCGTGCTGGCTTTCTGTAGTTGTGGCGAGTTGGGGGCTACTCTTCGCTGCGGTGCGTGGGCTTCTCATTGCGGTGGCTTCTCTTGTTGCGGAGCATGGATTCTAGGTGCGTTGGCTTCAGTAGTTGCAGCATGCGGGCTCAGTACTTGTGGGGCATGGGCTTAGTAGCTCCGTGGCATGTGGGATCTTCCCAGACCAGGGCTCAAACCTGTGTCCACTGCATTGGCAGGAGGATTCTTAACCACTGTGGCACCAGGGAAGCCCTGTTTATATATTTTTGAGAAAAGTTCTTTTTTTTTTTCCTTTTTTTAATTTATTTTTTATTGAAGTATTGTTGATTTATAATGTCTTGTTTGTTTCAGGTGTAGTTACAGTGATTTAGTTATACATGTATGTCTATTTTTCAGATTATTTTCTGTTATAGGTTGTTATAAAATACTGAGTAGAGTTCCCGTGCTATACAGTAGATCCTTGTTGTTTATCTATTTTACATATAGTAGTGTGTATATGTTACTCCCATCCTCATAATTTTTTCCTCCCCCACCCTTCGGTAACCATAAGTTTGTTTTCTATGTCTGTGAGTCTCTTTCTGTTTTGTAAATAATTTCATTTGTGTCATTTTTTAAGATTCCACATATAAGTGATATCATATGATGTTTGTCTTTGGCCTACTTCACTTAGTATGATAATCTCTAGATCCATCCATGTTGCTGCAAATGGCAATATTTCATTCTTTTTCATAGCTGAGTAATATTCCATTGTATATATGTACCACATCTTCTTTAGCCATTCATCTGTCAATGGACATTTAGGTTGCCCCTGTGTCTTGGCTATTGTAAATAGTGCTGCAGTGAACACTGAGGTGCACGAATCTTTCTGAATTATTTTCTCCAGATATATGCGCAGGAGTGGGATTGCAGGATCATATATTAACTCTATTTTTGTTTTTTTAAGTAACCTCCATACTGTTGAGAATAATTCTTAAAACAAGGTGGGGTTAAAAAAATAAATAAATGAATTAAATAGTAATGATAAAGAAACCTCATTCTCACAGCATTTGCATTTCCTAATAAATAGCATTCAAATGTGGAAGTTAACTTGTCTAACGTAGCATGACATATAGCAGTATCAGGCAATGAGAATAATTGAATGCAGTCAACATATGATTTTATTTTGGACAGAGCTAAAGTGGTAAGGTGGAATCTGGATACACTCATCTGGTTAGTTGGGAATAGATTTCCTAGTCATGTGAAAATTAGTAATATATACCCAAAAAATGACACCAGATGCAATACCCACCACTCCCAATTACTAATTATTTTTCTGCTTTTATTGAGTGAAACATCTAAGCTTTAATCAAGAACTTTAATCATCATTCTCTTTAGAATATGCCAAATTACCTTAAAAATCTTTTTTAACATATACTCTTACATCATCATAATTATCATATAATTTTTCAATATTCTCCAGAGTAGTTGATTTTCACTCTTTCCTCCAACATTGCCTAGATTTGTGTAACCTAATGAATTATTGGATGTATGTATGGCTACACCCATATTTTAAGTTCTTTATGATTTGCTATGCAGTTTAAATCCAAGTGCTATTTTCAAAATGTTCTAGGTTTTATTTAAAAAAACACAAGCTGTCCTTTGGGGTATTTATATACATTTTAAATGAAAATTCACAGACTGGCAGGCTGTTATCTCTGGCCTGCATAGCACTTTAATTTTTAAAATACTTTTAAAATTATTTGACATCTTTTAAAAATTGGCATATTTCTGGCAGGATAATCAACCATGCTAGGCTATTTCCAGATGGCATCAGTCACCCTAAGATAAATTTTAACCTGAATGCTTTCCATTTAACCACAGACAAACCCTGCCAAGCTTACTTATTTCATTACCTAGCTGGCCCCTGCAGATACCTCGTCTTGTGACTCACTCCCCACCACCATGACTACAAATTAAAAAATAGCAGATACATTTTAAGTATTTGGTTTTTAGTAATGGTTGTTGGATATGACAGTGGCAATACTGAGTCTAGTACCATGAGAAAGCATGTGATTGCAAAAACAAAGGTGATCTGAATACTGTGTCATTATTTCATCTGAGCTGCTTGTGAGTACCAATGAGTACTGGTAGCCATGCCATGAAGAGCTTTGTTTCTACTTTAGATTTGTCTGAAGTAAACGTAGTTTTCAGCCTCGGTATAACATGCTTAGCTCACCAAGATGTCTCAGAAACACATCTTTCTGACTGCAAATGACAGACTCTCCTTCCTTCTCTACCCTTCTCTGTCAGAATTAACATCTACCAAATGAGAGTGAAGCCCCAGAGTTTATAGGTGGCCTCTGATCATGAAATTTTTCATCCTTTGGTAATAATTTTAGAAAGCATCATGGAAAATTTGTCTAAATGCCTCAGGGAAGAATTCACAGTTATTGCAAAGGATGAAGTTAGGGAGTTTAGCTTGATTAGAACTTTGTGATCAAATCATTTGACAAATTGTAAGTAATATTCTGGCACCTGACTTTATATCTTATGTACATATTGAGAAAAAAATGGCACTTTAAAAGAGTATGTAACATGCAAGATTGCAAAAATTAAAGTTACTATTTTTAAAAATTGATGGCTGTATCACCTTAGTGAATGTGCCATTAAGTTTGGTTCTGGCTCAAAACACGTGTGTGTCTGCAAACTGAGCACTTTCCCAGACGTCTGGTCACAGTAACCAAGTTCTCAAGAATTATGAAGAAAAGCAAATGCCACTTTAGAATATACAATGAAAACTATAACTCTCATACAGTCTAGGATACCTGTCTTTGCCTAACCAACATATCAGATTATGGGACGTCAGGTCTAATTAAATTCCAAGCTTAGTGAAAACTGTATTTGAAAATATGGGAGTTTTACGATTACAAATTTGAATAGCTTCTAGTTTGAGAGTAATCATTTTGCCAATGAGATGGAAATCATCATTGTCCATTTTCTAAAATTCCCTTTCTTCTAGATTATGATTAAATAGACACTGCCATTATTTGCTTTAGTCACTCCACTAATCACCTCTCTCCCTGCTTCCTACCCCAAAGCATATAGTTATTTTTTGAAAGACTTATTCATGTATAGAGTTAGGTTATAAACAGAAACTCTCAGTCCTGTCACTTTAATATGACTTGGGATTTATCACTTAAATTTTTTGATGTGATTTCTAAAACTAGTCAAAGGGAGTCCTGCTCTTGCTATCATCAGTACTTTGCATTCAGAGACAACATTGGTCACAGAGGAAGAAACAAGTAAGCAATTCCATTTATTTTTCTTTTTCAATTTGGAGATAAAGAAAATGTTTTGAATGGTATATAAGAAAAAAGTCAAATGACTCTCTGAAATTATTAGAAATGCAGCCTAGATTTTCATTATTTTATAACAGTTGTTTCCCTACTGCTTTCAGAGAAAATAAGAGAATGTTTCTGAAAAAGCAATTTCAATGAAAGGTCCATTAAAATATAAATATTATGAACTTTCATATTGCTGTGCCTGGAAAAATACGTATGCTTTAAAGTGAAGTCCCCAGAATGAATTAGCTTTGATAGTTTTACTTTTGCATGTTAGATGAAGAAAAACTATCTTCTGTGTTTGATTATATGATGATATGTATGTGTTTGATTACATGCACACACACACACACTCACGTACATGTATCAAAATGTACAATGAGACTTTTTGAATCAATTTTGTGCTTCAAATTAAAAATTACTTTTATTTTATAGACCAATTGGTTGATCATATTGAATAGGTTTTCTATAATTTTGAGATTGGTCATATGTTGCCATATTAGAAGTCCCACATTACAATCTTCAGTTAAAATTGATTATTGTCTTCTCATAATGCTTAGTTTTATTTTTACTTGCAGATGGAAAAAGCAACCTATCACCTGGGCAAGACGCTAACATATACATAGACCCTATTGATCCTATATAGTATCCTGTATTTCTCTATACATTTCTCTTACAAGTTAAATAATTAAAAGAATTACTGTTAAAGTGAAACCTATATCTGGCAAGTGAAATATATTAAGCCATTAGCAACTATAAATATTAGATGAATTAATTTATTGGAATATCTTCAGGTTTTTATTGCTGTTTGACAGCTTAGATTATATCTCTGACACATTTTGGTAACAGATATATATCTTTAATATTTATCCCAGTGTGAGAAACAAGGTAGCAAAAAAGGGCACTGGACACTTTACAATAGGCAAATGCCAAGAAATAATACCTCACCACAATCATAATAATAATAATTTTAATATTAATAGGTAATATTCATTAGCATATATTATGGGCCAGGGACTCTTCTAAGCATTTTTGTGTGTATTAATTTATTTAATTTTTCCAGTAATGTATGATAAAATTTATGCTACTGTCCTTATTTACACATAAGGAATCCAAGGCACAGAGAGGTTCTGCAATTTGCCCATGGTAACCCAGCTGCCAGGTGACAAAATATTGATTATGGACTCAAGAATTCTGGCTTGTAAAATCACGTTCTTAATCACTGTGTTATGACACCTTTTATAGCGGTGAAAAGATAAAGGGAAAAGAAAAGAGAATTAAAGTGTTCTAGAGGCCTGTGCTTTGCTCACACCTGCGCCAGGCACTGTACTTGTACTTACATCTGATACTGATTTCAAAGTGTTAAATTCTTGCCCTTTAATTTCTACCCATATGCCCCTGGGGAAATTCTTAATTTTCATTGTCCTCAGTGTTTTTAATCTATAAATGAAAGGCTGGTACTTCATTCTTTCTAAGAATCCTTCCAGTTCTGATTTTCTGCTTTTATGCTAGTGATAAAACAAAACAATCTTTTCTTTTTCCATGTCTGTCTTTTCTTTTGCCTATGTCTGACTCTGTCAACCTTTTTTTTTAAGTCTTCACAGATGATAACCTTTATATTCTGATTTTGGAAAATAACACTCTGTGCGTGTTTCTGTGGTAACAAACTACTTGCTCACCTTAGTTTTGTGTCACTTAAATCAGTTGGCAAAAGTAATATCTTGTATAGAAAATCAAAGCAATTTCTAGAGTGAAACCTCCACAATTTGGTTTAAAATTTAAGGGTCACCTATATACTTGGATCTCACAAGAGACTGTTGTTTTTTAACTGCAAAATATGATGTGCAGCAAGCATCTGAAAGAGTTTTTCATGCTGCACAGTAAATTCCCAGTGTCTGCTAAGTCTAAATATAATCACAGGGCTTAGTGATATATGTCCAGAGGAGGTCTAGGTAGATTTTGACCCCAATTTTCCGGTGAAGCTAGAACTCAAACTGCTTACCACAGATTTAGTCTGGGACACTAACAGGAAATAACTCCCACCAGAAACAAACATGTCTCCTGGTAAAACTTATCTCTTACCCAACTTCATTAGAAGAAAACATTTCTACATTTCTTTCTTTTTTTTTTTTTTTGTTGTTGTTGTGATATGCGGGCCCTCTCACTGTTGTGGCCTCTCCCATTGCGGAGCACAAGCTCCAGACGCGCAGGCTCAGCGGCCATGCCTCATGGGACCTTCCCGGACCGGGGCACGAACCCGCGTCCCCTGCATCAGCAGGCAGACTCTCAACCGCTGCGCCACCAGGGAAGCCCTCTACATTTCTTAAAATAACAAAAGAAAATGAAGAGAAAGCATTTTTTAGTATTTCTTTTCATACACACACACACACACACACACACGCTTAAGAGAATTATGCGTTCTTGCACAAATATTTTCTTTTGAAATAATGCTCTTTGATTTTTCTGAATGTTAAATATATAGTCAATTTATTCAAATGAATAACAACTGACAATTACTGAG
Organism: Neophocaena asiaeorientalis asiaeorientalis; assembly: GCF_003031525.2. NCBI lineage: Eukaryota > Metazoa > Chordata > Mammalia > Artiodactyla > Phocoenidae > Neophocaena > Neophocaena asiaeorientalis. The sequence goes on along the minus strand of NW_020174442.1, from coordinate 7,251,422 downwards.
TTCTGGGTAAAGCACTAAGGCTAATTTGTGACAAATAAAACCCTTTCTTACAGAGACAGACAGTGCCTTCTAGGATATCAAAATTTAGTCAGGAAAGAAGTGAGACTGGGAAAAGTTTTAAAGTATTCCATGAGGGAGATAGACTGTTAACGGGCTGTCATTGTTAATGGGCTGTCATAAAGCAGTGGAGCTAATAGAGAATGTTTTATAATGGATGATGTATTTAAATTGATACTATAGAATTTAAAGGCTGTAAATAGGAACAATCAGTCTGATGAATAGGTCGTAAGGAGTCATTTTCAGTTACTTTTCATTCATAAAGTTAAGAATTTTTGTAATCAGAAAACCAGCAAAGTAGTTGATGCTTTTTGGACTCTTTACAATTTATCTGTCAGATCATAACCCAGAAAAATGCACTTTTCTCTCTATTCATTTCACAGGCATTTCACAAAGATTTCCGTGTGCAAAGATAAGCTCAAGCAGCACAAAGGAACAAGCATGCAAACAACCACAGCAACATGGCAAGTCCAAATGGATGGATGTATTAAGGATTCTTAAAGAACAGATGAAGGACAATGTGAGTAAGATAAAAAGATCTCAGAAGTATTCACTGAGGAGGTAGTATTTGAGTTGTCTTTTAGGATGAAAATGAGTTCGTCTGGAAGGCAAAGGGTAATCTGCTTTAATCACACCTTACTCAGTCCATTCTGCTCCCAGGATACATAACACATGTAACAATAATGAAACAAATGAAAGCAATTAATTCACGATTTGTGTTAAACCCTTTCAACAAGTTACAGAATCTCAGTCATGAGTCAAATTGTAACTTCTCATTAAGTCAACATAATACTTGTCAGTAATTTGTGAAATTCATTTGTCTTCTTCACGTTGTTCACGTAGATGTAGCTTCTTTAAATTCCTCAAGAAAGTTGTTTTGATTTACTAGATCTCTGAGTTTTAAACAAGAAAGGTAAAATTCTAAATTTTAGAATTCTCTGCCTGAGTGAAATGAACTATTCCACCACTTTCTGAAATGGTTTATTTATTTTCTGGGGAAGTACAATGTTACTTTCTGATCTCTATGATTAGTCTTCTTTATAAAAATAATTATATAATGAAATATATGTGACATATTATAAGAGACTTTTTATATTAATTGCCAGGATTCATTCTAATGAAGCTTGGAGATGTTTGGGATATTCTGAAGTTATTTTAAAAAAACAGTTCTCACTTTGGGGGACATCTTAGAAAACTGGTGGTATCTTACAAAACTAAACATGCTCATACCATAATATCACACTCCATAGTATTTACACAAAAGAGTTGAAAACTTACATCTGTAGTGAAACTTGCACATGTATGTTTAAAGCAGCTTTATTCATAATTGTCCAAACTGGGAAGCAACCAAGATGTCCTTTGGTAGGTGAATGCATAAATAAACCATAGTATCAGGAAAATGAAATATTATTCAGCACTAAAAAGAAATGAGCTGTTAAGTTATGAAAAGACGTATATGCCTATTATGAAGTGAAAGAAGCCCATCTGAAAAGGCTGCATCCTGTTTAATTTCAACTCTATGATTTCTGGAAAAAGCAACATTATGGAGACAGTAAAAATATCAGTGATTGACAGGGGTTGAACGGAGGGAGAGATAAATAGGCAGAGAACAGAGGACTTTTAGGACACTGAAACTACTCCATACAATACAGTCATGGTGAATACATGTCATTATACATTTGCTCAAACCTGTAGAATGTGCATACAACACCAAGCATGAATGCTGACGTCAACTATGGACTTTGGTGGTAATGATGTGTCAGTGTAAGGTCATCAGTTGTAATAAATGCAGCAGTCTGAGGGGGGATATTGATAATGGTTGAGGCTATGCATGTGTGGGGACAGGGAGTATTTGAGAAATCACTGTACCTTCTGTTTCATTTTGCTGTAAATCTAAAACTACTCTAGAAATAAGATCTACTAAATTTTTTTTAAAAAGAGTTGTTGGGCTTCCCTGGTGGCGCAGTGGTTGAGAGTCTGCCTGCCAATGCAGGGGACACGGGTTCGAGCCCTGGTCTGGGAGGATCCCACATGCCGCGGAGCAACTGGGCCCGTGAGCCACAATTACTGAGCCTGCGCGTCTGGAGCCTATGCTCAGCAACAAGAGAGGCCGTGATAGTGAGAGGCCCGCGCACTGCGATGAAGAGTGGCCCCTACTTGCCACAATTAGAGAAAGCCCGCACACAGAAACGAAGACCCAACACAGCAACATGTAAAAATAAATAAACACTATTAAAAAAAAAAAAAAAAAGTTGTTGTTTGGTTGTACAATTCACCTTTATGAATGAGTGTACATACCCAGAATTTTTATTATATATTATTATCAATTCACCAAATCTATATGTCATAGTATTCTCTTTTGCTTATTGACTGGTAAAATTACTATGTCAGATGTTTCACACATCATTTTATTCAGTGAAAATATAATATTATTTTAGAGTACTTTCATTTTTTTTACATAAATTTATTTCATTAATCATAGAAGTTTTTGTCAAATCGGATTACATACATTAACCTTCAAGTGTTCCCTATTCAAAGACAACACTAAAAATTAATAATACTGAGACTGCTACTTATTCTAAGGTATTCTGATCTCTGGTCATTTTTTATATATGTTCTTTTCTATCTTATTTAACTTTATAGATTTACATATTTGACACATTAAAATACTGTATTATTTATTGGGAGTTTCTTTTTATTTATTTTTCTTCTATATAAAATGATTTACTTCACTTCTTCCAAACCTCAGTTTAGAACTCATTCCTTACACTTTTCCTATTTCATTAGTATTTCATAATTATCACTTACCCACTACGTGGAAATGTAGTTGAGGTTGCTTTAGAAACAATTGATTCTTGGTCCACTTTACTTCAAAGTTGGCTTCTTCTCTGCTAGCTGTTGTCATTTCAGTAAGGGTCTCTTAAAACATTGCCTCTGTTCTTTGTTTTAAGACTGTAATATATATTTTGATTAAAATCCTTACCTACCAGTCACTGTAATTTTTTGCATGTGGGTACATATCTTAATCTTTGTGCTGGCAGGAAAATCACCTTTTCCCACCAAAGGCTCAGCTTCCCCAAACTTCCAGGTTTTAAATTTGAAATTGATGTCTTTAAAAAATTACATTTACAGAGTATTTTGTTACTCCCAAGCTCGTCTATGTCACTCATTGCCTTATTCATTTATGATTTAGCGCTGGCCTCTTTTCGAGTGTCATTGTGGTTTTATCTCTGCACTACTGTTCTGTGAGAAGGCATTTTTACCTTCATGTTTGAATAGGTCTTTATCACCTGAACTCTTTTTTAAATTTCTTTTGCCTTTTGACTCCCATTTGTCTTTTCCTTACAGAACTTCTTTACTTAAATAATAAATGTAGAGTTTATGATCCTGGAGAATTTAATGATGCATTTATGAATAAAGAAGGAGTGAATGGGAATAGAGAGTGTAAGTTCTGATCTGGTTTATGGTTACAATGTTTTGTCTTTCCTCATAATCTTAAGATTTTGCTAATAACTTAATTGTTCTTGTCTTTTCCATATATAACCTAAAAAAACTTATAGATCATTTCACATCACTCTATACATATATTTAAGACAGAAACCCTAGTTTGAAACACCCATTATTAGATTTCATTAAGGAGGACCTAGGAATTAGATAGGGTGAGATAGTAATACTATGTAAAAAAATGTAAGTCAGAGTTTTAAGCCCTTGCAAAGACATAAATGAGCCAACGGGACTGTTATTACCTGGGTTGTGCAGCTTCCATTCCCATTAACTATTATATTGTTTTGAAGTTGGCGATGGTGTTACTTTCATCATTTTTGGCTGTACCTATCCAGTTGTTTTCTTTTCCATGGTTTCTCTTCTCCAACCCTTTCTAGGTCCTTTCTTTTACTCTTCAGCTTGTCTATAGATGTCACCAGCCACTTATGTGCTACTCCACTAAATTATCTCTGCCGAAAGCCCCATTTCAGTTAGAGAACAACAGAGGGAACAACTGGGAGTTATTCAGGGTGGAGTGACACTTATGGTGTTTGAGTGATAGAGAATGCAATTCTGAAAGGGATGGGAACAATACTGGGTTAATTAAGGAGAGCTCTAATAAATGGAGAGTCTGAAGAGAGAAATGATTTTCTATGCTACTCTTCAAGAATAGTAGCATATTACATTCTCAGATATTTGTGAGAAGATAGTATTTGCATAACAGATAAAGATATACTCCCTCACCAGAAATATTGCTTTCAGGTTCATTTCCAGGAAGCATTTTATTTTGTTACTCCATCAAAATGACTGTTTTCATAATTTTAAAACCTACCTATGATCTATAAGAAGACATATAACATCATGTATTTTGTCTTTTTTTTAAGTTGGATTTTTCCGTTTTCTTACTGATTTGTAGTTATTTAAAAAATATTCTTGATAATATTCCCTTGTCAGCTGTGGGGACTGTAACTCTCTTCCCACATTTGTATACAGAAATTGAAATGCAATGCTGTACACATGAAACTGATACAATGTTATAAGCCCATGTTACCTCAATTAAAAAAACAAACAAACAACAACAACAAAAAACCCTAGCCTGCCCTACTCCAAAGCCCAAAATATAAGGACCTAAATTTTCAACTGAAATTTTAAGTTTTATTTTTGACCTTAACATTCTTAATTGACCTGGAGTTGAACTGTGTATGTAGTATGTCTTATGTATGTATGTATTCTTTACTCTATGCATATCCACTTCTGAGAGCTCTGCTTTGTAGGTACTCCCTCATTTTCTCAATGATCTGTCGTCCTACCTTTTCATATGTTCCACAGATACATGGTTCTGTACTTAGACTTTCTCTTCTACTATATTGATGAATTTGTCTATCTTGGGATAATACCACACTATCTAATTTTTAATTTCTTCATAAGACCTGTTATTTTTAAGGTGAAGTCCTGCCTAGGTCCTTATCCTTCACAATTATCATGGTGGATTTCGACTCTTTAATCTTACATGTAAATGTAGAATTTTACATTCCATTTAAATCTCTGTTGAGATTTTAATTGGAATTGCACTGTTTATGTAGGTTAGCAGGTTGGGAGATAATTGACATGTTTGTGATTTTATGTTTTTATCTGTGAATATAGTATGTCATTTTATTTAAGTCTAATCTAAAATGTCATCATCAGGATTCAGAATTTTACCTATAGAAGGTCTTATACTTTGATTCATGCCTAGATACTATTCTTTTCCCTGATATCATTTTATTTTATTTACTCTTCTAATTGTTTACTGTTGAATAAAATGCAACTTGTTCTTTTACATTAAGCTTACAACTAACACCTTGTTATGTGCTCTTACAAATGAACTTGTAGATTCCTTCAGTTATTCAAATTCTCTGAAGGCGGACCTTTCTCTGATTCTCAACATTGAAAAGATGGCCTTTCCTCTTGCAGAGTGAGAACAAGTACAAACCTCACTACATTTGTCTTATGAACAGATAGCTCACATTGGAATATGTTTAGTAATGAGGGAACTTGACTTGATCTGTTAGAAGAATCACTAAACTCTAACTGTATAGATACATGGATGCCTCAGAAATCCAGGACCATGGAACTGGTAACACCATACACATTTGAGTTTTTTTTTTTTTTTTTTTTGGCTAGGTATACTGAAAATTATAATAATAGAAAATATAAAATTATATTAGCAATCTGTGATCTCACTATGTGCAATTTCGGGATCGCAAGGGATAGAAATGTGATTTTTTTAACATCTCACAGCAATGCTGGCTCAGTGCCCCTACCACCCTCCTACTTTCAGAAGTTCAGTATTTTCCCATTGTTCTTAGGAAGAAGCAACAAATATCCACAGTCAATTCATTCATTTTTTGTGTACTTACTGAAATAATCTCTTTTATTTTGGAAAAAAAGGCAATGGCCTGATATTTAACATGTTTGAAAGAGTCATACATTTCTCTTCAAATCAGATGAATAGAGAAAATAAAATTGCCTTATTTTAACTATAACCAGTCTGAATTTCTCCAAACCTTATATTCTGGTTAACAGAAAAATAAATAAATACACAAAACTGAAATTCTAATCTGATTTTAAGCTTATCCAACTTTAAAAATATTGATGAAACTTTGTGTTCTTGCTTCAGTCTGCTGGATAAAAGTATTCAGTGACTCAGGAAACCAATCTCCCATTCTTCCTTCCCTCAGACCCTTTTTAAATGACATTAGAAAGGAAGTGAAAAGCTGCGATGCTCTCCTTTCTGTTATAATCTCTAGGACAATGTTATTTGTTGCCCTGGTTTTTGCTGGATGTTTGATCTGGTTTAATTCATGAACCGGTCTTTACTGCCCTGTCAGGAAATGCTGACTCAGCCTGTGTTCAACTTGGAAAGTACTCTAGATCTGTGATCTGATACCTCACTGATGTCCTTCCAACCCCAGCTCTGGTGGTCCTTTCTACAGCGCTAGATACAGAGTGAGTTCATTCTCAGTGCTGGTCCTCTCTGTCACACTTCTCAGACAATTACTTGGCTATTTCTGAGAATATTTTGTATCACATGAGTAATTAGGAGGAAAAAATCAACCTCAAAACTTCCCTCTCCTGACCCTTTTGCACTGCCGAGGCTGCCACCAAAGATTATACAGAGAAGTCATAAGGTAATCGCCTACCAGAGACCCAAATAGACGTGGGTAGGTACAAGAGCTACTTTCTCCTTTAATTACATTTACTTATCTATCAAAGTCCCCCTTCTAAGGTAAAGTCAAAAGAAGAGAAATTGGGTTGTGAACTTATTTAAAAATCAGCACACCACCTCTCCCCCACATTGTTCTAACAATTTTTCTTGGGTCAAATGGACAAGAATCCTGCCTTCCTTTTCTGTCTTGGTTATTGCTTGTCTAGCTTTTCAGGCCTTGTCCTTAATAAAATCAAGGAATTTAGAAAATCATTCTCAATGTAATACTATTAATTGCAAAATTACTTCTATTTTCTCTCTACTGTGACACTCTAATTCCCCTCTTCCCATAGGCAGATAAATGCTCCAAGTCCACCAACTCTGTGGTCATTAATTCAAAAATGTAAGAAACAAAACCCATACTCATTTTCAAAAGGAGCTCTCACACTAACCAAGATTCAAAGAGGAAGGGCTATTAGGAATTCTGGCATTTTTGGACACAAGTTCTACCTCACCCAGCAAAGCAAATATGGAAAATGTAACATGTAGATCTATATAGATCTCTGAATAATGGTGTCCCGAACTCATGGCCATTTAAAAAAAAAAAAAAAAAAAACTATTAGGCTGGCCAAAAGGTTCGTTTGGTTTTTTCCATAAGATGGCTCTAGTAGCACTTAGCTGTCTTTAACTTCATTCGAAACAATTTTGTTCAATTGTATTGTGACAGCTGTTGTATCAGCGTGCATTTTAAAAAAGACATAAAAATTGATGAATTTTTGTGTAGCCATTTTAATATTGAAGATGGAAGAAAAAAGGTAACTTGTTCGACATATTATGCTTTATTATTTCAAGAAAGGTAAAAACGCAGCTGAAAGGCAAAAAAATGATTTGTGCAGTGTATGGAGAAGGTGCTGTGACTGATAGCACGTGTCAAAAGTGGTTTGCAAAGTTTCATGCTGGAGATTTCTCGCTGGACGATGCTCCACGGTCGGGTAGACCAGTTGAAGTTGATAGCGATCAAATCGAGACACTAATTGAGAACAATCAACATTATACCACGTGGGAGATAGCTAACATACTCAAAATATCCAAATGAAGACCAGAAAATCATTTGCACCAGCTTGGTTATGTTAATCGCTTTGATGTTTGGGTTCCACATAAGTTAAGCGAGAAAAACCTTCTTGTTGTTGTTTTTTTTTTTGCAGTACGTAGGCCTCTCACTGTTGTGGCCTCTCCCGTTGCGGAGCACAGGCTCCGGACACGCAGGCCCAGCGGCCATGGCTCACGGGCCCAGCCGCTCCGCGGCATGTGGGATCTTCCCGGGCCGGGGCACGAACCCGTGTCCCCTGCATCGGCAGGCGGACTCTCAACCACTGCGCCACCAGGGAAGCCCGAGAAAAACCTTCTTGAATGTATTTCCGCATGCGATTCTCTACTTAAACGTAATGAAAATGTTCAGTTTTTAAAACAAATTGTGACGGGTGATGAAAAGTGGTTATTGTACAATAATATGGAATGGAAGAGATCGTGGGGCAAGCTAAATGAACCACCACCAACCATACCAAAGTCCAGTCTTCATCCAAAGAAAGTGATGTGTGTATGGTGGGATTGGAAGAGAGTCCTCTATTATGAGCTCCTTCTGGAAAACCAAATGATTAATTCCAACAAGTACTGTTCCCAGTTAGACCAACTGAAAGCAGCACTCAAAGAAAAGCATCCAGAATTAGTCAACAGAAAACTCATAATCTTCCATCAAGATAACACAAGACCGCATGTTTCTTTGATGACCAGGCAAAAACTGTTACAGCTCGGCTGGGAAATTCTGATTCATCTGCCGTATTCACCAGACATTGCACCTTCGATTTCCATTTATTTCAGTCTTTATAAAATTCTCTTAATAGAAAAAATTTCATTTCCCTGGAAGACTGTAAAAGGCATTTGGAACAGTTCTTTGCTCAAAAAGATAAAAAGTTGGGAAGATGGAATTATGAAGTTGCCAGAAAAATGGCAGAAGTTAGTAAAACAAAAGGGTAAATATGTTGTTCAATAAAGTTCTTGGTGAAAATGAAAAATGTGTCTTTTATTTTTACTTAAAAGCCAAAGACACTTTTTGGCCAACACAATAGATATCAAACTACTGCTCTAATTTGCTTTTTTATACATGTAAACATGAACACATTTCTCATGGAAATTTACCTTTAAACAAAATTAATTAGCTTTTTATAGGGATAGTTTTCCTTTAAGGTTTTGTGTCTCCATTACAAACTACAAACTTTGACTTAATAAAGCAAATAAGAAGGTTTGATCCTATAAGCAAATAACAAAGGAGACTAAGCTTCATCAAGGAAGACCATGGGTAGTTATGAATACATTTGATTTAAAAAATGAATCTTGTACCCTATCACATACCATGCACAAATCAATTCTAGAAACATTGCAGAACTAGATATGAAAGGTATAACAATTAGACTATAAAAAGAAACATAAGGGAAAACACTAATAAATCACACTAAATCAAAACTAGGAACTTGTGCTTATCAAAAGACATCATTAAGTGAGTTAAAAAACTACACTGTGAAGAAGATATTTACATGTGTAACTGAAAGTTAGCTTATAACCCAATAGCTAATATACTCAATCAGGAAAAAGACAGTGCACTTAGAATGGGTACTTCACAAAGAAGAATATCCAAATGGCAACATCAGTAAACAAGAAAATTCAAATTAACATTAGTCATTAATTAGTTTACTAGAACTGTCAGAACAAAGGACCACAAAATTTGTCACTTAAACAACAGAAATTTATTGCCTCACATTCCAGAGTCCAGACGTCCAAATAAGGTGTCAACAAGGTTGACCTCTTATAAGGGGCATAAGGGACTATCTGTTCCATGTTTCTCTTGTAACTTCTATTGGTTTGTTAGTATTCTTTTTCTTTTTGTGTTAGTTTTAGGTGTACACCAAAGTGAATCAGTTACATATATACATATATCTGTGCTTTTTTATATTCTTTTCCCACATAGGCCATTACAGAGTATTGAGTAGAGTTCCCTGTGCTATACAGTAGGTCCTTATTAGTTATCTATTTTATATATAGTAATGTGTATACGTTAATGCCAATCTCCCAATTTATCCCTCCCCCTCATCCTACTCCAGTTGTCCCCTGCATCGGCAGGTGGACTCTCAACCACCGCGCCACCAGGGAAGCCCTGACCTCATTTTTATTTAACTAATTACATGTACAATGACCCTATTTCCAAATAAGGTCATATTCTGCCATAGGTGGTTAGGATTTCAACATATGAATTTGGGGGGTGGGGGAACACAATTCGAGCCATTACAGTTATTAAGAAAATTCAAATCAAAACCATAGTTGGGGGCTTCCCTGGTGGTGCAGTGGTTGGGAGTCCGTCTGCCGTTGCAGGGGACACGGGTTCATGCCCCGGTCCAGAAGGATCCCACATGCCGCGGAGCAGCTGGGCCCGTGAGCCATGGCCGCTGAGCCTGCACATCTGGAGCCTGTGCTCCACAACGGGAGAGGGCACAACAGTGAGAGGCCCGTGTACCGCAAAAAAACCCACAAAAGAACATAGTGGGGACTTCCCTGGCGGTCCAGTGGTTAAGACTTCGGTTTCCAATGCAGGGAGTTCAGGTTCGATCCCTGATCAGGGAGCTAAGATCCCACATGTCTCACAGCCAAAAAAAAAAAAAAAAAAGAAAACCATAGTGAATTACTAGTACACATATTTAAAAAGGCAACATCAAGTGTTTTTGAGGTTATAAAGAAACTGGGCTTTCTTTGTATCTGGTTTGTGGGAGTATAAATTAGTATGATAATGGAAAATGTGTTAGCGATAACTATTTCTGATCAATGTATGAATACAGAAATTTGAGTTCAAGATATATGCTCAAATAGAGTGTGTATGTGTGTTCCCCAAAATACATGTCAGTAATACATATAGCAGTATTATTTATCATAGCTCCAAAGTGAGAGCAACAAAAATATCCATCAACAAGAGAATGAATAAATGCATTGTGGACTAATCATAATACTGAATATTATGTATCAATGAAAATGAACCAACCATTGTGATAGTATGGATAGATCACTCAAATATAATGTTTAGCAAAATAAACCAGAACAAAAGAATGTCTCTGTATGATTCTACTTATGTAGAGTTCAAAAACAGGCAAAATTAATCTAGAGTCTTGGAGGTTAAGGTAGTGGTACCTCTGGGCAGGGAAATGGAATAAGTGACTAAAAAACATAAGAAGAAGTGCTGGAGTGCTGGGTATGGCTCTTTTTCTTAATATGGATGGTTGTCATGGAGGTGACCTCCCTTAATAATAGTTCATCAGCTGTACGCTTGTGGTTTGTTCACCTTTCATTATATCTGTTAGAATTCCTCAAAAAGTTTAAAAGTAAATTATTTTTGTCACTTAAAACTAGCTCTTTATATTTCTGTGGTGTCCATTGTAACTTCGGCTTTTTCATTTATAAATTTAGTTCTCTCCCTCTTTTTCTACTACTGGGCATATACCCTGAGAAAAGTATAATTCAAAAAGACACATGCACCCCAATGTTCACTGAAACACTATTTACAATAGCCAGGTCATGGAAACAATCTAAATGTCCATCAACAGATGAATGGATAAATAAGATGTGGTACATATATTCAATGGAATATTACTCAGCCATAAAAAGGAACAAAATTGGGTCATTTGTAGAGACGTAGATGGACCTAGAGACTGTCATAAAGAGCAAAGTAAGTCAGAAAGAGAAGAACAAATATAGTATATTAACACATATATTCGGAATCTAGAAAAATGGTACAGATGAACCTGTTTGCAAGGCAGAAATAGAGACACAGACGTAGAGAGCAAACATATGGACACCAAGGGGGGAAAGCAAGGATGGGATGAATTGGGAGATTGGGATTGACATATGTACACTACTATGCATAAAATAGGTAACTAATGAGAACCTGATGTATGGCACAGGGAACTGTACTCAGTGCTCTGTGGTGACCTAAATGGGAAGGAAACCCAAAAAATAGGGGATATATGTATACGTATAGCTGATTCACTTCACTGAACAGTAGAAACTAACCCAACATTGTAAAGCAACTATACCCCAATTAAAAAAGGCAAAAATAAAAAAAAAAAACTAGCTCTTTTCAATTTTAATTTTATTAAAGAAAGCATGGAAAAAAAGGAAACCATGTGATGGAAAATATAATGATTGCTATATAACCTGGTAAAACATGGATAAGAATTATTTTTTAAATTTTAGATTTCATAAAGTAAATTTTGTTTAGTTTTAAAACACTTTATAAAATAAATTAATTTCATCTGGATGGTTTTATGGCATAGCACCTGTGAAATACATAAAGAACAAATGGTAGAAATTATTTGGTACATATGTACCTGTTTTTGAATTGTGTGTTTATGCATTTTCTTAATGTTTAGCAAAATATTTGTACTGCTTTCTTGAGCTTTGTCTTTCACATACTTAGTTGGAAATAACACCCAATCAATATATGTTGAAAGCTTATTCACAGTAGCCCTGTAAAATTTGTTTTGATATGTTTCATAGAAATACAAACTGAAGGACATACATTACTTTATTCACCAACCTTCCATTATCAATGGATGGAGTCAGTTTAAAAGACAGAACTGGACTGAAACCATGAACTGCTTCCCCTGTACCATGCTGTCTCTGAATTCCAAGTTCCATAATTCTCACATTCTATGTTGAATTACAGTTTTAAAATTCCATGCCTTTCCCTTTCTAAATTCTGAGCTCTTTTACCAAAGAAAGGAAAGTAGATACGCATAGATATTTGTTGAATTAATAGCAGAGTATATTAAATAAACCTTCATAAGAATATACAAACACGGCCACAGTGCATACATATTACTACTCTCTTGTTGGTGAAAGCTAATTTAGTTAAAAAGCCTGAACACCAACACAAGCTTGTCATGATGTACAAAGTTGTCTTCATACTTTTAGGACTTATATTATTTTTTAAAAATTTAATGTCATTTTTGAATATTCAATTTTCGACTATCAGCATTTTCAAGTTGAGTCTTCATTTGTTTTCTTATCAATATTGAGTAATTATTTGATCATATAATGATAGTAAATAATAATATCCAATATACATTGTAATAGATAATATTGAAACCAAAACTCAATAAGTGAAAAGAGTAGAATTTTTATGAGTACTTTTTGCTGTTGCCCTTGTTAATATGTTGTTTTGTTCTTCCAGCAGCCATGCCTATTTAAATGACAGGCTCTCTTTATTTTTTTTTTTTTTTTTTTTTTTTTTTTTTTT
>NW_020174442.1:7192468-7238327 GCF_003031525.2 Neophocaena asiaeorientalis asiaeorientalis | reverse complement strand
GGGCCCAGCCGCTCCACGGCATATGGGATCTTCCCGGACTGGGGCACGAACCCATGTCCCCTGCATCAGCAGGCGGACTCTCAACCACTGCGCCACCAGAGAAGCCCCAGGCTCTCTTTATATTCAGATCGAAATGTATGATCAAAACATATTCCCAAATGAAATATGAATGTTGGCAGGGGATCAATAATTCTAATTTAAGAGTAAGTTATAGAAATCAAGTGGAATGAGCCATTTCCTTTAACTAATGAAATGAAATGAGGTACTCTATTTTCTAGATGTCTGTTCTTATAAGTATCAGAGCTGAAGTAAAATTAATTGAGTACTTTAACTATAAATATTAGAAACTATTCATGACAGTGCTATTTCTAACACAGTATGTTAAAATGTTGACTTGCCATATCCATTGGCAAGTGTGGAGTACTCTAGTGAATAACTTACCTACTTCTTTGCATTGGTTAAAAAAAAATCCCTTATGTAAGAAAAAAAGAAATTCACATACTTCAGTTTAAATTCAATTCACATACCCTTTTATTTTTACATAGACATATACAAGGGGATTTATTTGTTTTATAAAATGAAATCATACTGTTCAGGCCTTTACATTTTGCTTTTTTTCACCAGAAATTCCTACTGAAATAGATCCAAGTACTGGTATAACTCTTTTTTTTTTTTTAACATCCTTATTAGAGTATAATTGCTTTACAATGGTGTGTTAGTTTCTGCTTTATAACAAAGTGAATCAGCTATACTTGTACACATATCCCCATATCTCTTCCATCTTGCTTCTCTCTCCCACCCTCCATATCCCACCCTCGAAGCGGGACGCAAAGCACCAAGCTGCTCTCCCTGTGCTATGTGGCTGTTTCCCACTAGCTATCTGTTTTACATTTGGTAGTATATATATGTCCATGCCACTCTCTCACTTTGTCCCAGCTTACCCTTCCCCCTCCTCGTGTCCTCACGTCCATTCTCTATGACTGCATCTTTATTCCTGTCCTGCCCCTAGGTTCTTCAGAACCATTTTTTTTACTTTTTTTTAGGTTCCATGTATATGTGTTAGCATATGATATTTGTTTCTCTCCTTCTGACTTACTTCACTCTGTATTACAGACTCTAGGTCCATCCACCTCACTACAAATGACTCAATTTTGTTTCTTTTTATGGCTGACTAATATTCCATTGTATATATGTTCCACGTCTTCTTTATCCATTCATCTGTCAATGGACACTTAGGGTGCTTCCATGTCCTGGCTATTGTAAAGAGAGCTGCAATGAACATTGTGGTACATGACTGTTTCTGAATTATGGTTTTCTCAGGATATGTGAGCCAGGAGGTCTCTGGTGGACCAATGTCCTGAACTTGGCTCTCCCACCTCAGAGGAACAGGACTGACACTTGGCCAGAGCACCAATACCCTGTCAGCCACACACTCAGAAGAAATGGGAGAAAAAAAGAAATACAGAAAAAGGTAAAATAAAAGTTATTAAAATAGAAAATAAAAAAACTATTAAATATAAAAAAATTAAAAAAGAAAGAAAGAATATATATATGTATATATAAAGAAAAATAAGGAAGAGAGCAACCAAATGAATAAACAAATTTACCAGTGATGATAAACTGTATATACTAAACTAAGATGAACATAAGACCAGAAACAAATTAGATGCAGAAAGCAAACCCCAAGTCTACATTTGCTCCCAAAGTCCACTGCCTCAAGTTTGGGATGATTCGTTGTCTATTCAGGTATTCCACCGATGCAGGGTACATCAAGTTGATTGTGGAGCTTTAATCCACTGCTCCTGAGGCTGCTGGGAGAGATTTCCCTTCTCTTCTTTGTTCGCACAGCTCCTGGGGTTCAGCTTTGGATTTGGCCCCGCCTCCACACGTAGGTTGCCTGAGAACGTCTGTTCCCGCTCAGACAGGACGGGGTTAAAGGAGCAGCTGATTCGCTCTGGCTCACTCAGGCCGGGGGTAGGGAGGGGTACGGATGTGAGGCGAGCCTGCGGCAGCAGAGGCCAGCATGACGTTGCCGCAGCCTGAAGCACGCCGTGTGTCTCCCCAGGAAGTTGTCCCTGGATCACGGGACCCTGGCAGTGGCGGGCTGCACAGGTCCAGGAGGGGAGGTGTGGACAGTGACCTGTGCTCGCACACAGGCTTCTTGGTGGCGGCAGCAGCAGCCTTACAGTCTAATGCCCGTCTCTGGGGTCTGCACTGTTAGCCGCGGCTCGCGCCCGTCTCTGGAGCTTGTTTAGGTGGTGCTCTGAATCCCCACTCCTCGTGCAACCCGAAGCAATGGTCTCTTGCCTCTTTGGCAGCTCCGGACTTTTTCCCAGACTCCCTCCCAGCTAGCCGTGGCGTACTGTCCCCTCCAAGCTGTGTTCACGCCGCCAACCCCAGTCCTCTCCCTGGGATCCGACCTAATCCCGAGCCTCAGCTCCCAGCCCCCGCCCGCCCCGCCGGGTGAGCAGACAAGCCTCTCGGGCTGGTGAGTGCCGGTCGGCCCTGATCCTCTGTGTGGGAATCTCTCCGCTTTGCCCCCTGCACCCCTGTTGCTGTGCTCTCCTCCATGGCCCCGAAGCTCCCCCCTCCGCCACCTGCAGTCTCCGCCTGCGAAGGGGCTTCCTAGTGTGTGGAAGCCTTTTCTCCTTCACAGCTCCCTCCCACTGGTGCAAGTCCCGTCCCTATTCTCTTGTCTCTGTTTTTTTCTTTTTTCTTTTGCCCTACCCAGGTACGTGGGGAGTTTCTTGCCTTTTGGGAGGTCTGAGGTCTTCTGCCAGCCTTCAGTAGGTTTTCTGTAGGCGTTGTTCCACATGTAGATGTATTTCTGATGTATTTGTGGGGAGGAAGGTGATCTCCACGTCTTCTCTGCCATCTTGAAGGTCTCTCACATACTCTTTTAAATTCAATCTAAGCTTACAACTCAGTCTGCTTTTGAGGATGAGTTTTGTCTAGTGTTTTTCCCATGAGTACAGCATTAAAAGAAAGTAGAAAAATACACATTGTTCTTTTTTCTTTTTCCTATTTATTTATTTATGGCTGTGTTGGGTCTTCATTGCTGCATGAGGGCTTTCTTTAGTTGTGGTGAGCAGGGGCTACTCTTCCTTGCGGTTCACGGGCTTCTCATTGCTGTGGCTTCTCTTGTTGCAAGCATGGGCTCTAGGTGCACAGCCTTCGGTAGTTGTGGCATGCAGACTTCAGTAGTTGTGGCTCGCAGACTCTAGAGCGCAGGCTCAGTAGTTGTGGCGCACGGACTTAGTTGCTCCGTGACATGTGGGATCTTCCTGGACCAGGGATCGAACCCATGTCCCCTGCATGAGCAGGCAGATTCCCAACCACTGCACCACCAGGGAAGCCCTCACACATTGTTCTTAAACAGACTGTGTTTTCCAGAATTTCAAATGTTTCTGAAAAGATAAGCAAGTTTTTAAAAGATAGGGAGTTCATATTTTAAAAATATTCTTTTAAAGAAGAAAAGAAACCTGGAATGTCTGCCTAGTTTTCCATTTCATATTTATTTAACATCTAGTGTATTTCTGGTCTCCATTCCAGATATACCAAAAAATAATGTTTTCCTATATGCAGTTTAAATATTATTGGGATGTTGGTCTCCAAAGATAGCTCAGAATTAGCAGGAAGAAAAACGACTTATAAAGGCATTTTCCAAAATCACATGGTAGTAATTTAGAAGAATTAGTATGACTTATGGAATGCCCATCTTTTGAGTAAAAGAAAAACAGGCAGGAAAAACCCATAGTGCCCATGTCAGACTAAGACAAACACATCTCAGGCTGGACCTCAATTCCTTCATTTTGAAATTCAGATTTTCCCTTCTTTTCTCCTTTCTATAGTTGCACCCTCTTGAAGATTTTGGAGTTTCTTTTGCCCTTTAATTATCTGTTGAGTAACAAAATTTTGCCTAGCTCATCCTTGCTTCTCAGTAGCCACAAAAAAACACTCACAAAACCAAAGGAGAAAACAAAATTGAGAACTCTGACACTAGGATGCAGTGCTAGCAGAACGCTTTCTCTTTCCTCTGCTAGTTTTTACTGGATTTCATTTTTTACATTAAGCTTCTCTGCATTGTGAGAAATGACTAGTGAGAGCCTTATAATCTCACATTCAAGTTCCAAGATGGGAAACCTTCCATTCATTTTCAATTTGGTCATTATGGGAATGACTCCAAATGACCCAGCCTGGATTACACCTGAGCCCCTACAGTGGGGATGAATGCAACACTAAGGTTAATCATGCTCCAAGAATACATGGGATAGGGATGGGATTTTTTAAGGGCTGTGAAGTGCTCTTATAAAAAGGATGTTTAGAAACTATCCTGGGCTCTTGTAAATATGAGCACCAGGTGCCTACAGACACACACACACACACACACACACACACAGACACCAGTTACAATGATTTAGTTCACTCCTGAACTTTTTCATATATAGTGAAGCATTTCCAGTGGGGATCGACTGTGACAGGTGAAGTATTATACATGTGGCATCATACACTACCAGGCTGAAGAGTAGTGAACTGGAAAGGGGGCCATGTGGCAACAGTTTCTGAAATATGTTATTTTGTTCTTTGCAGAGTGGTAGCAACAGTGAAAATTCCCAACTCTCAGTGAGGCAGACATTGTTCAGTGGGTAGAATCAGGAAAAGTACACACGAGTGAGTAGATTTGGTACCAATGATAGGATAACAGGTTGCACACCAAGAGTGTGTGTTTGGGCCCATAAGGATATGTATTTTTGTATCGGAATCCTTCATTCATTCAGCTGTGTTTTGGGAATTGTCTGTTCTATCTGGGTGGGAAGGCATATCTTGTAAAAACACAGATTCTGCCATCTCCCTAAAAGGTCAGACTTTTTCTTCAACTGAATTCCACATATACATAGTAACACTTAGGCAGATAATACTGTACGGGAACAAAACCGAAGAAGCCTCTGTCCTTTAGGAACTCACAATCTTGTGTGGCAGCCCTCCCACCCCCACCTGCAAACACATAAAAATCAACTACAATGCAGAGCAGCTGAGTGTTTAGGAGGCAGTGTTGCATTGCTAACTAGATACCCTGTGTGTGTGTGTGTGTGTGTGTGTGTGTGTGTGTGTGTGTGTGTCTAGGGGTTGTCTGAGAGAGCTTTTAAAGGGAAAAAAAGGGGGATATTTGAGGCATAGTGTCAATAATTTTGCTGCATTTCTGAGTACTTTTCCCTCTCTATCCTGTCTGGTGAACTTCTTTCTTTGTAACAGAACTTGAGGATGAGATTGGAGATAAAACCTGTAATGAGGAGACAGTCCAAAGTCAGGGAAAGCTGAGTCAAGAGCTGAGTGAGAAACTGAAGTATCATAGACCAAAAAGAATTTGAAAATGTTTGCCCAAAGTGAAGGCAACAGAAGCAGCTGTCAACATATGAAGTAGGGTGTCAGGAATCTGCAATTAAGATAAATGAGTGGAGAGGGCGTGGACTCGTGCAGACCTGGATGAATATAAGGAGAGAAGCTCCCAGCGTGCCTGTTGCCTTTAGTACATCTCAGCGTGTTGGGTCAGCCGGATGTGGTCAAAGGGCTGCCTGTGGGGTCGCCGTGAAATCCATGCCTCCAGAACCAAATGCACAGTGTTCCTTCACACAGGTAAGAGAAACAGCTTTCATATTTATTGCCTCGATTTATCACACATTTAAAGCAGAACTTAATAAATAAATGAGATTGATAATGTACCAAAGCAGATAACTTAATCTAGTTAAATATATCAGATTATTCTTATGGCAGCATATTTAGTGTCTTATGAGGTTGGTAGATAAAAAAGGTAGATTAATATAGATGAGTTTGGCGGGAGGGTGTTTGGGATACAAAATGAGGGAATGGTAAAAATGTTTCAGTAATGGGATTTTGTAATGGAGGACCAGGGCTCTGGTGTAACAAATGCTATCTGCAGGACCTAACAGGATAAAAATATTTCAACAAAGTTGAAAAACATGCTGGTGATCCATTGTTGAAATATAAGGTTACACTTTGAGTAACCAGAAGTATATTAGCTTGATGATTTTCATTCATACAGCCTACTCGTTACCATTAAACAAAATCATAACCCAACATCATCCTTGTCAGAGTCTTTTCTCTTTTATAAGTATTGGTATTTTATAATTGCTCTGCATTATGCATGTAACTAATGAAAACGACTATGCTTATTCCAGTTATTTTGCTTTATTTTTTTGCCCTCGATTAAACAGACTTCTGGTTTACATTTAATCCCGACCTACTGGTGTTGAGTTGCAAATTTTTTTTTACCAAGTTTGAGAATCCTGCAATTTTTAATTTATTCTAGTTACTGAGATAGATTGCAACTTGGAATATTTTAGTGGTGTCTTACATAATTTGAAGTAGAAAAAGTAGTCTAAAGTGACTAAATATATGTTTTAAAAAGAAACTCCTAGGTAACTCAGCAATTCTCAAGGTAAATAGGTTATGCAAAATTTTTGCTGAGTAATGGGGACACCTCTGGGTTCATAAATCATTTAAAGCTGTGGATGGGTATTAGTGCACTGGCATAAGGTACACCTGGTAAGACCATGTGTGGGCTAGGGGATCTAAGAGCCATTGTGGAATTTTATTACATCCTTCCTACCATAAGAAGGTTGCCTGGAAGTGTAAAGAAATAGCAGAAGAAAGATATTGGTAAGAATAACAAATAGTTCAGGGACTTAGGGAGAAGGTGTAAGTGGTACAATATTTAGCATTATCAGTCATGTTAGGAAACTACAGGTGAGAGGTCTCTGTGATGAGATTCTACCACAGTCCTGGTCACATAAGACCACTCCTGGCCCCTTTCCTCTCTTCTTATCCTCACTTCTTATCCCACTGTATAAGCCACAGATAAACACACAAGTACAACATGAATATAAGATATATAAGTATATATAAAACAAATGTGTTTGTGAGAGAGCGAGAGAGAAACTCTTTTAAGTAGGCTCGTTCTAAAAGGCCAATCAGATAAAATGGCATTCTTCATTTCCTCTATAAAACATGCTAATGCCTACAACACGCTGGTAACTCATGGCTTATAGTCCATTCTTCAGCATATCTGGGCACTTCCACTACAGTAGTTGAGCTGTGTGTTTATCCATACTTAATTTTTTTTTTCCTAAAAACTTTTATGCCTGTAGTACTTGTAATTATATGATATATTTACTTAAGTATATGACAATTTATATTTTCATATTCCAAGTATTATATTCACAATCAAGTGTAAAATAGTTGCTATTTCTATGAGAAACAAGTAGAATATCCTTATTTCACTCTGTGATTCACAGTGATGTTTTCATAGCTTTTGTGTTTGTTTTGGACTGAGGTAGTACTGATGCCGTAAACCTGGTCTCTCTTCACTGGTGCCGAATCAAATCTTGGAGACAGAGTTTTGGGAGAAGTAGAAAAGAATAGTTTTATTGCTCTGCTAGGTAAGTGGGACACAGTGGTCTTGTGCCCTTCAAAAACTGTGTGTCCCAACATGGGGGAATCTGGTGAGGAGTTTTATAGCAGTGGTTCAAGGGTGGGGTTGCTGATAAGGATCAGGTGTGTAAAGGGCTTGCATTCCATTAATCTGAGCTCAGGTAATCTGGTGAGCTTCTGTGGTTCCTTGAATCTGGCCTCAGGTAGTCTCCTGGTCGTCTCTGAATAATGCTTCATCAAGTACTTAGCATCTTCCATTTGTTGGCAGTTTTAGTTCTTCAGAAGAGCTCAAAACTATTGTTATGTGTATCCGATGAGGCAGAACGAGGATTCTGTCCCAAGGCTGCAACTGTTGTTTCTGGACTGCTACTGCCTTGTCTCTGCATCCCCTCCCTTCCCTAATTAGCAACTGTTTGAACCTGCCCTTTGCAGCACAGGGAAGGTCATAGAGGCTGAACAGAAAGGCTCCCCGTGCCCAGGAGCCCCACAGGGTCCTGCTCGGTTTCAGTACTCGTTTTTTTACAGGTAAAATCCTTACTTCTTCATGAAAATGTTTCTTGTTGCTTGGCTTGTAATATGTTTTCTGGTACATTTTGATTTTTAAATTGTTTTTTAAAATACCTTCATCTTTGGATGAGATAAAGAATATAACAGTTTGTTGATTGTTAATATGTGAAGAATCCTTAGGCTGGATGGTACTTGTGTTACTTTTTACTTGAGATATACAGCACTGAGATATGCAACCTTGCTGTCGGCCATCACTCCATTATCTTTTTCTTTGTCTAGCAAGCTCTATTCTATCCCTAATGGACGAAGTATCTAGGTTCTTTTTTGCTTCCATTTTCTGCTTCTGTGATCCTTTGATGTACTGGAAATTTACAATCGCCAGAGTGTACTAACACAAGGTTCGTCTTGTCTCTCTTTCTACATAAATCCCCTACTTTGGAAACTAGATCACCAGTATAAAATATTTCCCATTAATGGTCTCCCGCTTTAAAGGATTCATTTGCTACTATGTTTATTAGTAAATATAAAGGGAAATTAAAAAGCAGAAACATTTTGTTTGTTTGTTTCTCTATTTGTAGGTGGTTGGCAGAAGCTGATTCATAGTCCCTTAGCTAGCCAGTTTTCACGAAAAGACTTTCTGGTATTTTGGCATTGTTTAGTTTAACCCACTGAATGACTTAATATATAAAACTTGTGTTTTTGTGTTTTATAGTATAGACTATACGTCTTTTTTGTTTAAAAACTATGCAGTTCTCCTTAAATCAAAAATTACTTTTGTAATTCTGGGAACTTATTTAACATTGTCTGTATTGACTGTATTTTTTATTTAAGTTCTGTATTATATTTGAAGGGCAGAATAAATTAGTTTTGTGACAAAGGTAAATTATATTATAAATATGTGCTTAGTTGATGAATAAATATAACTGTGGCTTAAGATATATTATGACATAGTATCTTTACTCCTTTTTAAGGAAAAAAATGTTTTCAATTGTGATATTTAAGGAAGGTCAATGCTATCAAGTTAGTATTGCTACACTAACTGGTGCTAATTCTTTATTTACATCTCACTTTTTTTCTGAACGTTGAGGGATGACCTAGACTGAGTACTAATCCTCCTCAACAGAGAAAGATCAGCAGTGGGTCAACTCTTAACATACAATAAATGGTTAGGTCATCCTTCTCTGAGTTGCTCAGTGATTTCTGAGGAAAACTCAGAACGATCTGATCCAAAGTAAAATAATTACAGTGATTTTTATGGTAATCTTGAGATTAATTACTGATGTTCTTTAAAAGGTTATGTGCGTTTTGCCAATTATTATAAGTTTCCTGAGGAACAAATGCATAATTATAGAAAACTGCTGCATCCTTATTTAAGAACATTAAAGGATATAATGATACCTAAAATCTAGACTGTTACTTTCAATTCAATGTGTACAGATTTCCTGTGTGCATTTTTTATATTAGTTTCCATTTCTCTCACTGATGGGAATACTTTCCAAGGTTTTAGCAGTGATGTGGCACTGATTGCACCATTTTTCACCTAAGCAAGTGAATATAAAGATAAGCCATGAAGCACAAAATATGTAGCTTTCTGAAAATTGCTGTGTTTGGTAAATGTCTTTCATATATTCCAGCAATTTTTAGTACAAATAATCTGTTCTTGTATTTTCAAAAAATTTGTAAATTATTTTAAAACAACTGATCTGCTTGATGTTATTCTCCAGCACATTGTTCTACAAATTGTTTATAAACATTAAAAACTTTGGATACTTCAAAAATAACTTTTGATTCTAAACTCTTCATTTAATGAAGTTTCAAACTGATGTCTAGACTGTTTAACATTCATGATGTCAGCAGAGTCTTGTAAAAGAATCATGAGGCATTAGCCAAAGGGAAAGACAGAAGAGGAGAGAAATAATCACTTTGAGATGTAATTAACCTCCTGTACCTCCCAAGATTTTGATAGTGATGCCTGGGGGATGGGGAGGGAAATCTGAGCTCTGGAAAAATTGTTGGAGGATTTTCCAGGGCGTGTCTTCAGCTACTTACGTTCAATAGAGTGAATTTCTATTCTATGGTTCCTTGAAGGCAATGTGTGTGTTTCTATGATTATGTGTGTCAGGGTGTTCCTCTGTCCCTTTGTAACTTCTAGGAAAAATCAAATGAGAATTTCAAAAGTGTCAATGATCCAAAATGTGTTACATTAATACATCTGGGAACAGAGATATTAAGAAATGCTAAAGAAGATATTCAATGTTGCTCGCTAAGCCAAGAATACTGCACACTCAATGTTTAAGGCTAAGGATATTTTAAAGAGAAGAATTTAAAATATCTGGTTAGAAGATTAAACCCTAAAAAGTCCCTGCATGTTCTATGTGTGTTGAAAATAATATGTATTCTGATGTTGGGTCCAGTGTTCTATAAATGTTAATTAGGTCAATTCCGTTGATATTGGTGCTTAAATTATCACCCTCCCACCCTTTGTGCTATTGCTATCATATAATTCACTTCCACATACACTATAATCCCAATTATAGACATTGTTGTTATCTTTGTTAAAAATCAGTAGTGTTTAAAGAAGTTTTTTAAAAGTCCTTTATGTTTATCAGCATATCTATTCATTTTTTGTGTTCTCCGTTTATCACCATAAAACTTGATTTTTAGCTAGTGTTTTTTTTCCCTCCAACACAATAAAAAATTCTTTAGCATTTCTTTTTCTTTTGCGGTACGCGGGCCTCTCACTGTTGTGTTCTCTCCCGTTGCGGAGCACAGGCTCCGGACGTGCAGGCCATGGCTCACGGGCCTAGCCGCTCTGCGGCATGTGGAATCTTCCCGGACCGGGGCACGAACCCGCATCCCCTGCATCGGCAGGCAGACTCTCAACCACGGCACCACCAGGGAAGCCCTAACATTTCTTATAGTGCACATATTTTTAAGTTTTTGAATGCCTTTATTGAATGCATTTATATAATTTCAAATGCTTTCCTTTTGATGACAATTTCTTCTGGCATAGAATCCTTGATTGACAGGCATTATACTTCTTGCATTACTTAAAAGGTTTCTTTTGTCTTCTTGCCTTAGCCATAATTTTTAAGATTCCTTCATTGTATCTGATATGTTTTTTTCACTGAATCTAATGTGTTTTTCTCTTTCTGGCTGTTCTCAAGATTTTACTTATTTTTTAGCAGTTTGAATTAAGCTGTGCTAGGTATAGTTTTTTTTTTTTAATTTGTCGTTATTACTATTGCTGTTATTTGCATTTATCCTGCTTGGAGAGCCATGAGCTGCTTAGATACGTGTGTTGACATCTTCCATGACTTTATTATCTTTTCAAGTATTTCTTTTGCCACATTTTTTTGTTGTTGGCCCTTCATTAACCTGTGTTAGATTGTTTGATATTATCTTGAAGATCTCAGACTTTTAAAAAATTTTTGCACTTTCTCCACATTATGTTTCAGTTTGAGTAATTTCTATGCACATGTCCTAAAATTCACTGTTTTCTCTCATGTCTAACATAAGTATATGCCCATTGAATGAACTTTTTATCCCTGATAGTCATAATTTCACATCTAGCATTTCTGTTTTGTTCTTTTCTTTATGATTTCTATCCTAACTGAATTTCCCAACTGTTCACATATATTGTCTAACTTTTCCACTAGCTGTTTTAATCTGATCTAATAATTCTAAATCTGGGCCATCTCCGAGTCTCTTTGCATTGACTACTTATTCTCTTAACAAGGGGTCACATTTTCTTTTTTCACGTCTTATACTTTTTGATTACATATTGGACCTTGTGTGTAGAAAATAAAAACAGGAGATAAATAATACTTATGCCCCAAAGTCATGCTTATTCTTCTTTCAGGACATTAGAGTGGGGATTTGAGTCACATTCTGTAATTTAACTGGGTCTGGAATTTTTTGTTGCTTTAGTTATATTCAGTTTATTTTTGAGGGTAGGATCATAAGCTCCCTTTTAACAGCATTTGAGCTCTGAGGGCTAGAACTTTTGTCTCAGATTTTCTGCCCTGTATTCCTATTTTAACCCCACCCCCCCCACCCCGTACCTTCACCTTAGGAGTGTCACTCCCTGTTCTCCTACCTTTTCTCCAATGGTAGATGGTATTTTGATTGGCCCTAAAGGGACCTCCTCAAAGTCACCTATCTCATAATCTGGGAATTTACCAGATGACTGTGCTAATGACATGGCAAACACCAAACATAAACAATAAAAATGGATTAGTGTTTCACATCAGAGACTCCCAGAGGATGGACTTCACCATCCTGAAGTTGGTGCTGACAGGGTAACTGGAGAAAAGGCAGGACTACAGAAGTGCAAGTATTTATACATTAATTAGGGAGGGATTACATTGCATATGAGTTGTCAACCAATTTGTTATATTTGAACTGTAACTGGCACTTGAAGGTCTGCCAAAAAGGGAACTTCTTTTTCTAAATTTGTTACAGCATGCTATAGGGATTGCTTATACGTGGGGTTATTTGAGATGTAAGTTAATGATGGAGGGAATTGGAAAGTGAGGGAACTTGGCTCAAAAAGGCCTTATGTCAAACAGTTGTCACTCAAACATCGCAAACCGGTTGACCTTCTCGTTGCAGATTGTCGATATCTCACACAAAAGGTAAGACATAGAGTGTGGAGTGTTTCCACGTTCTTGCTGTGACCTCACATGACATACAAAAGGAGCTGTTTGTTTGACTCTCAGTGGAGGTTTCTCTCAGTTATCTGCCATACCATGAATGTTTAAAAATTTGCTTGGTTTTCTTTTTCCATCCTCAGGCTATATCTCACCAGTGCACCTGTGCCTCACAGGGATGTTTTCTTGGTTCTCTTCCCCTTCCCACAATTTTTGAGCTTCACTGAAGCCTGTTAAAAAAAAAAAAAAGTTGGCAGGTGGGTGCAAATTCGCCTTGTATCTGAGGCACCCGGGGATTTTAAACTGTCAAGGGAGCCCTAGCTCAGCCTTTTCTAATTCACTGAAACTTCATCACGTCTTATTTTCTGCATCTATGATGGTTTCCTCCTCCTTTCTCTGATCAATCAGAAGAAAGCAGCTTGTGTCCATCACAGCTGAGGGAGATATTGCCTATTGGATTTTAGTTTATTAGGTTACTTTACAATGTCAGGTCTTTGGGCCTAAAATAAACAGGATTATGTAGGTAATGCATCTTGTTCTCACTGTTAGAATGAGAGAGTTATTATTTCTCTAGTGAGACTCCCTGAGTATGGGTCATACTTCTTCTGACAGCCTTTTAATTTTTGTTTAAGACTCTACATTTTAGATAATGTATTGTGGCAATTGTGGATTCTGAATTTTTTTCTGAATTTTCTATAGTGTATTTCCTGGACTCATTCTATGAAATCTGTCTCCTCCTTGGTGTGCAGTTGCTCATGTCTATGCTTTATGTTTTAAATTATTAGTTTTATTTTTTTCTTAGTTTCTCAGGAGTTAGCCCTGTGTCTGGATATCATAAAGGTCAGCCAATTATTTGGGCAGAAGTTATGTTTATATTTTTTGAACCTGGAAGGATTCCACAGTCTGCTGTTGGATCTCTGAGACGCTTGGAGACTGCACCCAGAGTTCAGCCATATTCGAATCTGTCTTAGCTTTTACTCTGTGCTAGGCCCTCCCAGAGCTTCCTTGCATACATGAAGAGTTTCCCAGCAAGGTATTTGAGAAGGGCTTATTTTGCCTTTCATAGGTTCTCTCCTTTATTTGAAACCCCACTAAAATTCTGGATGCTGTGTCACCCCATTTGTCATTTGTATCCCAAGTTCAATGGTGACCCCACGTCAGAGCTGCATGTTTCCCTCGTTCCTTTCCTAAGGAATTTGCTGTTTATACTGACAGTGCTGCTGTGGGTTTCGCTCTCCACTCCAAATTAATTCTTCCTCCTCTGGTAGTAAGGCTGCTGATTTTCCTCCTAGATTTATGAGATCATACCAAATAAAGTTTTTTTCTATTGATGTCTAATTTTATAGATTAGTTCTGTATGCTTTCAAAATTTATGTAAAAACAAAAACAGACTATATTATTTTGTGTCTAAATTCATTCATGTTGTTACATGTGACAGTTTTTTTTCTTGCTGTATAGTATCGTGTTATATGGAAACACCCTATGTTATTTACCCATTCTTCTCTCAGTGGGTATCACTGGGATTTGCTATTGTGTTTAATGTTGGTAGGAACGTTATTTTCATTGCACATTTCTTTCAGTGCCCGCAGTTCTGTTGAGTTTATTCCAAAAGAAGAACTGCTGGGTTACACCTTTAGTAGATGATACCAAACAGTTTCAAAATAGTTATACGATTATATACCCTATCCAGCATTGTATGAGAGCTCCACTTGTTACACAGACTCTCTAATACTGTATTGTTTGTGTTTTTTGTAGTAGCCATGTTGGTGTATTTTAAGGAATATCTTATGAAAGTTTAATTTGAATTTCTCTGATGACTAAAAATCCTGGGCATTTTCTTTAGCTGTTTGAATATCTCCTTTTATGAAGTGCATTTTCCAGTCTGTTGCTGATTTTTCTACTAGAGTATGATCTTTTTCTTACTGATTTCAAAGTCTTTACATATCCTTTAAGTCCTTTTTCATAGCCACAAGTCTGATTCCTTGGGAAGGAGACCCTGAGGTAGAGGTGCAGGGAGGAAATTTATGGTGGAATGGTCCCAGGATCAAAAACTTTGGGGGAATGAAGGAAGCAGGATTGAGGAGAAATGAAAGGAAGGTGTGCTCTGACGAAGTCACAGAAAAGGCCTCAACTGACCCCTCTGGACTGCTGGCACTGCAATGTGTCTGCAGAATATTAACAAATTGGGACATGTGAGCCAAAACTTTACACCATGGTATCAAGTCACTAGATGCATGCTAACTCTAGGAGGAGGTCTGATATTAGCCAAGATTGTTGTCTTAAGCTAAGGACAGTTGCCAGGAGGGGAGACTAAGCTGGACAGTGTCAACTATTTAACACTCTTCAGCAGTTGGTGAAGTGAATGCTGGTGGCCTGCACACTACAGAATCTACTACATTTAGATATATGTATTGCAAATATTTACTCTCACTCTACACTTGACTCTCTTCTTGGTGTCTTTTGGTAAATAAGTTGTTACATTTAATGTAAATGTTATCAATTTTTGTATGGTAGTGTTATTGTTTGGGATTTTACTTGTAGAACCTTGTATACTGTAACATTGTAAGGAATTTTCTTATGTTTGATTCCAAAGGCTTTACTGTTCACCATTCCATTTATATCTATAATTCATCTAAAATTGATGTTAGTATATAGTGTGAGATACAGGTCGAGATTGTCTGCACATGACTACCCAATTGACCCGGAAACGCTTATTTAAAAAAAAACTTTTCCCATTATTGTACTTTTGTCATAAATGAAATATTTGTATGAGCATTCTTAAAAAAAATTTTTGTTTTGGTCTATTAGTCTGTCTTATCTCTTGCCTATACTATAATGCAGCTATGTGGATATCTGGAGGATCTAAAAATACATGATAATTCAATATGTGAATCTTGTTTGAATTCTGGTTCATGTTTTGAAATGACACAGGACAATTTAGGGACAATTGTGGAGATTCGAATGTAGACTATGCAGTAAGTGACTTTAGAAAAATATTGTTAACGTATATGGTAAATTTAAAAAGTTACACAGAACACTATTCTTATTTTTAGTATTTTCATGCTGAAATCTTTAGGAGTCAAGTGTCCCAAGATCTGTGGGTTATTTTCCCATTTATCAGCAAAAAAAAGAATTATACAGATGAATAAAGACTAAAAAAGCTACATGGTACCAAATACCAAATTGTGTTTGTTTTTTTATTTCTACAGCTTTTATTTTCAAATTTTTATAAAAAGTTGGGAAATTCAATTGGAAAGAAATTTCAGTGTTCTTAAAGGAATTCTAGGTAAACTTTTACAGAGTTCTAAGTAAATTCTTATAATAAGTCTAATTAAACTCTTAAAATAGTCATAAATACTAGTAATCAAACCAATAATACTTCTAAAATATTTACTTTTAAATTAACATTCTTTATTTTATAATGAATGCATAATGCATTTTATAAAGCAGCCCTTTTATAACAATATAGAGTATAGGCTATATGTGGAAAGGGACAAAGCCCATGGAAATGATCCTAATTGAGAATTGATAAAAAATATGAACATGGAATAACTTTGCATTTATTTGTATCATATTCAGTTTTTTTCATCAATGTCGTAAAGTTTTCAGAGTATATATCTTTTACTCTCAAGTTTATTCCTAGGTATTTTATTCTTTTTCGATGCAATTGTAAATGGGATTATTTTCTTCCTTTTTCTTTTTGATAGTTAATAGTGTATAGAAAAGCAACAGATTTCTGTATATTAATCTTACATTCTGCAACTTTACTGAATTCATTTGTTCTAATAGTTTCATGATGGTGACTTTAGGGTTTGTTTTTTTTTTTTTAACAAAGAAGGAATTTTCTTTTTCTTTTTTTTTTTTTTTAGATGTTGGGGGTAGGAGTTTATTAATTTATTTTTGCTGTGTTGGGTCTTCGTTTCTGTGCAAGGGCTTTCTCTAGTTGTGGCAAGTGGGGGCCACTCTTCATCGCCATGCACGAGCCTCTCACTATCGCGGCCTCTCTTGCTGCGGAGCACAGGCTCCAGATGCGCAGGCTCAGTAGTTGTGGCTTACGGGCCTAGTTGCTCCGCGGCATGTAGGATCTTCCCAGACCAGGGCTCGAACCTGTGTCCCCTGCATTAGCAGGCAGATTCTCAACCACTGCGCCACCAGGGAAGCCCTACTTTAGGGTTTTTGATATACAGTACCCTGTCTTCTGCAAATAGTGACAGTTTAGTTTTTAATTTCCAATTTGCATGTCTTTTATTTCTTGTACTATGACCAGAATTTCCCATACAGTGTTAAATAGAAGTGGTGAGAGTGGGCATCTTTGTATTATTCCTGATTTTAGACTAAAAATCTTGGAGTTTTTCACCACTGAGTATGATGTTAGTTGTGGCTTTGTCATATATGGACTTATGTTGAAGTATGTTCCCTCCATATCCACTTTGCTGAGAGTTTATATCACAAATGAGTGTTGAACTTTGTCATGCTTTTTCTGCATCTATGATAATCATCTGATTTTTATCCTTTTGTTAATGTGGTGTATCACATTGATTTGTAGATATTGAACCCTCCTTGCATCCCTGGAGCAAATCCCACTTGATCATAGTATATGATATTTTCATGTATTTTGAATTTGGTTTGCTGATATTTTGGTGAGGATTTTTGTGTTTATATTCATCAGAGATATTGGACTGTAATTTTTTTTTTTTGTAGTGTCTTTGTCCATTTTTTATATCTGAGTCATGGTATTCTCATAGAATGAATTTGAGAGTGTTCTCTCCTTTTCAATTTTTTTGGAATAGTTTGAGAAGAATAGGTGTTAACCTATCCCTACCTATATTTTTGGTAGGATTTCTCTCTGAAGCCATCCAGTCCTGAATTTTTGTTTGCAGGGAGTTTTTTGACTACTGATTCAGTTTGTTTTTTTTTTTTCCCCCCGGTACGCAGGCCTCTCACTGTTGTGGCCTCTCCCGTTGCAGAGCACAGGCTCCGGATGCGCAGGCCCAGCGGCCATGGCTCATGGGCCCAGCCGCTCCGCGGCATGTGGGATCTTCCCGGACCGGGGCACAAACCCGTGTCCCCTGCATCGGCACGCGGACTCTCAAACCACTGTGCCACCAGGGAAGCCCTGATTCAGTTTTAATACTAGTAATTGGTCTGTCCAGATTATCTATAGCTTCCTGATTCAGTCTTGTAAGATTGCATGTTTCTAGGAATTTGTCCATTTCTTCTACATTGTCCAGTTTGTTGGCATATAACTGTTCATAGTATTCTTTTTTGATTGTATTTCTGTGCTATCAGTTGTAATTTCTCCTCTTTCATTTTTTAATTTATTTGGGTTCTCTTTTTTTTCTTAATGAGCCTGGTTAAAGGCTTATCAATTTTGTTTATCTTTTCAAAAAATCACCTCTTGGTTTTCATTTTTTTTTATAGTCTCTATTTTATTTTTCTCTGATTTCTATTAATTTATTCCTTCTGACTTTGGTCTTTGCTTGTTAATCTTTTTCTAATCCCTTTAAATGGTAGGTTAGGTTGTTTATTAGAGATTTTTCTTGTTTCTTGAGGTATGCCTGTATTGCTATAAATTTCCTTCTTAGAAGTGCTTTTGCTGAGTTCCATAGTTTTTAATATTGTTAAATTGTCCGTACTACCCAAATCAATCTACAGATTTAATGCAATCTCTATCAAAATACCCATGACATTTTTTTTCACAGAACTAGAACAAATAATTCTAAAATTTGTAAATGGAGGAAAATACAGTTTCTTCAATAAGTAGTGTTGGGAAAACTGAACAGCTACATGTAAGAAAAAATGAAATTAGAAAATTTTCTCACACCATATTCAAAAATGAACTCACAGTGGATTAAAGACCTATATGCTTATAACCTGAAACTGTAAAACTCCTAAAAGAGAATATATGCAGGACACCCTTTGACATAAGTCTAAGCAACGTTTTAAGAATCTCTCTCCTCAGGCAAGGGAAACAAAAGAAAAAATAAACAAATAGGACCTAATTAAACTTAAATGCTTTTACACAGCAAAGGAAACCATTGACAAATGAAAAGACAACCTACTGAATAACAGAAATTTTTGCAAATAATATATCTGAAAAGGGATTAATACTCAAAATATATAAAGAGTTCATACAACTTAATATCAAAATCAAACAACCCAATTAAAAAATGGGCAGAAAACCTGAATAGATAGCAATACTTTTCTGAAGAAGACATACAGATGGCCAATAGGCATATGAAAAGATGCTCAATATCACTGATCATGAGGGAGATGCAAGTCGAAACCACAATGTGATACTACCTAACACTTGTCTTTTTGATGATAGTCATTCTGGCAAAAAATCATAAATGTTGGCAAGGATGTGGGGAAGGGGGAGCCACTCGCTATTGGTGGGAATGTAAATTGGTACAACCACTGTGGAAAACAGTATGAAGGTTCCTCCAAAAATTAAAAATAGAACTACCGTATAATCCAGCAATTCCACTCCTGGAATATATATCCAAAAAAAACCCTGAAAACACTAATTCAAAAAGATATATACACCCCAATGTTTAGAGCAGCATTATTTACACTAGCCAATATATGGAAACAACCTAAGTGTCCATTAACAGATGAATGGTTAAAGAAGATGTGATATATATAAACATACACAATGGAATAGCACTCAGGTGTTAAAAAAAAAATGAGATATTGCCATTTGCAGAAATATGGATGGGCCTGGAAGGTATTGTGTTTAGTGAAGTAAGTCAATCAGAGACAGACAAATACTGTATTTTTTCACTTACAGATGAAATCTAAAAAAAATGAATGAATATAACTAAAAAGAGACAGACTCATAGAGAACAAACTAGTGTTTATCAATGGGAGAGTGGTGAAGGGAAGGGCAAGATAGAGGAAGAGAATTAAGAGGTACAGACAAGTATAAAATAATATACAAGGATGTAATGTGAAGCACAGATAATATAACCAATCTTTTATAATAACTATAAAAATATTGAATCACTGTTGTACACCTGAAACTAATACAACAATGTAAATCTACTGTTCATCAATAAACATAAATATCTAATGGGCATTAAAAAATAACTGACATGATTTATATACTAACTGGGCATGACTTATTAGGAAACATTAATATTATGAACTAAATCATTATTTACATTTATCTTACACGTTAGCTAAATATATATGATTAATCAGGAATTAAAACTCATGTATGTGCTAACAACATTAGAAAGCAACTATACTCCAATAAAAATTTTAAAACTCATGTATGTACAATGTACAATGTTCTTACAGTATTTAGGGGATTGAAACCTTATTTGAATAGAGCAGAAGTGATAACTATGAAAAATTTATTATTGATAGAAAAGAAATTTCAACATCTCCAGAAATTTGTTGCCAGTTCTTCAATGTAGAAAATTGGAATAACATCAAGGAGGCTGTTTTTGACTATAAATCCTATGTTCAGATTATCTGAAATTTAAATCTAAATTAAAAAGCCATTTCCATTTTTTATCCATCCAGTATAAGAAAGTCATACTTAAAATAAGAGTAACTTAGTGAAAGATTATTGTGAGGCATTTTGTGATGTAGACAACATATATAATTTAATAAATTACAAGAGCCAAGACTACTCAAACTCTAAAAACTCTAAAATTTAAATTAAGCAATATTTCAATGAGTGATATATTGATGAGATGTAGCTATTTAAGAAAGTAAGTAGCTTTGTTTCTTTCCCTAAAGTATAATAAGATTCCCAGTGAAGTACTGTAATATCTTTGCAGCATAAATAGATGAACACATTTGAGATTTACTCTTTAGCTTAAAATGTATGTTTAATTTTATCCAGAATAGTTGTAATTAGAAAATGTAGCTTCTAAAAATTAAAATTTGCTCATAAATATTTGAGGAACACAATGTCAAAATAAATACATCCCAATATGGTTGCCATTTCCATAGAAAATAAGATATCAGAAAATGTAAGCATCAGAATATCATAACGAATTGGCTCCTATAAAAGCAAGACATAATTATTTTATGTATTATAAATAACCGAGTCCCTAATTATGACTAAATGTCGAATTTTATGTTATTTTGTTTAATTTTATTAAATATAATTATGCTCAATTTGAACATATTTGAAATTCAGTGGTTAAATATGATTTTATATAAATTTAGGGAATGATTTTCTTTGATATAATTCTTGCTTCTAAGAAGTAAATGATACATGGTTCTTAAAATTATGTTTGTGGAAAGATAGCCCTTTCCTAAGGCATAAGGAATCTGGGAGTTTGTACTTATAGTGGCTGCAATGACACTGCATTTTGGGGTCTACTGAATAGGGATTTCATAAGGGTGAATAGATTGCTCTGACACATGATATCATCAGGAATCCCAAGAACAGTCTAACAGCTTCAGTTAGTGTATGGATGCTTACATCAGATAACTATTGGAAGAGTAACAGAAGCTTATAAACGTGACTCTTAACATTGTACAAGGGATGAGTCACAGGCTTCTTTTTGCTTTAGCTCTCAAATCCATAAAAACCAGGGCAATTCACGTGGATGATTTTGTGTAGCATCTCCACAGATTTTTTAGCCCCAGTTTCCAAAGATGTGTTTAGGAAAGGTGCAGCTATGTTAGTCTTTACAAATTGACTTTTCAGTGTCTCTCGTGTGTTATCCTCTTGTCTTTAGTAGTACTGATATAACAAGCTAGGTATAATCTTTTAGGAGTTTTTGCTCACTGTCATTTGCCATACATTGCTAATCTGAGATACATACAATTATTACCTAATATTCAAATCATTAGAAAATCTTCATTTGAATAAAATTAATGCAAATTTAACAAATAATTTTCAAAGGAAAGAATGACTGCTCCCTTCCTAGGGAACTGAGAAACTAGGAGAGATCTTATTATATAATTGGAAAAAATGAATAGTAAAATAATCATGAAGAAACTTTCTCATGGTTGCCTCATTTTCCTTGTGTATCATATCCTGGATTACAGGAAAATTCTGATAGTAATTTTTCTGCTACCAAGGTACAGTAATGCTCTGGGTACACTATTCACCCCGCCAGTCTTAACAGTTCTTTTCTCACTTTGGAGCCTGACCTTGTAAATGGTAACATTTAAAATCAACTTGTTACTTGGTTGTATTAAGAGAAAAAAAGATGTGAGAAGAAGGAACAGCTGTAGCCTTGACTGCATTATTAGTAAATTGACCATATTTTAAAAGTTGCAGCAGACTGTAGAATAAGAACAATGTTTATTCATAGTCATTAATTGTCTAAAAGCATGAGAGACAGTACAAATATGAACAAATTTTGAAAATTAAGAGTACATGCTTGAGTGTGTCAAATAAAAACAAATCCAGAATTAGATAAGGAGTTTTTTTTTTTTTTCAAAAAGACTATTGCAATGTGAAGAACACTATGATCTTAAGAGTCTGTAGCACCTCAAAATCAAACCAAAGAAAATATATTTTCTTTTATAGGAAGGGATAAGCAGAGCTATCAGGTACTTATAAGGGGAAATTGGGGAAGCAGGGGTCTTGACCAGACAGCATGAGTTTGATAGGAAACGTTTCTTGCTAAGGTGACCACATTCTCGGAATGAACTCATAAGGGAGGGTGTTCTGCGTTTCAGTGCTGGCTCAGACTTGGAGGCAAGATAAAGTTCAGGGGTCTGCATGGAGGAGAGAAACCTGACTAAACTTTAGCCAAGGCAAAGCAGAGAGTAAGAAATAGGCAACTGTGGACACTTGTTTAAGTGCAGTCAACTGCTCCTAATACATATACACAAGACAAGAAAAATATTCTGCTACTTCATGTTAAGACCAGACTACAAACCTGGGGCCAATTTTATCTTTCTAAACTATACTTGTCTCTCTTTCATAATATACACAATTTTATGTATTATTGTATCTTATTATCCACATATGCAAAAATACATACACATATATAGTGTTACCAAACAGTAAGTTTAAAATATAATTACTTTTGTCATATCCATTATGAAATGTTTATAATCCATTGACTGAATTTATCATCTTAGTTTGAATGGAGTAAAGAAAAATGTATGTATAGATAGATGAGAATATATGAGTGAAAAACTACAGGGAATTGTCTGTTGAATTTTAATTTATTTTGATGTCTTTAGAAATACAGATCATTAAAAAAGTATTGCAGTATTTCATTATTCCAAACACTAAGGTATATTAGAGACTTTTAGAAAATATTTCTAACTTGACAGCATATTAAATTATTATACTGGGAATTATTTTAAAAATATGATACCTAAAAACTTTATTTGGATAGTGCAAATAGGTTAACTTTGAGATCTAAGTATTTTGGGATGGGATAGGCAGAGAACAACAAACATGTCTACTTTCTTGGCAGATTTCACCAATATGTAATTCACAGAATTGTATTTATATCTAGCAGCCATCTAACCTACTATTAGCTCTTTTCATTACATATAATATATGACTAGTAACTTATAAGCTATATCATATCCCATGAAATTTCTCTGAATATTTAATCTCCTCAAGCTGGATTTCCCAATCTAGTCTAACAAATTTATATTAAGCCTTGTAGATCTTAGGGATATAGCAAAATAATATGTTAAACAGAAGTAATATTTGTTCTCATGGCTACCAATGTGCCTGCGGATCACTTAAATTAACAGACGTCACACTGTAAACATTTACAATTATCCCACTAACATAATTATTGTTATGCTTTATTAAAGATAACATTAAAAAAGTATTAAGTCATTACAGGGACCCTCTGCTACCACAGAGGAAAGCAAATAGATATAAGTAGAACAACGGAAAATGTATTACTCATGTACTTCAGTACTTTGTTAT
The DNA here is from genome assembly GCF_003031525.2 of Neophocaena asiaeorientalis asiaeorientalis. Taxonomy (NCBI): domain Eukaryota; kingdom Metazoa; phylum Chordata; class Mammalia; order Artiodactyla; family Phocoenidae; genus Neophocaena; species Neophocaena asiaeorientalis. The sequence goes on along the minus strand of NW_020174442.1, from coordinate 7,214,843 downwards.
TCTAAAATGCGTTTCTTAAAACAGTGTTTTCATCCATGGCATAGAAAGCTTGTAGTTCTTTCTCTCTCTCATCAGATTGTCTCACTACCCTTACTTCGTGCTGTGGGATCCATGGTAGCTGCTTAGCACTCTCTGTGAATGGAGTGTTTCCTCCTCTAACACACCGAGCCCTCTGATGCCAGACTGATCCTCCTAAAACGCTACTTTTGCTGTGCTAATATTCCGTTCGTAAACCCGCAAAATCCCCTAATGGCTTGTCACGTTGAGTTCATGTTCTTATGCCTTGTCTTATCAAATTATTCAAAAACATGTATTAACTTTTACTTTTGCTTTCTCTCCTCTGAGAATTCTCAGATGACTGTTGTCTGGGCTCATTTTGAAACAGTGAGGGTATAGAGCAAGGAACTACAGAATCAGAGACTGAAGGCAAGGTGAGAGAATGGAAAAGGGGAAACATCTTCAAACAAGAAGAAAGAAAAACAATATTGTAATCTTGGAACTTAGAATTCAGCTGATAAAGCTGTGAGATTGGAAGAGAGACTCCCTTCCCCTGGTGCTATGGGATGGTGGTTTAGAGGCAGTGGGCACCAGGAAGCAAGAGTGTTATTCTCAGGCGTTCATGTCATAGGTGGGGAGATCATTGAGAAAACAGCATAGTACAGAGAGAGTGTCTGAATTAGAAAGTTCATAATTGAGGAATATGATACTTCTGGATTTGGAAGGAGTCTATGAGGGATTTTACTTAGTTTTATTGCGATGAAATTTGCATTGGATTAATCTCACTGTTTGTTCAGTGAGTTAGAGTAAAAATTTAAATTTCCATTTCCTGTGTGCTTTGAAAGTGACACTTGCCCCCACCATGAAATCCTATGGTTTAGGATTTATAACCTCGCTCACATAGTCATTTTAACCTGATCTGCATGTGTAGAAACATCACAGGAAGAATATCCATTATGTGATCACTAATGCCTTAGACTTACCTCAGGACTCCTTTCAGGGAAAGTTTCATAAATTCTACTCAAATTTCTTCCAGCCTAGGATTATACATTCAGTTATGTTATTCACATTATAAATTAGACACTAAACTTAATGTTACAGACTGCACCTTGAATTTTAATAATTAGTCCTTACTTGGCATAGTATCTGGCATTCAGGAGGCACATCTAAAAATAATGAAATGTGCCACTTATATTTTAAGCGAATACCACCTTCCAGCTATGTACTTGATGCTATTTTAAGAATGAAAGATAAACCAATGAATCATAAACAAATAAGCTAAAATCCTTGGCTTCATCAAATTTTAGTTCCAGTGAGTGGAGATAATTGATACATAAAGAAATGAAGATAAAATAGGTCTAGTGGCGATAATGAATAGATATAAATAAAAGAACCATGGAAAGTTCATCAGACATATACTTCTGTGTTTCCTTATTTTTAAGCCTATTTCTTTTCTTTTTTTTTTCTTTTTGCGTTACGCGGGCCTCTCACTGTTGTGGCCTCTCCCGTTGCGGAGCACGGGCTCCGGACGCGCAGGCTCAGTGACCATGGATCACGGGCCCAGCCGCTCCGTGGCATGTGGGATCTTCCCAGACCGGGGCACGAACCCGTGTCCCCTGCATCGGCAGGCAGACTCTCAACCACTGCACCACCAGGGAAGCCCTAAAGTCGATTTCTTAAAATAGTCTTTTCTTCCAGTCTCACAACCTAGAAACTTCTGAGTTCTTTCCCATTAAATTCTGAAAAAAAAAAAAAGATTAAAGAATGATTCAGTACAGCATTAGTGTCTTAACAGGAGTTCATTGCACCCTCTTGAATGAAGGAATAGGCAGTTCTTGCAGAAGTGTGGGGGCAAGTCATAAGAAGGCTGAGGACCAGCACTGCAGGTATAATGCATAGAGTAAAGGCTCACAGGCTGGAGCATGAATAGTGTCTTCCCAGAAAGAAGTGCTCAGTGTAACTAGAAAACTCAGAGCACAGATAAACATAGGAGGAGATAAAATGCAAGAAATATGGCTGGGACCCAGATTATGTAGGACCTCTAAATCATGCTACAGAGTTTTACCCTTTGCTGATCTAGATGCATAGTGTAATAATGTAGCTCTCAATCTGGGCTGTACAAGATTATCACCTGAATTATTTCAAAAATATCATTGTCTAAGTTCAGCTCAGAGATACATGGAGGTGGAAAGACTATTACTTCCACCTTTATGACAAGACAAAGAAAAAGATAGGAAAACTGAAAAGTAAATGACTTTTCTTTAACCCATGAGAGAATGGAGAGCATAGAGCAAAAACTAAGCTCCAGTAAGGGAAAAAATATAGCATACTTATAAAACCCAAGCATTTGTATACCTGGGGCAGATGTTGCTGGATACGTTTTAAACTATGGAGTAAGACTCAGTTAAAAAGCATTAACAAAGGCTGAGTGTGGGCTGACATGAATGTGAAGCCCTGGGGGCCACTGATACAAGGGAAGTTGAACTCTATCAGGCTTTTCCTCCACAAATCACCCCAGGGAACAGAGCAGGGAGAGAACTCAGGTCAAAGAGTAGAGTAAGATATTAAGAGGAACCATCTGAAAAATAAGATGTCACTAAAGAAATTTGGTGTACTGAGTGTAACCATAAAAACAGTAAGCTTCAGTTTCATCCCATTTCCTGACGAGAGTAACACAAACACTCATACTAGAGACTTAACAGAGGAAAATATGTGCTCACTTAGAAAATAAAATATATTTAACTCAGTATCCACTGGCCCATACAATTTGTCCAGCTTTCAATAAACAACTGGTGCAATATAAGGTAAGAGAAAACACAGTAAACACAGTGCTTTAAGTAAAAAACAGAATAATAGAGGTAAAGAATGCTTTTCTTGGGCTCAGCATTAGACAAGACAGAGGCAAAGAAAAATAAGTGAACTTGAAGATAGGTCAACAGAACTTAGTCCAACTGAAATGCAAAGTGTGAAAGACAAACAAGAAAGGAAGCAAACAAACAAAATACACAGCAGAGCATTCAAAAATTGTGGAACAATATCAGAAAGTTTAACATATGCTTAACAGGAATCCCAGACCCAGGCGGTAAATGAGTCTACTCAAAGAAATAAAAAGCATTGCAAATAAAAATTTTAAAAGATAAAATAAATTAATTTTTCTCTTGGTATTGCTCTAAAAGATGACTATTTAAAGCAAAGTAGTGGCATTCGTTGTGTACTTATAGCATATGTAAACATTTTACAATAATAGGATGAGAGAGGAATTTTGTAAAGTCCTTACAAAAACATGAAGTAGTGTAATTGATGGCAGTAGATTATTTTAAAGTGTCTTATAAACACGTTGAAAATTCCTAAAAAGTGTTTTTGAAGAGGTACATAGAATAATTCAAAATAGGAGATGAAGTGGAATATAAAACAAAAAATTAAATACATAGAAAACATACAAAGTGGAATAAATATACAACAAACAGAACAAATGAAAAAGAGCTAAAATAACAAAAGGAACAAACAGACAAGGTCTAGAAGGAGAATATTAATTCAGTCTCATCAATAACCACTTTCAATGTATAACCAAAAAAAAAAAAAAAACGAGCAGCTACATTGATTTCCAGCAAGTAGATACCAGAACAAGGAACACTATCAGCAATAAAGAGGTAGGTGACATATAAATAGAAATGTAATTCAAAAAGAAAAACCAACTATGTATGCACTTAAGAGAGTTTCAAAATTATGTGAGGCAAAACATACAACTGTATTTGCATACTTGAGCACATCTCTGTCAGTAGTTGATAGAATAAGAGGATAGAAATGAGTTAGAGCTGTTCAGATCATCTATATCCTATCAACCAACTTTAGCTAACTGACATTTATAGACCTAAAAAAATATAGTCAACTCTTTTTGATGATGATTCAAAGTCATTTTAAAGGAGAAATGGTAGCCTTTACAAGGATATGCGTATGCTAATAAATTAACCTCACACTTAGACAAATATTAACTCAAATCACACTATATTCTTAAATGTAGAACGTGAAACTATAAAAAATCTAGGACAAAAACTTGTGTGACCCTGTGTTTGATGATGAGTTAAGGTGTTTGCACAAGGGAGTATTTAGGATGATGGAACTAGTCTGTATGGCACTGTGATGGTGGATACATAACCATGCATTTGTCAAAACCCATAGAAGAATACATCACAAAGATAAACTTTTAATGTATACCCATTTGAAAATATATCAACAAGCATATAGGTGAGGTCCACAATGGAGTGTAAAGTGTAGCAAAAGAAGCTATCTTTATTACAAATGTATGATGTAATCTCCCTGAAAAGGATAAAAAAGAAAGGGGCAGAGCTAAATCTCTAGAAAGAGGGTCTTGTCTAGATACAGTAAGGCTAAGTATAAAAATAGCTATACATAAACAGTGATTTGTGTTGGTAAATTTGTTTTTCACAAGAGTATGGCTTAACAGTCTGGAAACAACTTTACATGCACACTAGGATTGAACACATAAGCAAGTAAATTGTACGTAATGGGAGCCAGATTTCCCACTGCCAGAGAAAGAATTTACAAATAATCAAGAGAAAGGCTGTTATGAAATCTGTGGTGCTGGATCAATCAGAGATATAGCTATGAATGCATATTTATTTTAATATACTTATTAATAGATACAGAGATAGGTATACTTATGTACGTATACATGAGTTAGTATACATACATGTATTTTCTCTGTGGTTGCCTAGGAGCAGTACCATCCCAGTAGCAATGAATTCATCTAGATCTTGTTTCCTAAAGAAACTTGGGCCCTTGAAGAAATGTCTGATTCAAAGTCTAAGATAGGAAAATGTAAAGTAAACCTGTTGCATCTTGTAGTGCCACGTAATGTACAAAAACAAAAAATAGCATATTTCAAAAGGAGACAGGAGATAATCTGAAAGCACTCCTAGTGGCCAAAGATGAAAAATAGGGGCAAAAAAAAAGGATTATAACCAAAGAATCAAATAAATATCCATGAATCCAACTGATATAAGTAAATAAACAGAGAGAAAATTTCCCAATAAAACATGCAAAAAAAAAAAAAGGAAATAGAAAATCACTGTTAGAACACCACAGTAAAAATAGCTGATGATGCTAAAATAAGTTGCTAAAATTAGTGGGTGAAACTTTGAGAAACAGGATATTTGCAGTTTCAAAAAATCCTCCCAAGACATTTATTAATTAGTATGGTGGTTTTAGCTTATGTCCACAATTTCTCAGATACTCTTCCCTTTTGGAGATAGATTTAATTCCCTGTCCTTTAATATGAATAGAGCATATTTAATCAGTCCTAACTAACATAGTATAAAAAAGGAAAACTTGACAGAGGAGAAATTCAGCTGGCATCACCTTAACCAAGTATCAAGTTAGCATCACTAATAATGTCATATTGATAGGATGTATTCCATGATATAATGCAATGAGAAGGGCACATCACTTCTGTGATATTTTTTCCAAAAGTTTCCAACCTCAGTGTAATTATGAGAAAACAGAAAAACCCAAATAGATGGATAGTCCACAGGTAGATGGATATTCTAATCAGAACTCTTCAAAAAAGTATCCAAGGTAGTAAAAACAAGGAAAGACTGAGAAGCTTTATGGATTAGAGTTGCCTAAGGAATCGTGAGGACTAAACGCAGTATGGTGGCCTTAACTGGATCCTGGAGCAGGAAAAGGATGTTAGTTGAAAAAATGGTGGAATCCAAATAAAATATCTGGTTGAGTTAATATCAAAATCAGTGTTAATTTGTCAGTTTCAATAAATAAAGCATAGTTATATTAGATGTTATACAAGAACTCTCTGCAACTCTTCTATAAATCTAAAACTGTTTCAAAATAAAACTATTAAAATTTTTAAAAACTCAATTCCTGTCTTTACTACCAGATATTTTTAATTTAATTGGTTTAAGCTTGGGCCTAAGAAAAAGTATTTATGTTAATTTTTTTAAAGTTGATGTTTTTAAAAATGAATATGAACCAAGTTTTAATTAAACAATAGTAGTTATTACTCTAAAATAAATAACATTAACCATTTTTGGTGAGAGGAAATATTATTCCTCACTCATGATCCAGTGTTATATCTTGCTTGACTCTCTTGAGTATGCTGCTCTTTTAAAAACTGAGTATTCAGTTCTAGCTGCATGACAGCTTATTAAAGTTTCTTGGATAATTTTAAACATATACTGTTACTATTTATTTAACTTTTAATAATCAACTTTTATGTAGTATAAATTACATGAAATAAAATGCAATCATTTTAAATGTACTATGGAATAAATTTTGACAAATGTATTCATCCATTTAACCACCATGTCAATCAAGATACATAACATTTTTATCACAGGAGTTCCCTATACCCCTTTGTATTAAATTCACAAAGCCAACACCAAAACCAGGAAGATGCTGATATGCTTTCAGTCACTATTAAATAGTTTTAGCTATTTCATAACTTAAATAAAACAGGTTGTAACATTTTGTAACTGGCTTCTTTCACTCAGAATGAGCATTATTGTTCATCTTTTTTTAGACTTTTGAGTAGTGTCCAGTTTGGGGCCATTAAGAATAAAGCTACTATAAACATATTATACAATATAAGTCTTTGTGTGCCCACATGTTTTTATTACTGTTGAATGAATTACTAGGAGTTAAATTATGAGGTTATATAGTAAAATATGTTAAACTATTAGAAACTGTGAAGTCCTTTTTGAAAATAATTATAAAATATTCTACTTTCACTAGTTATTCATGGGAGTTCATTCACTTTACATCCTTGCCAACACTTAATATTGTCAAACTTTTAACATGTAATCTTTCCAAGGAGTGTGTATTGGTACCTCATTGTACTTTAATTTGTATTTTTCGTACTAGTTATATCAAGCACTTTTTCATGTGTTTATTTACCTTTCATATATCTTCTTTTGTAAAGTCTCTGTTTAATTTTTTTTTATTTTTATTATTGAAGTATCAGCATTCTTCATATTTTCTGTATATAAACATTTTGTTGTATATATGTATTGGAAATATTTTCTTCCAGCCTGTGGCTTGCTTTTTCATAAAATATCCTTCCAAAAAGCACGTTTTAAATTTTGATGAAATATATAATTTATCATTTTCTCTATATTATTTTTTTTTATTTTTCATGATTAGTGACTTGTTCTAGATACAGTATTTTGTGAAATTAAAACTATTTTTCCTCTGTTATAGCTACCTGATTAGAAGCACTGCTTTATTTAAAAAAGCCACCCTCTTGGGGTTAGACTAGCATAAATTAAGATGGCTTGTGTCTGGTCCACTCTCTCAGAAACTGTATGAGTAAGTTAGGTAGTTAGGTACTGGAAGCTTTAAAGCAAAAAAAAAGAAAAAAGACTCAACATACATCTGTGAACCTCTGGATGCTGAGCCCTCCGTTTATTCATAAACCAGACAGTCATGCTGAAAAATACATGGTTATTCAATGTCTCTGTATTTTTCCTTAAAGGATTGAATTATAACCTTCTACCAAGGGCAGGGGACATAACAAAGCTTGTTTACAACTGATAGTGTCCACATCCTATTAACATACAACAAACAATCTTCTATTAGTTCTGAGTGGGTTTTTTGTGTTAAATTACTAGTTCTGGTGAACTTAGTGTTTATTGTCTTTTTTTAATGTTGCATGTTTCCTTCTGGGTAATGGTAAGAGGGTAAGTAACTAAAGAGTGAATGAGAATGAAACCTCTAACCCGTGGATCACACTGTTTTCACTGGGGAGTTTGTTTGAACAGTCTCCCACATCTGTTTGGGAGTCCTTAGTAAGCACAGCTGACAGAATCACAGAATATTTCTGGGATGCTGTTTACTTGGCAAATAGTTGCAGTCAGTGTCTTTACAACCACATGTCAAAAATATTTTCATGGGAAAATATCATGCCGAAAATAGGATTCTTGGGAGACTACAATGTTTCTGGGCATAGTGAGGAATAAAATCAGCTTTGTTAATACATCAGAACAGAAATTATATTTATTATCTAATATAAATTCAACTTGAAAGTCTACCAAATAAATTAACTTTTGCTTTTGTTACCATATATATATATATTTCTTTTTAAAATTTTATTGGAGTATACTTGATTTACAATGCTGTGTTTCATGTGTACAGCAGTGGATCAGTTATACATATATATGTATCCACTCTTTTTTTTTTTTAGATTCTTTTCCCGTATAGGCTATTACAGAGTACTGAATAGAGTTCCCTGTGCTATACAGCAGGTTCTTATTTGTTATTTATTTTATATACTGCAGTGTGTGTGTATATGTCAATCCTAATCTCCCAATTTATCCCTGCCACCCTTATCCCCTGGTAACCATACGTTTGTTATCTACATCTGTGACTCTACTTCTGTTTTGTAAATAAGTTCATTTGTACCCTTTAAAAAAAGATGATTCCCACATATAAGCGATATCATAAAATATTTGTCTTTCCGTGTCTGACTTACTTCACTCAGTATGACAGTCTCTAGGTCCATCCATGTTGCTGCAAATGGCATTATTTTTTTCCTTTTATGGCTGAGTAATATTCCATTGTATATATGTACCACATCTTCTTTATCCATTCCTCTGTTGATGGACATTTAGGTTGTTTCCATGTCCTGGCTAATGTAAATAGTGCTGCAGTGAACACTGGGGTGCATGTATATTTTCAAATTATGTTTTTCTCTGGTTATATGCCTAGGAGTGGGATTGTTGGGTCATATGGTAGTTCTATTTTTAGTTTTTTAAGGAACCTCAGAAATTAACTTTTATTTTTATGCCATGGTTAAGAATCAAATGATAGCTATTCTTCATGGCTATAGCTTATGCTTTAATTTATATGTCTGTTTTCAAAATTATATACGTACATATATAAATACACACTCACATAAACATACATATGTGTATCACATACACACACATATAGAGACAGACTGACAGAGACAGAGATAGAATTTCTTTTTTTTTAATTAGAATAGTGAATCTAGGAATGAAAAAAAGCTAACAGGTTTTTCATGACAATTATTCCCTTTTTCTATACACCTATATTACATGTACTCTGTACCATATGAGTCAGGATTTATGTAGTGTAATTATTTACTTGTACTGTTGGATTATCTATCTTCCCAAATACACTCTATTTATACTTTAATGTATCATTAAAAACAGGTCATGACCACTTGACTCTCTTTCCTTAGCCATCCATCCTGGGTCTCTCCCTCACCCCTCTCTCAGGATAAGAAGGAACGCTTTAGTTGGGATTGTTTATTGCAACAAGCTAAGCAGATATACAAATTCTTTAAATAAGATTTCTTACTAAACAGTAGAGAACCAGGCCAGAAAAAGTACAAGAGGCAAGAGAGTATAGGTTGAAAGAAGCACAGCCAGGTGGGTCCTCAGGATCAGTCTGGTTATGAAACTGCCTAGAACAATAGAGGTTCATACTCTTTTCAATTTTGAAAAAATCTTATACTCTGTGCATCTCTTCATTACTTTGTTAAAGAGGCATAGGTCCCAGGAAGGAACAGCCTATTATCTAACAATTATCAGTGCCTACATTCTCCTGCTTGGAGATGCTTGGAAATTTCCTCCTCCCAAGGCACAGCAGTGGTGGTTTTACCAAATAAGAAATTTCTTTGGATTATGGATAAGTATTGGGTTGGCCAAAATGTTCATTCGGGTTTTTCCATTAAGATGTTATTGAAAAACCTGAACGGACAGTTTGGCCAGCCCAATACATTACTACTGATTCTACAGACTCTATGGTTTTCCCGTCATGGGCAAACTCCCCCATGGTGCACTGGGCAGCCTCTTGGGTACCTGTACGTCAGGGTGAGGTTGAGAAGAATGGGGCACAGCTAAGCAGGGGCAAAGCCTGTGAGCTTCGGAGAGGTGGAGGAAGTGGGCTTCACTGCTCAGGCTTGAAGTTTGCAACAGAATGGAAAAAAAAAGTGGTCATGAAGCACAATCTGAGTCTCCTTCAGATGCGAAGGTCAGAAGGTCAAAATGTGCCCTTTTCTCCTCTATTTTCACTTAAGCCATGAAGTGAATGCTATTTTATATTTCCCTTTAGGTCCTAAAAGTGTTCATTTTTTGGGGGGAGGGGGTTTCGTTTGCCATAAATACTTACAAAATTTCATCTTAGTATATTTTAATAAAATATATGTGAAACATCCTAATATAGTACTTAATACATAATAGAAAAGCATCTTCAAATATACTATCAATATCTAATAGTGTATATTTTTAGTAATTAATATTAATTAATATTGATGATCAGTCTACTCTTCAAGACCTCTGTCTAAACACCTAGAACAGGGCCAGGTACATGGCAAGCACTTTATAATGCTCAATGAATACATATTTTTTCTCCATTTATTTTCCTTCCTTCATTTTCTGTATCCTTTTTTTTTTTTTACTTCATGTCTTCCTTGTCTAAGGCACTTCTTATAAGGTTGTACAATAAATAATAAACAACATATTTTGAAAAAAGAACAGATGCCAACTTACCAGGATGGACAAAGAGAAATATATTGTCATACATTATATGCAGTTGAATATCTCTATCTTTTGACGAAAAAAACAGGTATCTTCCATTCTATAGTTGAGGGAACTGAGATAGAGAATAAAAACAATAAAATTCGTCATTCATTGGTTTTAATATTATCCTTTATGATAATATTTTATTAGAGTTGCTAGAATATATAAAACATAATTGATATTAATTTACTTTGAATCTTTCATTTTTCCCCATTAATGTATTAGCAAGATGGTGAACAATTAAAGCTAATGTGACAAAAATTATCCATAAAATTAATCACTAGAATAATCAAAAGATGACTATAATTTATTTTTCCTGCCTCAATATTAAATTTTGAAGAAATTTTATTTTCTAAGTTTAATAAACTTAATACATGTAACAAACTCTTTGTGATTTATGCCGAGAAACTGAATCATATGAGAAACAGTCAGAACTGGGGTATTGTTATTTTAACAGGGGGACGAGTTTTAATGAACAACTTTTAAGTCATATGAGTTGTGTATGGAAATGTGTGTTCATTTGTCTATGTTAGTGTCGCTGTGGGAGGGTGGTGTGTTCTTGATTTTCTGCGAAATTAAGGAGGTAAACAACAGAGAGATGGGATGAAGAATTGAATCCACTGGTGCTTTTTTCCTCTTTTTCTCTTAATCAAAGATAATCATATCTATATATGTTCATATATTTGCCAATTAATCTTTATTTTTCAGCATGACTTAAACTCAAAACCAAATTTAATAACTAGAAATATTGGTAAAAAGCATCTGAAATTATAAACTAGTGATATTTCAATGGGTCATGTGTCCTTCCCTAATTTCAACAGCATTACAAAAAATATGCAATCAAAAGACAGTGCTGCTAAATTAAAAAAAAAATTTCATTATTATTCCATTAGTTACGTTTCAAGAAAGTCTTCAAATTTAAGTCTCATAAGTATCAGCAACTTCCCTTTTTCAACTGTTCTATATGTACTCAAGGAACCATGAGTACATTTCTAAACCATGTTTTTCATTCGATATTTTGCATGACTGAATTAGACTAGGAACAATTTCAAAAATTGTTATAGATAAGTAGATACAGTTAACTTGGTAGATAGGTAACTGCTATGTTATATACCTATAATCATACATACTGGATAGCATAAACGATTACCTAAATGATTTTTTTAAAACATCTTTACTGGAGTATAATTGCTTTACAATGGTGTGTTAGTTTCTGTTTTTATAACAAAGTGAATTGGCTATACGTATACATATATCCCCATATCTCCTCCCTCTTGCATCTCCCTCACATCCTCCCTATCCCACCCCTCTAAGTGGTCACAAAGAACCGAGCTGATCTCCTTGTGCTATGCAGCTGCTTCCCACTAGCTATCTATTTTACATTTGGTACTGTATATATGTCCATGCCACTTTCACACTTTGTCCCAGTTTACCCTTCCCCCTCCCTCCCCATGTCCTCAAGTCCATTCTCTACGTTTGCGTCTTTATTCCTGTCCTGCCCCTAGGTTCTTCAGAACCATTTTATTTTTTTAGATTCCGTGTATATGTGTTTCTCTCTTTCTGACTTACTTCACTCTGTGTGACAGTCTCTAGGTCCATCCACCTCACTACGAATAACTCAATTTCATTTCTTTTTATGGCTGAGTAATAATTCATTGTATATATGTGCCACATCTTCTTTATCCATTCATCTATCAATGGATGCTTACGTTGCTTCAATGTCCTGGATATTGTAAATGGAGCTGCAATGAACATTGTGGTACATGACTCTTTGAATTATGGTTTTCTCAGGGTATATGCCCAGTAGTGGGATTGCTCGGTCATAGGGTAGTTCTATTTTTAGTTTATTAAGGAACCTCCATACTGTTCTCCATAGTGAGTGGCTGTATCAGTTTACATTCCCACCAACAGTGCAAGAGAGTTCCCTTTTCTCCACACCCTCTCCAGCATTTATTGTTAGTCGATTTTTTGATGATTGCCATTCCGACAGGTGTGAGGTGATACCTCATAGTAGTTTTGATTTGCATTTCTCTGATGCTTAGTGATGTTGAGCATCCTTTCATGTATTTGTGGCAATCTGTATATCTTCTTTGGAGAAATGTCTATTTAGGTCTTCTGCCCATTTTTGGATTGGGTGGTTTGTTATTTTCATATTGAGGTACATGAGCTGCTTGTACATTTTGGAGATCAAGCCTTTGTCAGTTGCTTCATTTGCAAATATTTTCTCCCATTCTGAGGGTTGTCTTTTCATCTTGTTTATGGTTTCCTTTGCTGTGCAAAAGCTTTTAAGTTTCATTAGGTCCCATTTGTTTATTTTTGTTTTTATTTCCATTTCTGTAGGAGGTGGGTCAAATAGAATCTTGCTGTGATTTATGTCATAGACTGTTCTGCCTACGTTTTCCTCTAAGAGTTTGATAGTGTCTTGCCTTACATTTAGGTCGTTAATCCATTTTGAGTTTATTTTTGTATATGGTATTAGGGACTGTTCTAATTTTGTACTTTTACCTGTAGCTGTCCAGTTTTCCCAACACCACTTACTGAAGAGGCTGTCTTTTCTCCACTGTATATTCTTGCCTCCTTTATCAAAGATAAGGTGAGAGTTAGAGAGTTCTGAGGTTATCAAGCATCTTCCATGAAGTAGCTTCTACTAAAAATCATTTCCCATCCTTTCTTAAGTTATTTAAGTATTGCTAAACTAGATGACAGCTCCTGAATTAGTAGATGCTTATCAGTTTATGAGTCATTTTCAAGTAATATGGTCCTTTTATTTTATTTTTTTTGTGGTACACGGGCCTCTCACTGTTGTGGCCTCTCCCGTTGTGAAGCACAGGCTCCGGACGCGCAGGCTCAGCGGCCATGGCTCACGGGCCCAGCCGCTCCGCGGCATGTGGGATCTTCCCGGACCGGGGCACGAACCTGTGTCCCCTGCATCGGCAGGCGAACTCTCAACCACTGCGCCACCAGGGAAGCCCGATCCTTATATTTTAAGTGAAGGCTTCTAAAGGAATAGTGATTTAGGTAGAATAAGTATTCTTCTTGTAAACAAGATAGACTTGATTGCAGGTCAGCAGGAGCAAAGGATATTCTCGTATTAATTGGCCCCATCATATCACACCATATAAGATTCAAGCTACTGTGACTCACTGAGGTGATGCTGAAGAAGAAAAGTGAGTTACATTCCCAAGAATTTACCAGAATTTTAGGTTCCTTCACCTCTTGTATAGTTTGAAATATTTTAGTATTTGAAGACTGCAGTACATATGTCTTCTACAAATGAAGGGTATTCCTTTAGTCATTGCTTAGATCTCATTCAGTGATAAAACTGCAAATCTACAGTTAAAATGTCACCTGCCTTTGCCTCTTCATCCTGGAAAGATAAAAAATGAACCTATTTAGGGTAATACTTCAGGATAATTTTTGCAATGTTGGTATATATTGCAGAATGTACACTGTGGTTTTGTAAGGTGCTTAGCTAATTGTATAGTATTCAGTAAAATGCCCTAATGAGTCACCCACTGTATAGTGAAGATATAGCAAATCTTCATCATTCATTTGGTGCCTAGACTGCGTAATTGAAATCATTGGTGACAGTTCACTGCTTAAACTGAAGATTCTAGAACTAGGAGGCAATGGTGGTTTTGCTGTTTTATTTTTTAATTCCTTTATTTATGATGCTTGATGAATAGAAACAGGTCTTATACATAAAAAATAGAAAAGCCAAAGCACATAAGCAACAGCTCTGCCCATATATCATATTAACTAAGATCAATTTTTACTTCAAAATAACATATTTGAGGTGGTAGTTAAAACTGCTTTGATCACTAGTTTGTTAAGGTACAGTTGATGTTGTATAGGTGCATTATTATAAAATCTATTCTTCCTGAATTTAGACCTTTGTTAAGCAAAAAATGAAGCTCTATAATTTCTGTATAATCTACAGCTTAATGATGAAGGTTTCATATAGCCTTTGGGGGGAAAAAAACAGTTGTTGACCAGGGATATATAAAGGACTTCCGAGCAATGCTGATCTTGCTCCTGGTGATACTGCCCAAGTTGGGGAACATGAATTTTTGTGGCAGTAATTCCAACAATTATGTAATTGTTGGAGCTCAGCAACCCAGGTTTAAAAGCTTAATTATGTTAACAAGGCACAATGTAATCAAGAGTTAATTGTACTTGTAAATGGAATGGTGGATTCAGCTCTAATTGAGTCACTGTCCCTCTTGAGTACCTCTTTTGCTCTCCGTCGCTTGCTGAATAAAATCTTAAGTCCTTAGTTTGGCATTCAGTTCACACACTTCCTCCCAACTCTCCCATACATACACACTTTTCTTCATCCCATTCCACTCTTAACAATGATTATTTTTCATTTGCTTACCACTTTATTTTTTTCCAGTATCACGTGGCTTATTCCTTTTTTAAACTTTTTATTTTATATTGGAGTATAGTTAATTAACAATGTTGTGTTAGTTTCCGGTATACAGCAAAGTGATTCAGTTATACATATACATGTGTCTATTCTTTTTCAAATTCTTTTCCCATTTAGGTTGTTACATAATATTGAGCAGAGTTCCTTGTGCTATACAGTAGGTTCTTGTTGCCACCCTCTTAACTGAATGGAGCTACTCACCGCTCCATGGAGATGACCTTTTTTTTTTCTAACCTTTATACTTTTACTCATATTTGCAAAAGACATCTGATAAAGGACTATTAGCAAAAATATACAAAAGACTATAAAACTTCAACAATAAAAAAACAAGCCAATTAAAAATGGTCCAAAAATATTAACAAACACTTCACAAAGAAGAAAATCAGCTGGCAAATAGACATATGAAAACCATGTTATCAGAAAAAACAAACATGTAAACAATGAGAACACTACAGTCGTATTAGGGTAACCAACATCTGACAACACCAAATGCTGTTGAGGACGTGGAGCAACAAGAACTCCCATTCATTGTTGGTGGGAATGAAAAATGGTACAGCCACTTTGCAGACAGTTTGGTGGTTTTTTAAATTTAAATTTTATTTTATTTATTTTTCTAGCTAACTAAATATACACTTAACATGTGATCCAGCAATTGTGCTCCTGGTAGTGACATAAGGAAGTTGAAAAGTTATGTCCACACAAAAACCTGCACATGGATGTTTATAATAGCTTTATTTATAACTGCCAAAACTTGGAGCTACCAAGATGTAGGTGAGTGAATAAATAAATTGTGGTCTATCCAGAAAATAGAATATTATTTGTCACTAAAAATGAATGTGCTATCAAGCCATAACAAGACATGGAGAAACTTTAAATGCATATTACTAAGTGAAAGAAGATAATCTGAAAAGACTATGCACTGTACAATTCCAACTATATGATATTCTGGAAAAAGCAAAACTAAGGCGATAGTAAAAAAAGGCCTGTGGTTGCCAGGGGTTGAGAAGGTATGGTAGGGATAAATGGGTACAGAATAGAGAATTCTTAAAGCAGTGAAAATTCTCCATATGATATAATTATGAATAAATATCATTATACATTTTTTCCAGTCCCACAGAATGTATAACACCAAGGGTGAACTATAAAGTTAACTATTGACTTGGGCTGATTATAGTGGGTCAGTGTAGGTTTATCCATTGTAACAAATATACCACTTTGATGGGGGATTTTTTTATAATGGGGAAGGCTATGCATGTTTGGTGACAGAAGATATACAGGATATTTCTGTACCTTCCCCTTAATTTTGCTGTGAACTTTAAGCTGCTCTTAAAAATAACGTCAATAAAAATGATAGATAGGGGCAAAATATCTGAATAGGTATTTTTCAGTTTTTTTTTTTTTTTTTTTACAGCCCTTAAATGCTGTCAGGCTCATGCATCAGTTGTAGGGAATCTTCCTTTATCTACCTCTGGGAAGTTTTCAACCTCTGGGAAGTTTTTTCAACTATCTAGCTTCCAATACAACCTCTATGCTGATAAATCTAAACATGTACATCTTTTGAGTTATATATATGTATCCTCTTGTGAGTTAAATTTTCACTGGAATATTCATGAAGAGCCTTGATTTGAGTATTTCAAATTCTCCTCCCTCTTCCCAGACTGCTTTTACTCTAGTGTTCCCTGTTTTAGTATATGGCCCTATAATTCAACTAGTAACCCAAATCAGAAACTTGGGCATCTCTCCTAACTGCTTTTTACCCCCACCCAGGCTCCAATCATCTTATATCCAGTCAGTTGTTCCACCTATCATTTATCCCCTAAATATCCCTAGACTCCATGTTTTTATTTCCTATTTCTGTAATCATCATGTTAATACCAGCCTTAAATATGAAAATGTGCTCTTCTCTCTCACCTATAATCTGCAGACACATCACTCTCCCCAAAAGATGAAGTAAAATAAAATCTGATTTTATCACTCCCTGGCTTTAAAGTGTTTCCTTCAGTGGTACTTCCATACATGTAGGATAGTTACACCTCTTGAACATGGCTTCCTGGGCTTGATGTAGTCTACCCACCTCTTTAGATTCTCTATCTCCATGCTCACTCTCACTTTTTCTACTCTAACCAACTAAACAACTTTCAGATTTTTGAGCTGCTATGCTTCCTTTGGCACTGAGCTTTACTCCCATTCTGTGTTTATTCTCCTCCCCAAAGTCATCTGGCCAGCTTGTGCACATCCTTTAGGTGTTTCCTGAGCCCAGAATTCATGATTTTATATACAGAGCTGAGCATAGCATCTGGCATGTGGTACGTGAAACATATTACATGTTTAATTCTTAGTAACTATCTATTGAATGAGATTCTTTTGACTCACAATGTCATACAAGGCTCTTATTAGACTTTCCTTTACACTTATAATTTTATATAAATATTATTTAATCAAGTACATCCTAATGCATGGAATTCTTTCTCCAGTCTTCCTTGTTTGACCTTCTTGGATCTCCCCACACACAAACCCCCAAGGATGTTTAAGGACTAATCATTTTATAAATTGTAACATTACTTTTATTGCTAATGCTAATAGTAACATTAATCATAAAAGTAATGATATCATCTAATATTCATTAAACAATTATGTGCATGATTTTTGTGGTAGAATTATGTTGTATATTCTTTTATATAAATATAATGGATATTGTACAAATGTATGATAAAAAGAACTGAAGATTTGGCCTCTAGGGAGATACATCTGGTTATAGAAATATCAAGTTAGACTTTAATATTCATTCCATTTCATTTTAATTTTTTACACTTGTAATCAATCCATTAAGTGTTTGTACAGTCAAACAGAAAGACAAAACATAAATTAGCCAATGAGTTGAATAATACATCCTTGGTTCTAGGTAAATAGAAAATGGGAAACATCTTGTAAATAATAACTTGATATCATTAATTTAAGGGAATATTTCCCAAAAACCATGCTAAACTTCTTATATGAATTATTTTATTCAAATTTCAGGTCAGTAATGTTGACATTTAAGAACTGTATTCAAGTCTAGGTAATTTGTAAATGATGAAATTAGGAGTTGTTTCTAGATCCTTTTGGTGTCAAAACCTAATTATGCAACCACTAAATTCAAGAGATAACAGAAAATTTGTAGAGAACTGAGCAGAAATGAAAGAAAACAAACCTACCCATTACATTTTCAGAAAGCCAGATGCCCTCAATATATAAAATTATATTAATTTTTTTTCTTATACTGGGTAATTTAAACTAATTTCCTCAATTCTATAGTTCAACTTAAAAACTAATTTAAAAATCATATTATTTCTTCTTCTTGTAGTTTTTACTATTATATTATAAAGTAACATTTAAAAAAAATAACATTTAATAACTTATGTTATTAGTCACTTCTGTGTTGGCTTATTTATCCTGCTCTATTTAATATGGTAATTTATTCAAAATCTGACTATGTGTTTTGTTTCCTCAGGAAACAAAAGTACTGTTTCTTTACATACACTTTTTTTAAATTGAAGTATAGTTGATTTACAATATTATGTTAATTTAAGGTATACAGCAAAGTGAGTTATATAATTTTTCAGATTATTTTCCATTATAGGTTATACAAAATACTGAATATAATTCCCTATGGTATATGCTATAGAATAAATCCTTGTTGCTTATCTATTTTATGAATAGTGGTTTGTATCTGTTAATTCTATGCTCATAAATTGTCCCTCCCTCTCCCCTTTAGTAACCGTGTTTGTTTTCTATGAGTCTGTTTCTGTTCTGTATATAGATTCATTTGTATTATTTTTTAGATTCCATATATAAGTGATCTCATATAATACTTGTCTTTGTTTTACTTCACTAAGTATAATATTCTCTAGGTCCATACACATCCATGTTGCTGCAAATAGCAATGTTTCATAACCTTTTATGGCTGAGTAACATTTCACTGTGTGTAGATGTATATATGTATTCTTAGGCCAATCATCTGTTGATGGGCACTTGGGTTGTTACATCTTCTTGGGTCAGTCATCTGTTGATGGGCACTTGGGTTGTTACCATGTCTTGGCTATTGTAAACCATGCTGCTATGAACATTGAGGTGCATGTATCTTTTTGATTAGACTCTTCATTTTTTCTGGATATATACCCAGGAGTGGGATTGTTCGATCATATGGTAGCTCTATTTTTAGGTTTTTAAGAACCCTCCATACAGTTTTCCATAATTGATACACCAATTTACATCCTCCCAACAGTGTAGGAGGCTTCCCTTTTCTCCACACCCTTTCCAGTATTAATTATTTGTAGACTTTTTGGTGATAGCCATAGTCATTCTGACCAGTGTGAGGTGATACCTCACTGTGGTTGATTTGCATTTCTCTGATAATTAACAATGTTGAACATCTTTTCATGTGCCTATTGACCATCTGTATGTCTTCTTTGGAAAAATGTCTATTTAGGTCTTCTGCCCATTTCTTTCTTTTCTTTTTTTTTTTTTTTTTTTTTCAGTACGTGGGCCTCTCCCGTTGGGGAGCACAGGCTCCAGACGTACAGGCTCAGTGGCCATGGCTCACGGGCCCAGCCGCTCCATGGCATGTGGGATCTTCCCGGACCGCGGCATGAACCCGTGTCCCCTGCATCGGTAGGCGGACTCTCAACTACTGCGCCACCAGGGAAGCCCCTGCCCATTTCTTGATGGGGTTTCCTTTTTGTTTGTTTTTATGATATTGAGCTGTATAACCGATTTGTACATTTTGGATATTAACCACTTGTTAGTCACATCATTTGCAAATATTTTCTCCCATTCTGAATTTTGCCATTCTTTTTGTTGATGGTTTCCTTTGCTATGCAAAAGCTTCTAAGTTTGATTAGGTCCCATTTGTCTAATTTTGCTTTTATTTCTTTTGCATAGGGAGACTGATATAAGAAAATATTTCTACAATTTATGTCTGAGAATATTTTGCCCAGAATAGAAGTGATGAGAATGGGCATCCATGTCTTGTTCCTGAATTTAGCGGGAAGGCTTTCAGCTTTTCACTGTTGAATATCATTTTGGCTGTGGGTTTGTTGTAAATTGTTTTTATTATATTGAGATATGTTCCCTCTACACCCACTTGATGAAAATTTTTATTATGAATAGATGTTGAATTTTGTCAAATGCTTTTTCTGAGTCTTTTAAGATGATCATGTGGTTTCTGTCTTTCGTTTTGTTAATATATCACAATGATTGACTGGCATATGTTGAACCATCTTGTGACCCTGGAATAAATCCCACTTGATCATGATGTATGATGCTTATACATATTGTTGGATTCAGTTTGCTGATATTTCGTTGAGGATTTTTGCAGCTATATTCATCAAAGGTATTAGCCTGTAATCTTTTTTTGTAGTGTCTTTGTCTTGTTTTGGTATCAGGGTAATGGTGGCCTCATAGAATGAATTTGGGAATGTTCCCTCTTCTTCAATTTTTGGAATAGTTTGAGAAGGATAAGTTTAAGTTCTTCTTTGTATGTTTGGTAGAATTCCCCATTGAAGTTGCCCAGTCCTAGACTTTTGTTTGCAGGGAGTTTTGGCTTATTATTATTATTATTACATATTCAATTACACTTCTAGTGATGAGTCTGTTCAAATTATCTGTTTCTTCTTGACTCAGTTTTAGGAGGCTGTGTGTTTCTAGAGACTTGTCCGTTTCTTTTAGGTTGTCTAATTTGTTGGCATATAACTTTTCATAGTATTCTCTTATGATTGTTTGTGTTTCTGTGGTATCAGTTGTTATTTCTCCTCTTTCATTAATAATTTTATTTATTTGGGTCCTCTCTTCTTCTTGGTGAGTCTGGCTAGAGGTTTATTGATTTTGTTTATCTTTAAAAAAGAAACAGCTCTTGGTTTTATTGATTTTTTTTTTTTTTTGATTTCTATTTCCTCTCTGATCTTTTTTATTTCCTTTCTGCTGCTGACTCTGGGTTTTGTTCTCTTTCTAATTCTTTTAGGTGGTTGGTTAGGTTGTTATTTGAAATTTTTCTTATTTCTTGAGAAAGGCCTGTGTTGCTGTGAACTTCCCTCTTAGAAATGTTTTTGCTGTATCCAATAGATTTTGTGAGGTTGTGTTCATTTTCATTTGTCTTAAGGTATTTACTGATTTCTTCTTTGATTTCATCATTGATCCATTTATTTTTATTTTTTTTAGTAGGTTATTGTTTAGTCTCCATGTGTTTTTTTCTTTTCCCACTTTTTCTGTGGTTGATTTCTAGTTTCATAACATTTTGGTCAGAAAAGATGCTTGAAATAATTTCTATCCCCTTAAATTTGTTGAGGCTTGTACTTCTTAATTTGTAAGGATACAAAACACAATAACATGAGAACAACTACAGAATGATCTATGCATGAAGCTCCCTCTAAGCAAATAGTTTTAAAATTTCACATTTCATACATCACTGATATTTAGCAAGTGGGTATTATAGTAGGGCATAATGGACTTCTAATTGGTCAGGTGACTGTTACATACCTATAGCTATTACACATACTGTTCTGGTCTGAATATCAACTCTTCATATAATACATAACAAATAGCTCCATAGATGTATTTTCACTACAGTTGACCCTCGAACAACACAGGTGTTAGGCACACTGACCCTCCCCCCAAGTTTAAAATCCATGTATAGTTTATAGTGGGCCCTTTGTGTCCTTGGCTCCGTATCCTATGTCTTTTTTTTTGATCCAGCCAACCACGGATCATGTGATATTTAACCACTGTATTTATCAAAAAACTCCACGTGTAAGTGGGCCTGCTCAGTTCATGGGTCAACTGTATTTAAAAGTATAAATCAGCCAAAATAGACATCCAATCTTCAGTTTACATTTACTGAGTGACAATCTACACCAGACACTATGATAAATGTTTTTGTTCACTAATTATGTAACTCTTCACAGCAACTCCATGAGGTAGCAACTATAGTTAACCCTTTTAAGGAGCTAAATTTCACAGAATTACATAGATAATAAGCAGGGAGTTGAAATTCCAGTCCACCACTATTTAATACCAAAGCCTCTTAAAAAATATGAAATGCATTCTTGTCTCTTTTTAAAGTAAAATACAGTTAGTCTAATTCAGAATATTGTTAATTGTTCTTGATTCATGGAAGGTAATTTTTCAACTGTTTAATGGTGGTTGATATAAATCGTAAGTAATTCTATACTACTTCTCTGATCTAGAATCCAAAAGTTACTATTTTTTTCTACATGAATATATTGAAACCAGAATATAGCTATTATTTTGTGAGTTAGGGAAATGAAGAAATCATTGAAGGAAAAGTAGAAACTTGCAGTTCAGTTAACTACTTGATTTTGCTTGTGTATTTTAAAGT
>NW_020174442.1:7080585-7192446 GCF_003031525.2 Neophocaena asiaeorientalis asiaeorientalis | reverse complement strand
ACCTAATTATGAAAAATTTAAGGAAATCAGACATATAAATTTTTTTGACTTCTAATACATAGCAGTATTGTGTATTGAATGTGGTGATGGCATAATCTTGATATTAATTTCAGGAATAAATATAATTCCTATGAGATTTCTTAAAAAATGAATTCAAGATTCCAACTGAAAAAAGTAAAAAAAAAAGAATACATGGGACTTTTTTTTTAAAAAAAGAATAAGATTGGTGAACATGTACTCTCAGGCATCAAACACATTATCAAATTACAATAAAAACAACAAGGTGGTAAGATCTGAAGAGTGGATGCTCATTGGAGCAGAAAAGAATGTCCAGGGTAGTAGTCATTTGTTATACATGATAAATTTGGCATCTCAAATCAATGAGAGAGCTTTATTTAACAAAAATTCATGATTTTCTGTCACATATTAAATTCCAGGTAAATTATACATATGATTAGACACTTTTTATAAATGAATGTAATAGCACATTGGAAATATTTATCTGATCATTATGGAAAAATAACTTTTTTTTCTTTTTTATTTGAAAAACAACTTTCTAATCACAAAAGCAAAAGTAGTTTATCACACCACTGTAAAGCAATTATACTCCAATAAAGATGTAAAAAAAAAAAAAGTAGTTTATGATTCCATTCAGAATATAGACGTTGACAAGAGAAAATTTCTTCCATCCTAACAATGAGGAAAAGACACAGAATTTAAATATATAGTCTGGGGAATTCCCTGGCAGTCCAGTCGTTAGGACTCGGTACTTTCACTGCAGCGGCCCGGGTTTGATCCCTAGTCTGGGAATTAAGATCCCACAAGCCTCGCCATACAGCCACAAAACAACAACAAAACACATACTCCGATAAAGCCCATCAAGGAGCTGAGTCACAAGATAATCAGGAGCATTTGAAAAGATGGCAGGCCTCTCAGAGAAAGGACAGGACACAAGAAAATTGTGTCTTTTGTAGAGCACAGAAGAAGAGGAGGCTGTCATACAAGTCAGTAAGACATGACTGCTGGGAAGAGGCGTGAAAGTACACTTTAATAAAAGCTACTAATGTGCAGGAGGTTCTGTGAGAAAACAGCAAAAAGCTCAGGAAATTAGGATTCACAGAGTATTGACATTTTTAAAGGTCAGGACTCAGTTGCAGAGAACAGAATCTACTCTGGCTAGTTTAAACACCAAGAACTTTATTTACCGTGTACTTAGGTCACATGCTAAATCTTTAGGAGAGCTGAGGAAACAAGTTAAGGTGGGCTTTTAGAAACTGTTCCGAAGCCACACTCCAGTCCTCACCTACTGAGGAACTGCATCTTCTCTTATGATCATGAATCTGCCTGATGAATCTGAAAGTTTCAGCAATATCTGGAGCTAGAACCAAGTCACCACTCTGCAGTCAAGAAGCAGACAGGAATTGAGTGTTAATCGCAGCCTGCATTGGAGCAATTACATGCGTACCATCATCCTCACCAGCGGATCAAATGCCCCATACCTGTGATATCCATGAAGCCAATGGCTATACATGCCAACTGCTGCTAGTGTTTCCCCAAGAAACTCCACCCAGACCTTATTTGCCAGTGAAGACAAGAGCAGAAATAAATTCTCTGTCTCCCTTCTGACTTCCACATTTAGAGCACATATGGCTGATCTCTTCAGCCAACCCAGGCTGCAAAAGTCTAGAAAATGTAGTTTTTACCTTCCCAGTCTCTATGGAGGAGGCTTTTCCATTAGAAGGAGGTTGGGATGGATGGTTAGCACCATTTCACCATAGACCGTATCATCATGTAGGCACTGGGCCTTAGAGAGCAAATAGGAATGTACCAGGAGGGGAAACTGGGAGGAGATTTTAGACAGAGGAAACAATGTTTGCAACAGTAAGGAAAGAAAATTAAAAAAAAAAAATTGGAATTATTTTTGAGAATCCTGAATTGATTGCGTGACTGGAAAATGTTTGGGTGAGTGGGGGAATGGAAAAGATTTTGAGTATAGTAATTGGGTTTTGCTTTAGGGGAAACACTTTTAAAATTAAAAAAGCTGAATCCTGCTTTTAAAAAAATACAGTTGAGATATTAAAGATCAAAGAAGTTTTAATGTTTTCTTAATGTTCTTCCTACAGGGATCTTGATGTACTCATGTATATTGTAGCTTCCCAGCATGAAATCCAGGTTTTAGTGTAGAAAGAATGCTCAGCATATCTTTGTGCCAGGCCTGAATGTCATAATGACCAAGATATAATTTAAAAAACAACAACAACAACAAAAGCCTAAAAACTCAATATAGACATTTGATAAGTAATATGTACTTTTAGCTCTCTGTATTAAGTGAACTCAGGAAAGAGAATCATAAACCAATTGGGAAAATTCCTTAGGAAAACATATTGGGAATTTTTGAGTTAAATACAATTCTCATGTTTTACTGAAAAATGCTCAGGTTTTATAAACTAATGTGCAATTTGAATCTTCATATGGTGATATATTATGCATTGTTTTTCGCAATTATTTGACAAATGAAGTATATTTTCCTATAGCACTTTGGTGGGCTAGTGTTTCATGAAACAGATTTTGGATATACTGACTTAAAGTCATTGAATTTCTAAATTATTTTCAGACTCCTTAGGAAATAATATGGTTTAAAAATTTGGGTTAAGTCATCATTTAGTTTATCTTTGGCTATTTGTGTTCATTTTTAATGTGCTTCCCTTGGGTATTTACAAAACTAGGCTGTTTTTAATTTAGCTTGGCGGCTGGTAGGGAAAGATAGCATGCACAATTAAATTTATAGATTATTTTTAAAACATCTTTTATACATTTTCTTTATACTTCCTTACATAACAAACACCTTCTAAGAAATGGTAATCATTTGTAAAGTGGGCAGTATCTATTCTCCTTTCTTACGCTTCCCTACTAGGATTTAGAAAAAATAAGTGCTGTACATGGCTGAAAGCTAGGAAATGGGACAAATGAAACAAAAGTTTTCAAAATTCCATAGGTGGAATTTGATCCTAATTATTTCAGATGATCAAGAATGCTGATTTAAAAATATGAGAAGAGGTAAAGTTGATATTTTAGCAGATGTCACAACAGAAACCGCTAAAGCTAAACTGGACAAAGTTAAGCAAGGAATACTTTACTCAGGGTTACTGCAGTAGGGTGGAGAGGCCAGAACTCAGTCTGAGCTCAACTCTACTTAAAATGTAGGACTGCAGAATTTTTAAAAGCTAGGTTGGGATATCATAGGACATCACTTTTTGATAATTGGCTTTGCTCAGAAGAAAAGTCAACTCTCTCTTATTTTCATGTCAGGAGGTAATTTTACAACTTGGAGCAAGTCATTCTGCCAAAGTTAGGCTCCCAATCTTCCCACGGAAACTGGGAGGTAGGAGTTCTTATGTTCCTTGATGATTACATTTTAAAGAAAGGGCTCCCAGGTCCTTGAGAAAGACATGTCTGGGTTGTAAAACTTGCAAGAAATCTTAAAAAACCATCTAGAGGTTCACTGAAAGGTTTTACAATTAAATGTTTTCTAAAGTAAATTTTCTAAAAAAAGGGAGGTCAGGGGTCTAGAGTCAGGAAGAAGACCGTCTAAAGTTTAGTCAAGCTGAGAGGAAGATTAAGGCTGTCTTGGGCACAAAATATTACCAGAGTTGTTGAGCGCGAAATTTTCTGGACACCTTCACAGTGTTAAGTTTGAAATGTATGCGTTGCCAGATCAGTAGAAGAACATATCTTCTCAGGAACTGGACTAAACTAATAATTTTACTATCTCTCTGTTTTCAATTTGACAGTTCATTGAAAAGCAGAGCAAGACAGGACACACTTTTATGCTTCTCCTTTGAAATTGCTCTCTAAAACAAAGTTGTAAGAACCATCATAATCCTAAAATTCCCAACGCAAACAGAAAAATAGCTACACTATTACGTTACACTCTTATGTAATAATGTGTTCACAGTAGAAAATATATAAGATGACCTTTTCTCTCCTATATTATTTACTGTAGTTTCCCAACTCCCCACACCAAATTAGCCAGTAGTTACAAATGAGATCACATTTCATGACTCTTTACCTCTCTTTTATTGGTACTCTCCATACTATATACTTTTGGAACAGTTCAGCATTGTCTCAGGTGTGCTCATGTACAAGTCTGGTCAGCCATCTTATCAGTTTTTTTGTTTTTTTTTACACAACTTCTGCCATTGATTATACTTTCACCTCAGCTGGATTTTACTGCACATTCCAGGCTATTCAACATCTGCTGCATGCCCCTACTATTACACCCAGGCAGTGTGGTCTTAACCAGGGCTTGATAATAATGTACTAATACTCTCAAGGTGATATTTCTAATGAACTGGGATTTGTGATTCTTGTTCTTTTTGCATAAAATTATTTTTAGAAGATTACGAACCTTTTGTAACGTGCTTTTATGTGTTCTAAAATTGTGAGTAAAAATTTTATCCATATTTATTAGTGGTTCTTCTCCTTAGGACCCACAGAAAAGTCCATGATGGAATGCACATTATATTGACCGCACTTCTCAGCATTTCTCTTCTCTGTCTATCCTTGAGGCTTTCTGAGTGTGTTATGCTTGTCACATCTGGCTCTCTCTTCTTTTAGGATGAGTTCATTCCGAGAGTCCCATTTAGATGTTCATGCACACAGATTTCTGAGTAAAAACCCCATACGTTTTCTTGACCGTACTCAGACATGTCTGATTTCCAGCTGAGGTTTCATCTGGGTTCTGTAATAATGTATGATGGTATAGATATCTTTTGCTTGCTTGCTCTTTCTCTTTCTATCTTAAATTCCATTAATTCACTGTGTGAAATTGTGGTTCTCCAGGTGTACTCATTTTAAATGGGTATATAAGTTTTAGTTTTCCTTTAAATAAATATTGCATACAATTTTCAGAAATAATTAGAACATTGATGTATTGTACAACTAACAAGAAAGGCCGGGGCCGTAGTACTGCTCACCTGCATTTGCCAATTGCTGTTTTGCTATTTCTTTCAACAAAGTGTCTATCTTGTGTCAGTCTAGTAATTTGGCTACGCTAGTGAACCGAGTGAACTAAAATTCTTGTTCCCATTAAGGAAAGAAAATTATGTATCTATATCTATATACACATACACATATATATACACATATATGTATATATGTTTCCACGTGAAAAAGCTGAGAAGAGATTAAGAATCTATCTTCCATACATATGTCAGTTACTTTCTGTTGCTTCTTTTGGGCTTATTGTTTTCATAATTTTTTAATGAATACAGTAAAATTTTGCATTTCCTTATAATTAACTTTGACAGCATCTTCACTCTAAATGTGGGCTCCTTTAACAGAAACTGTCAATCTTTGGAGGAAGAATATTAAATTGTTCTATTTTTCCTAAATAGAAATCCATGGTAAGGAGGCAAGACAGTGAAAAAGATTTCAGATCCAAGAATCCTGGCTTACTTTTTTTTATTTTGTCACTTAGTAATCATGGACCAACTACTTGATTACTGTGAATGTTTCCTCATCTGTAAAATGCAGCCAGTAATAACTTCTTTAAAGGTTTGTTGCAAGAATCAAAGAGCGTAGTAATTATGAGCTTGGCTGATGTTGTGCCTGGGACTTGTGAGCACTTACAGTGCTGACTCTTTTCCCTTGTTACTCTCTCAAATTTAGACTGACTATTTGCAAATCAAGTTTGTGTCAAATAAACCTAAGAAAACTGGTAAAATTAAATTAAAATAGCCTTATCAGAATCCTCTCCTCGTCAATCTCTCTCATTTAAATTTTGAATAAAACACTTATCACACTCTGTCTTGGGTCAGAGTTGTTATCTACATATCTCATGTCTCTTGTTATAGTATGAAGTCCTTGATGATCATAAATATATCAGGATTATCTCTGTTCCAAAGAATGCCGTTGGAAAGAGTTTTTGCTCAAAGTACATTCTTAATAAGTAATTTTTATGTTTTTAATTTGTGGGTATAGCCCTCTAAATTCACATAGTTCTCCCTCAATACTATATTTTTAAAACAATAAAAGTATGTATTATTTTAACAGCTTATTAGGAAGAATAATATTTACCTTTAAAAGTTCCCAAGATTTATTTTCCTCAGTTTAGCTTTTAATTGTCAGTATTCCAAACACATGCAAACATAAATCTCATTTCTTTTTGTATCCCCACGTGTCTCTTAAATATATTGCTTCTGCTGTAAGGAACAACCAAGAAAAATGATGTTGTATTACTATGCATGACAGAGAAACAGAGCACCATTGGGTCCAATTCACTCAATTTCTACATGTTCTTTATGAGCTTCCACACATAGAAGCAGGGGGTTTATATGCTCAGAAAGAGTTATGTATCCCAGCCATGTGAATTCTCTGTTCTTTTTAAGTGGAACACAGGCTTTGCCACATGCAGCCTCATCAACCATGTGTCTCAGGGGTAACTAAACTACTAAGGATGTCTAGTTGGCAAGATTTTCACTTTAATAAGTAATAGCACTCAAAGGGAAGAGATTCTAAAAAGTTTCCAAATATGCCAGATGCATATTAGAACAGTTAGGAGAAATCATAAGCAGTGACTCCCTTAAGCCTCATTGTACTTCAGTTTAGCCAAACCAGAAAACTTTCTCTGAAAAATAGGCAGGTTGATTGAGAAAGCAATGGATTTCAGGAGGTTTGGACTCCATTCTTGATCCTTCTTTTGACTTAAAAGGTCATTTCAGCAGTTCTTTAATGATTTTGTGCCCTTTTTATTCCTTCCAGAAAGGCAGGATTGAGAATTGGATATCTTCCACTAAGTGGACAGGAGAACATTGGTGAGGGAAAGTAGGTTTTAGTTTCTTATGTAAAAAGTCACTGACTGATAATAGTATGAATGGTATGTAAATTTAGATCTCTTGGACTGTCATCTAAAGGAGTGAGGAAAACAGGACTTTGAAACAAGAGTCTGAAAATACATTAGGAATGGTATTGAAACTGTGTAACGCAGATTGGGACTTGAACCCATGCACCGGGACTTGAACCCAGCCATAAACCCAGTTTGGAACTTGAACCCACTGTCTTTTAACTGAGATCACACACCTGGTCTCAGGACTTAATCAAGCTCAGGTTCTTGATGTCTCATCACAGAAAGAATTCAGTGAGAGACAAAGTGATAGCTAAGAAGTGGGTTTATTTAGAGAGAAACATGCTGCACAGAGTGTGGGCCATCTCAGAAGGCAAGAGTGACACCGGGGTTGTCAGTTTCTATAGGGCTGGGTAATTTCATAGGATAATGAGTGAGAGGAGTATTCCAGCTATTTGGGGAAAGGGGTAGGGATTTCCAGGAATTGGATCACCACCTACTTTTAGACCCTTATGGTCCACCTTGGAACTGTCATGGCACCTGTGAGTGTGTCATTTAGCTTGCTGATGTTTACAATGAGTGTATACTGAGGCTCAGGGTCTAGTGGAAGTTGACTCATCTGCCATCTTGGACCTATCTGGTTTTAATCAGTTTATGTCATGTCCTCGGGCTATGTCATTCTTTTAAAGGTTGTGCCCTGCTCCCTTCCCTCCTGTTTCAGTATGATTATTAAAATTAGCATAGTTTATTGACTTAAAGTTTCTATTATTTTCATTCCTTCATTTATAGATTGCCCATACCCATCCAATCTTCTAACAATAGCAGCAACGAAAGGTGTTAGGAGAATTAACAACAAAAGAAAAAGAGAATTGAGAAAAAAATTTGAAATTTGTTGATTATATCATGACATTTTGCCAGAGTTGAATATTATAACAAGTTATAAGAAAGAAAGAAGAAAGTATACATTTTCTTGTTGACAGGAAAACTGGGAACTGGGGTGCACTGACAATGATCTCAGTCTGTGTTCTTTAATTATTACTACTTATGAGTAGTAATAATTAGGTCTCATTACTACAGTTTTGCAGGTGAGGAATTAGAGGCTCTTTTCTGTTAAAGTAAATTTTTAAAGTTACATACAAATTATTTTTATATCTAGAATTTAGTTCTCTTGATAGAACAGTCCAAGTTCTTAACTTTATATAATAGCAGTTTTTTAAATCATTGAGTTTATAAAGACACAGCTCTAAGTGAGCAGTTATTATTTAGAAAATATATATATATATATAAACTGCCAGGGATATTACTGAAAAACTGCATTTACTTAGGTTTTCAGTTTTCTGAATGCTAAAGAACACACTTTAGTTATGTTAAAAGAAATTATACAAGCTTATGCATAGAAAAATATTTCTAATATTAAATTACAAGAGTATTTTATTATTGTTGTTTTATTCTTTATAGGGAGAACATTGAGAACATAAAAAAATGCATCTACTGTAATTTTGCCAAAAGATGTATTAGTAAAATATGTGTTTACTTTTTGTCTAGATGTAAAAATTAAGAGTCCAAGATAAAAATCAGAGAAGCTAGTTCTGGGGAAGTTAAGATTACATGACCTCATCTTATGTCTTTAGATCATCTAATTCCACATTTTCTAAAATGTGCTACAGGAAACCCAATTTAGCAGAAGGATAATAGGGGTTATTGGTTAAGAAACATTCCAAGATAAATAAGCTTGGAAATTCTGAGTCAAATTAAATAGTTTTATTTACTTCAGGGTGATCAGATCTTTAGTTGTGACAGCGGATGCTTAAATTATCAGGAGGTAATTGTGGTGTGAAATATTTCCCAAGATGATTTGATCCTACAACATTTATCATGGAGCAACTTTTGGGAATCCACTTTGGAAAGTAAAGATCTAATTTAAAGCTGTGGTAGAACATAGGCAACCTAGAAACGTAGCCACGTATTCGTTATGATTTCTCCCTAAATGCTAAATTACAATAAAGTCATGGTTGTGGCCCAAATATTAATGCTCTGTATTGGTAATTAAGTTGTGTTCCAGATCCTTTAGTTACCAAATAAATATTATGCTTTTTAAAATACAAAGAAATGTACTAGTTTTGTAATCTCACCAGTTTATTCCCTTAAGAGCCAAGATTATGGAGTTTCCAGGCCATCAGACTTATAAATTTTTCAAAAATTTTTTACATCTTTGTGTTCAGGCACTTTGTCAACCATCTGATTGAGACAAAAGAATTCTGAGTCATAAGGAATAGATAATTTTGTCTTGAGAAACTGTACGGATAGGATTATCTCTTCCATATCATATGTACCAGAATTCTTTTGTAACAGTACAAACAAACCCAAAATGGTAGCTTACAAAAATAAACATTTATTTCTTCCTCATCTTTCCGGTTAGCTATACAGGGTGAGTTTTCTGCAGCTCTTTCTGTGTGTGTATGTTTCCTATTCCAGGAGCCAAACGGAAAACAAAGCCTCCAACTACTGCATGCATCTCTTGCTTTGTTGAGACATACATTACTACTGCTCAGATGGAGTGGTTAAAGCCAATTACATGGCTAAGCCTGATATCAGTGGATAGAGAGGGGCATTGCTTCTCCAGGGAAAATTGCAATGGGGAGAGGTCTTTAAAACTCTTGTAGGAAGACAGAATTTTTTTACAAATAAGCTATTAATTTTGATGTAGTAATATTTTTAATAGGAAAGAGCAGGGTTTGTTGTTTTGTGTCATGTTCAAGAAGATTTTCACAACCCCTTACTTATACATACGTATTATCTTTTTTTCTGTAATGTATTTCTAGCTAATTATACTAAATGCTTCAATCAGGTAGGAATTGATTTTTAGATTCAATACATCAGTTTTATTCCAAGTGTACTATTGGGATATATGATACCACTAGTTATCTTGCACATTCTTTACACACAAATTTGAAATGCCAACTTTTCTTATATTCTAAATACAAATTTTGTACTTTTAAATTTTCCATTAGCATACTTGTTTAATACTTAGTAATACTAGACAACTTGTCACTAACCTTTTTACTGTATATATTTATGCAGCATTTTGTATTTTCTATATTTTCCCATAATATTCGTGAATCTTTTGCACATTCTTTTTTCCTAATAAATTTTAGAATAATCCGATTGCTATCACTAAAATATCTGGATAGGTCTTTGGTTACAACTGCAGTAAAATTGCAGAACAATTTCAAGAGAAATGATGTTTTTATTCATCTCACTATTTCTTGGAATATTTTCCCAGTTATAGAGAATGAGCAAAAGAGAAAAGTATTACAATAGGGCTGGCATATTATAGACAATATTTTGAAACAATAGGTGATTAATAATATCTCAGGCCTTATGATGACCATGGCAATGTGTTGCTCCAATCTCCTAGTGGGGAGCATAATTTACTCACCCCACCTGCACACCTCTGAGTCCATTTCTGCCTTCACACTGTGGACACACATTCCCCAGGCAGCTCACAGGCCATCACTGAACATGACAGAGGTACTAAGCAGGCTCATGTGAACTCCTCCAGATGTAAACTCCTCCAATAGCTAACTCTGGGAGGAAAACTCATTGCATTAGCCAAAATCTTCTTGAAACTTGGCTTCTGCAGTCTGAAAACTTTTTCCATTCACTCATCTTTCTTCTCTCTTTCCTTCTGTAGGTGTCAGACTTGCATCATGGTTTGAAGGCTCTCTCCTGCTCCCATCCCCAAGAAATTTCTTCCACATGTAATCATGTCTTAGAATCTACTTTTAATAACTTAGATTTGTATAGAATGGAGACCTAACAAGATTCATTCATTTTTAAGTCTGTGGCTATTATCGTCTCTAAGCAGTCTGAAAGAGCCTTCTGAATGTTTATAAGGTTATGTTTGAATAGGCATTTGGTTCTTTGAACATTAATTTAAATTCAATCTAATAGTCACAATGTGTACATTTTGTTCAGAAAGACTAGAAAGCAGTTCAATTTCCACCCTGTCTATCCCTTTTTTGCTTTCCACATGACACTCTATCTTAGATACATACAAAGGCATGTCTTTTAGTGTTTGGATTTCAAAGATTATTGCCTTCTGGGTTTGACGTTGTTGCCTCCAAAGCCAGAAGCAGGAAGATGAGCAACATTTAACTACTACGTAAGCAGTGTAGGAAAATTTGTCAAATATTTTATAATTAATATGTATTTCAGGTTATCAAAGTTGTGATAATTAAAACATACAGAAAGTATTTGCACTTAAGGATTTATCCTTCTGCCAAACATTCAGGTTGACCACTTTTAAAGCAATACTGATGTATCATGTTTGTAATAAAGATTAATGGAAAGTAATTTTTGACAGAAAATATCTTTTGATGGCATGTGATATCTATGTACATAGATATGTTCACACTTGAATAAATATATGTTCAAGCTTAAAATCATTCACTGTGAGCCATGATTAACATTAATGTCTCAAATAACTGAATTATTATTTAATGTTCTCTCCCTGTACAAATAGAGAAGCAAGTTTTAAAAATATCATACCAGATGTCCTTCTGTTGTTCTATTTTCTGCTGGAATTTTATGAGAATGTCCCTGTATGTGCTTTGCTAATCAATGTAGCTAACTGACTTTGTAACAAATGCCCCTGTGAAGCCATCATTTACCCTGACTGTGTTGTAGTTGAACTAATGACTTGGTGGATAGATTTGTCAGGACCTTCTGCTAGGGTTAATGTGATCTGTCTTTCTTGGACAAAAGAAGGAACAAAGAAACAAAAAGGGAAAAGCAAAAAGCAGAAAGATTAGAGGAAATGGTGATCAGTATTTATATTATTGGAAATTTCAGCTATTCTTATTAGAACTTATCTTAATACTTACCACTTATATTATTAATCATATGATAAATTTCAATGATCTTTTATTTCCATGGTTTTATAATAGTTTATTTGATTCATCCAAAATAAGTATATGAGATATTAAGTTTTATTTGGAGTGATCATCTTTGCATTTGGCAAAGACAATAAATATAAAATTATGGAAATAATTAAAACATCACCTAAATTATTGGTACCAAAGTTATGAAAGAGGATAACAATATTTTAATATAAAAAACTAAGGAGATTAAGAATTTAAGTAGAGAAAGATTTAGACTCAAGAGATATCACAAGTCAGAATTGTAATAAAATATAGTTAGCTATTGATACCATGAAGTAAAAACAGTATTATACATTATTTCCTAGAAAAAATGGAAATTGGCATTATTTCTGTTTCCAGGTATCAGTTAATTGTGTTAAGTCATAGTCTTTATTATGTTAGTACTGTTGAATTTTAGAACAATGATAAACTATTCTATTTGAGATAATTAGATTTGAACAAAATTATTTTTATTTTATTTTGAATAAATGAGATGGGGAAAATATTCTCATGTAATTGTTTCTGCTACTTAACTGATTCGATTTTTACTGGGAAATTGAATAAAGTAAGGAAAACAGAAGATGATGTTTTAATGAATCTGTTTTTTACTTTTAATTTGGGTAGTATGGAAGAAATTATAACAATAAAACTATTGAACCTAGAACACGGGTACTATCATAGGTATTTTCATTTTGTTTTCTAACTAAATACAGTAAAATTAAGCTTTACCAAAAGATGGTAAACTACGTGAGTTACTTTGGGGTAATGCTCTAATCTACTTTTTTCACTAAATTATGTGGCAGTTTCTAAGTCAGCTCTGACATTATAATAAAATAACATAGCCAATTTGGCTCCTGGTGAGGACTCTCTTCCTGGCTTGGAGATGGTGGCATTTTCACTGTCTTCATCTGGTGAACAGATAGAACTCTAGTGTCTCTTCCTCTTCTTACAAAGATAATGATTCCCTTGAGTGGGCCTCACCTTCAAGGTCTCATCTAAACCTGATTATCTCCCAAAGGCTCCATCTCCAAATACTACCACCTTGAGAGTTAAGGCTTCAATGTATGAATTTGGGAGGACACAGTTCAGTCCATAGCAGTCAGTTTTTCAAATAGTCAATCTTTTGAAACTAATTTTGTGCTTGCATGTTTGAGTATATTAAAGGGAACAAACAAAAAATTTTCATAATACTTTCTTTAGAAAGAATAAATTTTTTTTGCGGTACGCGGGCCTCTCACTGTTGTGGCCTCTCCCGTTGCGGAGCAACAGGCTCCGGACGCGCAGGCTCAGTGGCCATGGCTCACGGGCCCAGCCGCTCCGCGGCATGTGGGATCCTCCCACACCGGGGCACGAACCCGTGTCCCCTGCATCGGCAGGCGGACTCTCAACCACTGCGCCACCAGGGAAGCCCGTTTGAGTATATTAAAGAGAACAAACAAAAATTTTTCATAATACTTTCTTTAGGAAAGAATAAAAAGCTTCTGAGGCTTTGCCCATTTTTTTCTTTCTTTTTCTCTTTTTCTAGATGCCTGATTGGTGATAGGTTTTGGAGAAAAGGAGAATATACAGACCAGAGGACCTAGCAAGGTAAGGAAAGAGCTGTGTTTTTCTTATTTGTATATGTGTCTTAAAATTAGTTTTTAGTCTGTCTTTCTAGCAGTTGGAAAAATACCACCCGGTAGAAAAGGGTAGAAACGACAGACAGTGGCTCATTTTGGGTTGCTTTTGTGCTACCTTGAATTTATTTTTTATTAACTGGGTGCAGTGCTGCATGGGAGGGGTGGGGTACTATCTAACTGTGTAGGTTTCAGGTGTGCAGTAGCATTTGTATCTTTTCTCTAGCCTCTGCCCTTTGTTTAGTGTTTTAGTAGCTTAAGTTATAATAAAATTAAGCTTTGGATCTCTGTTCCATTCAGTTTTCAAACAAATATTTCTGAAGTTACATTGATATTCTTCAGTATATTATTGAAATGCCTAAGAGTACCTGTCCATCGAATGCCTTCATCTCTACTGAGTTGTAAGACAGGATGGGACAGTGTGGGCTTAGCTGTTTGGTTAACCAGTAAAATGTGGAGTGGTGAACTCTGAAATGGTCTGAATCAGATCTTAAAAAATATACAATGACTGGACAATCTAAATTAATTCATTCAGATTGAAGGTACACAGCTGTCACATGGAAAGGCTTGATGCTGATTTTATCCTGTTTTTCAGTGCTTGGTATAGGATAATAAACAGGGGCTCTTTAAAGTTTGCCTGTGTATGAGTGTTTGGTTTGAGAGCGTATGTGCCACTTTGTGTTTATAGTAAAATATTAGAAGGAGTTTGTTGATTCAAAGATGATGATAATCTTGAAGGATTTGTACTTACGTTACTGGCTAATTTCACTTAGCATAATGTACTCAAGATTCATCCACTTAAATGAAGTATCTAATGTAGTCAAAATCATAGAAATGCAAAGTAGCATAGTGGTTGCCTAGGGCTGAGGGGAGACGGAACTGAGGGGCTATAATTCAATTTGTACAGAGCCTCAGTCAAGCAAAATGAAAAGGTTCTAGAGATCTGCTGTTCAACACTGTGCTTATAGTTAACAGTTCTACACTGTACACTTAAAAATGTGTTAAGAGGATAGATCTCATGGTATGTATCTTTTACCACGATAAAATAATAAACATAAGAAGAGTGCTGCTGCCCTAGTAAACAGGACTGCAAACCAAGGAAATTTAAAGCACATAGTTTATTGTCAAGTTTCACTTGTTTTACAAACTAAAACAGCTGTCTAGCTGCTAAAAACCTATTTCTGTTTCGATAACTAACATGTACTTATGAAGATAAAAATATTTATATGCACATAACATAATATGGTAATCATATAATAAACTAATATAATTTACATATGACATTTAAAGAAGGCATTTAAATAAGAGGAATATAACTATAACAAATAAAGACATACAAACCTAAGTGAGATCTAAGACACTTGATTTTCATAAAAAAAAAAAAAGGGAATTGTCCACATCAGGAAAATGAGGCTGTCAAGAAGCCTCTGTAGGTTAGTTAGACTGGGTAATTTGAATGCAAGCAGTATCCACATATATTTTCAGATTACCACAATCCTACACAACAAATACATGGACACACAAACACATTGTGTACACTGCCTGTACCATTCACTCAAAGTCAATATGTGTGGCTTGCGTCAAACAAATAAGGTAAGATTTGGTTGAGTCGTCAGGTCTTGCATTGTGGACAAAAATCTGCCTTTTAAAAGAGTTTGGGTAGTCACATTGTAGCAGTTGCTAAAGAATTTTCTTTATTAACGATTCATTTCAAGGAACAAGTTCTTTGTTTTCTATTCAATTCCCATATCACTATTATGACCCTGAAAGTGTCAGCATTCTCGTTCTTCCTCTTGTTCTGCTGAAGGTAGAGGATACTGAAGTTGTAACTGCTGTGTTGGAAATACCATAAAGGCAGTATGTAGTAAACTCAGCATTACTTATTGGTGATATTGCATTTCTCTAATTTTAAAAATTAAATAAAATAAAAATAAGTATTTTTATTAATTTTATACAGTGGGCACACTTATTTTATTATTCTATGTACATTTCTTCACATTTCAACTTTTGAAATAAAAAATTTAACATCCGCATGTTGAGGAATTCTATTTCAATGTCATCTTGGTAGACAGTGAAAAGTTCAAACTCAGGAGTCTGGGTTTAAATCCTTTCTCATTTACTATGTCAGTTCTCAATTGTTGTGTAACAATTCACTCCAGTACTTAAAACAGAAAAAACCATTTATTATCTCAGTTTTTCTGTGGATCAGGAATTTGGAAACAGTTTAGCTGGGTGTTTTTGGCTCAAGGGATCTCAGAAGTCAGTAGTTAATAATATTGATTAGAGCTGCACTTATTTTTAGGCTTCTCTAGATTGGGGAAAGTATCTGCTTCCGAGCTCGCTCACATGGCCCTTTCCACAGGGCTGCCTCATGACATGGCAGCTGATTTTCCCAAGAGTAAATAATCCAAAGAGAGAAGGGGGCTTGCAAAACAGAAACTACAGCTATATAATCTAGTCTCTGGAATGACATCCAACTATTTCTGCCATGAATTTTTGTTATTGACATCATTAGAAGAAAGTCAGCAAATCTAACCCAAACTCAAGGAAAGGGATTACAGAAGCGTGGTGAATATTAGGAGGGAAGGATCACTGAAGTTATTTTAGAATGTCCTTACCACATTTAGCTTGTGTCACGTTTCTTTGCATGTAGAATTAGACTAATAATACTAGTCTCACGGTGAATGAATTGACCTTAGTAAGACCTATAGCACACAGTGAGCTCTCAATAAATATCAGCTGTGATAATTATGATGGCATCTATTGTCTGAGTGTCTCCTAACTTTTGTCCTAATTTCTCTGTCTAACTTCAGGCTTTCTCTGCTCCCATCAACTCTTCTTTTAGGCTACCGGATTATTCTTATTTAAATAGAACATTTATTGTTTACTTCTACACTATACACTCTACGAGAGTCCCTCTCACTAAGTTTAAACCCTACCTTTCGCTACCCTTCATAATCCAGTCCTGTATTTCCCAGGTACCCAAACAGACTCATGGTTTTATTGCACAAGACTCCTGATTTTCCTTGAAACATATTTTCCTTTGCCCCTTCCCATAGCTTTTATTTTCTACATGAATCTGTAATGCAAAGCTCCCTTACTAATAGAACTTTCTCAGCACTATGGATACAGTGTTGAACAAATTACTCCTTTCCATATGGAACTTCTGATTTAATGAAAAAACAGAGAAATGAGGGAGGATTACAGCATAGTAGCATACCATTAGGTTATAGACATTGTTGCTATGGAAAAAAAATATTAAAATATCCTAACCTATGTTAAGAATTAAGATATCCTGAAAGAAGTTACAGTTAATATTAGACCTAAAAGAGAAGAAGAGATAACCAGAATAAAAGATCTAGGAACTGACAGGTTGGGAAGAAATGAATGAAAAGTCCAAAGCATATAAAAATATTGTATTATTCCTAATTGTATCATTTGAATAGCTTGTAATGAACCAATGGGATTATTACTCACCTATAAAGTAGCGATACTCTCCCTAATTCTCTTCCATATCCTCCATACCTAAATCCAGGCACAACAGAGAATGTATGGTAAGAGCTCAATAAAATCACTCAATTGATTAGTTTAGTACTAATGAGAGATTCTACTTCAGGCTGTGCTCATATTCCATGTGACCTGACTTTTAATCAATGATGAAAAACATGATTAATTTATTAATGTGAATTAAACACTATAGCTTTCAATATCTCTCTTTTATGGCTATATCTATAATAGTTAACTTAAAATATTATAACTTCCAAGTTATACAAACCTAAACAAGCCTAAACCATTTTAAAGTGCTAATCCTATGCAATTCCCATTTACTCTAGTCTGCAGTTTTTAGATAATGGCTTTGGAGTCAGACTGACTGGGCTCAATTTAGAAGTAGACAGATAGATACATACATACATACATATATACATACGTTCATAGAGTAGGAAATTATATATATGTGTATATATATGATATAGGAGCTATATATCCTACTGTATATCATATATATGAATATTTAATTGAGGTATACTTGGCATATATTATTCTAACTTCAGTTATAGAACATAATGTTATTTGTATATATTGCAAAATGGTCACTACAATAAGTTTAGTTAACATCCATCACCATACATAGTTACAAATTTCTTTTTGTGATGAGAACTTATAAGATCTACTCTCATAGCAACTTTCAAATATGCAATACAGTGCTATTAACTATAGTTACAATGCTATATATTATGTAATCAGGACTAACATTTTATAACTGGAAGTTTTATACATTTTGACTCCCTTCACCCATTTCGGCCAGCCTCTTACAACTACCAGTCAGTTCTCTGAATCTCTGTAAACTCATTTTCTTTTCTTTTTTTTGTTCTTTATACTTCATGTATAAGTGAGATCATACAGTATTTGTCCTTCTCTACCTGACTTATTTCACTAGCATAATGCCCTCGAGATCCATTCATGTTGTTGCAAATGGCGATATTTCCTTCTTTTTATGATTGAATAATATTCATGTGTGTGTGTGTGTGTGTGTGTGTATTCATTCATCCACTGATGGACACTTAGGTTGTTTCCACATCTTGGCTCTTGTAAATAATGCTGCAATGAAATGGGCGTACATATATCTTTTTGACATAGTGTTTTTGTATTGTTTGAATAAATACCCAGAAGTGGAATTGTTGGATCATATGGTAGTTCTATTTTTAATTTTTTGAGAAAATTCCATGTTGTTTTCATAGTGGCTACACCAACTTATATTCCCACCAACAGTGTACCAGCGTTCCATTTTTTCTACATCCTTGTCAATACTTGTTATTTATTGTCTTTTTGATAATAGCCATTCTAACACATGTGAGGTGACATCTGGTTGTTGTTCTGATTTGCATTTCCCTGATGATTAGTGATGCTGTGCTTCTTTTCATGTGCCTGTTGGTCATCTGTATATCTTCTTTTGAAAAATGTCTATTCAAATCCTCTGCCCATTTTTCAATTATATTTTTTTCTTTTTGTTATCGGATAGTATGAGTTCTTTGTATATTTTATACATTAACCCCTAGTCAGATAAATGATTTGTAAATATTTTCTCCCATTTGGTAGGTTGCCTTTTCACTTGGTGATAATTTCCTTTGCTGTACAGAAGGTTTTAGTTTAACGTAGTCCTCCCACTTGTCCATTTTTGATTTTGTTGCCTTTACATAAATATCTTTTATTTACATAAATATCTTAAGTTATTTAACCTCTCAGTCTGCATATCTTTGTATATAAAATGGATGTTAATTTAATATTTACTTTATGAGGTTTGGTAATTAGGTGACACAATGCATTTAGTTAGCACTGAGCCAGGCATGTAATAGAGCATATTTATTATTATTAATTATTATTCATTACATATTGAATAAAATTTCTCTGGTTTATAATACATAATTTAGTGAGCATTCATAGTGTTTATGGAATTCTGACTTAATATCCAGTTCTTTTATCTCAGTGATGCTGAATTCATTCATTCATTCATTCATTTATTCATTAACAAGATGGAGCATCCACCATGTTCTGGGTTCCTGTTGGGTGCTAGTGAAGCAAAGATGAATAACAAATATTCCCTGTCCAGTAGTTGCTTATGTGCTAAGAGGCAGGGCAGATATTTAGAGTTTGGCGAATGTAATGGAACTACTGTCGTGGTATAATAATAAAAAAAAAATTGACCGACTTTTCTTCAGGAAGAAAAAGGCAAGGAAGTTTCCCAGAGTAAAAAATGTTTGACCTGTGTCTCAAGTAATTAACAGGAGTTTGCCATGAGAACATACAGTGAATTCCATTCACTTAGGGGAACAATGTACAAAGAATAACCAGGTGGCCCGGTGATTATAGAAATGCAAATATTTTGGTATGGATAAATACTGAATTCAGGCATTATTTCTTGGTTTGGAAAATATTTACATGTTATTTCTATTACTATAGAAAAGCACATGGCGTAATTCTTCTTGTAAGTAAACAGTGTGCCTGCTTAGTCAAGGTCTACTCCTGTTTCCATTCCAGTTCTTAGTATCTTTAAGGCAACATACAAATTCAACACAGGTATAAAATGATACCTTATAAAAGGCAAGTTAATGAAACTCTGGATGGATTTCCATGGCAACAGTTTCTCCTCTTTCCGTGTTTATAACGTGCAATTGGACAGGATGGGGGATGGGTGGTGGCCAGAGAGAGAAAACATCTTTTTCTTTTCCTATTGTATAATAGGCATGAATGGAAGTAGGCAAGTTATTTACTAAATAAACAACAGTTCTGGTGAACAACAGCCACTCTAAAAAGTGGTATCATTTACCCTTAGGATAGGGTCAGAGGGAAATTATCTGCTGTGTCTGAAGATGATCTGAAACACTGTCTGCTAAAGCAGACATCTAGGGCCAACTCTATTTACTACTGTAGGAGTAAGTACAGAGTAAAATTTACCCTGAAAAAATATATACATATAGCAGAACTTAAATGAAGGAAAGAATGATGTCAAATTTAAAGTGCTAAACACAGCTGAAGCAAGATATTATTGTCTTTTGAAATAAGGACTACTGTCTTTGTAAAAACATAAAGTAATTCCTGCTGGTCTGATTGTAAAATACTATGTCATATTCACATAAGAGATATTTTACTGCTAGTGTAGACATAATGGTGATGTATAACTGTCTGCTTCCTCCACACCCCTAAAAAGAAGCAGAGGAGAATCTTCTGCATGTCAGAGATAACTACTCTTATCTCTACACTGTAATCAGTGTAGCTCAGGAGAGGAACAACATTAAACACATTTAGAAATAGCATAAACACTTTATGACTTATGAACTAGAGAAGTATAAGCAGTACATTTTTGTATACCTGAAATAAAATCGAGCATTCAGTATGTTCTTGTAATATAAATTAAAGCAATTAATGTTATTTCAAATTAAGCTGTAAGTATGATAGAGCTGACAGGTAGTTATTTATTATTAGATTTAACCTCAATTTATATAACAAATTATTTAATGTCAAACAGCAAAATATCTCAGCACTGAGATAAACAGTACTGAGTTTGCATCTTTCTCCTTCTCTGTTATAATAATCACATTTGATTTTTGTGCATTTATAAAACACAATTTCATTTTGAACTCTAATTTTATGAAAAAGCTACAACAAGCTATTCTTGAATAATACGCATTTTAAGTTCACCTACACAGGTGCAACTTTGGAATGCACCTTAAGCTACTGAATCAATGTTAAAAAACAACACAGTCGGGCTTCCCTGGTGGCGCAGTGGTTGAGAGTCCGCCTGCCGATGCAGGGGACGCGGGTTCGTGCCCCGGACTGGGAAGATCCCACATGCCGCGGAGCGGCTGGGCCCGTGAGCCATGGCCGCTGGGCCTGCGCGTCCGGAGCCTGTGCCCCGCAACGGGAGAGGCCACAACAGTGAGAGGCCCGCATACCGCAAAAAAAAAAAAAAAAAAAAAAAAACACAGTCATTTATAAGATGTATTTTAGATAATATCACTTTAGAAATACTAATTTTAGTAATTACAAAAAAGGCATAAAAAGTTAGGCCTCTATGACATCCGTTAAGATTTATAATTCATGATGTAGAATGCTCTGCTTTGCAGAAGTAAAATTAAATATCTAGATATGGAAATTTATTATTTATTTTTCTTAACTTAGTTCCATAGTATCCATACTATAAGATAAAAGAGTCTTAGTACATATAAGTGAGCCTGTATAAAAATAAATATAAGTCAGCCACTACTTGAGTTATGAACAGTCTGGAGATGTCTAACATAATAATAACTGATTGGGTATTGTCTTTATTTCTCCACAACTTGCTCTCAGTGTTACTCCAGATAACACTTGAGCCAGCCCTATGCAATAGGGCTACCTGAAGGTCAGTCCTCGGGTCTCTGATCCAAATTCTCTTCTTACTGTGTATTTCCGCTCAGATCTACCTTTTCACTGAAAAATACAGATATTTAATTCAAGGATTTATCCTCTTCAACTCTTAGTAAAATTATGTAGGAAATTCACCTTTGCCTCTGTCCATTTTCATTCATTTACAAATCAAATTTGAACACTTAGTATAACTGATAAATAGCTGGATAGAGTTAGAAATAGAGCTCTATGAACGTACATGAAAAAAATATGGCTCAAATTTTAGAAATAGGAATAAAAACTGAGAGCTCTAAGGCTGATAGAAGACAGCAGCCACTTAAGTCAACTGGAGATTCTAAATGGAAATTCTGGAAACATTCAAACTATCTCAACACCAGCTCTTTTGTATTTAACTAAACATATCCTTAAAATTCAGAGTTTTAGTTATGCTTAAAATAATTGTATTTATTTCACATTTGATGTTATTGTAAATGGTATTTTTATTTCAATTTCTGATGTTTCATCAGTAGCATATAGAAATAGAATTGAGTTCTTATATTGTTCCTGTATCTTGCAAACTTGCAGTGTACTTACTTGGTCTAGTTGCTTTTCATAGATTTCATAGGATTTTCTACATAGACAGTCATGCCATCTGTGAGTAATGAGAGTTTTTCTTTTTTACTTTCCAATTTAGGTGACTTTTACTTCTTTTTCTTGCCTACTGTATTGTGCAGAACCTCTAGAATTATGTTAAGTAGAATAGGGAGAATAAACATCCTTGTTTTCTTCTCAATTTTATATGAAAAAACATTGTCTTTCACCATTAATTATCACTGTGACCGTAGATATGCCATGGATGAGGTTTAGGAAATCCCCTTCTATTTATAGTTTAGTGAGAGTTTGTTATTTTTAAATCAGAAATGGATATCAGATCTTTTCTATTGCTATTTCTGTATCTGTTGAGATGACCATTTGTTTTACATTTTCAGTTTGCTAATATGGTGAATAGCATTGATTGATTTTAAATGTTAAACC
This sequence comes from Neophocaena asiaeorientalis asiaeorientalis, assembly GCF_003031525.2. Lineage (NCBI taxonomy): Eukaryota > Metazoa > Chordata > Mammalia > Artiodactyla > Phocoenidae > Neophocaena > Neophocaena asiaeorientalis. The sequence goes on along the minus strand of NW_020174442.1, from coordinate 7,170,148 downwards.
ATACTTACATTCCAGTTAAGAATTTTTGCATCCATATTTCTGAGGGATATCAGTCTATGAGTTTTCCTTTCTTTGAGTATATCTGTGTCTGGTTTTGGTACTATGGTAAGGCTGACCTAGTTGGGAATTATGAAAACTCTCTTTATTCACAGATAAGAGAAAATAAACTCTTAATTTTCAAGAAGAGTTTGTATAGAATCATATATTTCTTAAATTTTTGGAAGAATTCACTAATAAAGTCATTATTATTATCTGGTGTTTTCTTTTTGAGAAGATTTTGGTAGTTGTAAGGCTACTCAAATTATTTCTTCTTGAGTGGGCTTTGGTAGTTTGAGACTTTTAAGGAATATCTTTATCAACATTATTTATATAGTTAAGATATCAAATTTGCCAGTTAAATCATTCATAACATTTTTTATTATTCTATAATATCGGTAGAGTGTCTTGATGTCATCTTTCTTGTTCCTGTAAATGGTACTTTGCTTTTTCTGTTTTTATTTTCAATCAGCTTGAGTAAAGGTACATCAATTTATTGATCTAAGAGCCATCATTTTTGTCTCATTGACTATTCTCTATTCTTTTTTCTATTCATTAATTTCCACTCAGATAATTATTGTTTGAATTTAATTGCTTTCTTTGTATTTCTGGGGTCTTCTTCCAATTTTTTTTTTTTAAGATAGAAACTGAGGTCATGGATTTTAGACCTTCTTTTATAATACAGTGCTATCAATTTCCTACTTAGTACTGCTTTAGTTACTTCCCACACATTTTGATGTGCTTAGTTTCCTTTTTCATTCAGTTTAAAATACTTTCTACTTTCCATTTATATATCTTCTTTGTCCCACTGGTTATCTAGAAGTGTATCATTTACTTTGCAAATATTTGGGAATTTCTAGCTTATCTTTATGTTATTGATTTCTAATTTAATTCTATTGTATACAATGAGTATACTTTGCATATGTGTATGTTTTTATATTTATTGTGACCTTTTTATGGACTAGAATATGATCTATCTTGGTAAATGGTTTGTGTTCACGTAAATAGTATACGTTGCTATAGTTGAGTGTTCTATAATTATCAGTTAAACAAATTGTTTGATAATGTTGCTCAAGGTTTTAGGTTCTTAGTATTTTTTCTCTAGCAATTATTTAGGGAGGGATGTTGAGATCTCATTATAATTATGGATTTGTTTAATTCTCTTTGCAGTTCTCTCAGTTTATCTTCTTAAATATTCATATCATGCATCTTAAAGCTCTTTTATTAGATACATTAACATTAAGAATTCTCATATCCTCTTTAGGAATTGACCCCTTTATGAAATTACTCTCTCTGTGAAGGACCCTTTTCCTACCCTTTTGCAAGGTTGCATCCTATATCTCTTTCAGGTCATAGTTTTTATGCCATTTCCTGAAAGAGATTTTAAATTATCACCCAACTCAAAACTAGCCTCTGTTCCACATTATTCTCTCTCTCTCTCAATTTTTTTTGTTTTAGTGATAATTATGAAATTTCAAATATGTATTTTAAGTTATATTTGTGGCTGTATTTTAACTGTTTTCTTCACCATAAACTACATAGAGTAGGGATTCTTCTCTTCACATCATTGTGGCTGGCACATAGCGCATGGAGCTCAGAAATATTTGAATAAGCAAGTGAATGAATGATCTATTCTCTGTGACTTTATTCTTTGCTTTCATTCTCTCTGTGTTAAAAAGAAAATTACTTTTACCCTTCATCTCTGCCTGCTCTTCCCTCTAAGTACACCTAAATTCTACTGTTCCATGAATCTGTCTCTCCATCACCTCAACTTCTAAATCTCCAAATCTCTATTCCCATATAACTTTGAAATATACTTATTTATAAAACTTTTTAATCTTTTTTTTTTTTTTTTTTTTTTTGGTACGCGAGCCTCTCACTGCTGTGGCCTGTCCCGTTACTGAACACAGGCTCCGGACGCGCAGGCTCAGCAGCCATGGCCCACGGGCCCAGCCGCTCCGCGTCCCAGACCAGGGCACGAACCCATGTCCCCTGCATTGGCAGGCAGACTCTCAACCACTGCGCCACCAGGGAAACTCCAAAACTGTTTAGTCTTTATCCTAAGAAATAAGCACTTTACAAAGGGAAGATCGGACCATCCTAGGCTTTCTAGTGTTTGCATCTAGAAATGGACAAATTTTTTTACTAGAATAATTATCACTATTTAATATGTACCTGTGAGTACAGGCGCTGGTATTTACTCTGAAAGATATGTATAATTTTTATACTGATACCTATAATTTACTTTAAAATATGCCAGCAAACAGTGTAATATATGGTGTATATTTTATTGTTTAAACTATAATCCAGGTACTGCAAGCATTCTCATTAAGAATGCACGTTCCAATGGAGGTTGGCTGTTCTTCTAATAAGGAATTACAGTCTCAATACTATTAACTAGTATTCTGAATGTCAGAATTATTATTTTTTTTCTTTTTTGTGTAAGACAATAGTTGAAGTTTACTGACACGATAAATTTTAAAACAGATCTTTTAAAATCCAATATGATGAAGTAGTAGATTTGTGTCATATATTTTAGAGTCATGCCCCAATCTACATCAACTGAGTATATGAATTCAGCAAAGTGTGGGGCCTAAACCACTAGGTTTTTGGAATGGTAGCCAAGTCTTGACCTGGCGTTCAGTTATGGGATTAGATTTCAGTTTGATGCTGAAGATAGGGGAACAGAATTCTGCCTCTGGAATGTTGTTGTGTTTGATGTCAGAGAACAATAGTATGTCTCAGACTGCAAATAACATACTATGCCAAGGATATTTTACACTACAAGGAATATTTTTCTTCTCCTTGCTGAAGGCATGATAGCTTTGGAAAGTTTTTGGAAATATTTTTATACTCATATTAAAATTTAAAAAATTTTCTAAGTAATGACTAAGACAAAGTAGTTCATAAATCATTTCTAGCTTTTTAATGCCACTTTTGCCTGAAACTGTAAAGTCCATGATAAGAAAAGCACAAATGTTTTCTTTAAGTATGTTAAGTATTATTATTAAGGAGAAAAGGTCCTATCAGAGGTGACAAATATATATTCAAATGCTATGAAAACTATCTAAAGTTAATTTTATAAGAAAATCTGTAAAGGAATTTGGTTCTTTTTATGCAAGGTTAAATACTACTTACAGTTTCACTTTTAGAACATTTCTGAAAAATGTTTTCTGATGCATAACTTTATACTGGCCACTTTAACAGTGTGGCCAAACTTTCTTGTGAAGATTTATCTCTCTTCCTCTCATGCTGCAGAAACACTTCCCTTTGTTACAGGGCTGTGCATACTTGCTGTTTTCTGAACTGTACATGATCTTCCCTCTGTTTTTCTCCTCAATGAATTACTCTTCTTTCATCTGTTTCCTAAATCATGGATGGTTTTCAGTTTGCTTCTTATTCCGCTTCCCATTGACTATCTCAGCCAATAGTGATTTTCTGTCTCTTGACCCCATTCTGGTATATTTTTTTCCAATTATCATGTATGTTTGAAATTTCTGTATTTCCAGTGTCTTCATATATGTCTTATATTCACAGTTTAATTGCAAACTGTTAAGCACTTTTGTTCTTGACACAGTGTCTAGCAGTGTATCTTAAGCGTAAAAACACTAAGTAGGTAACTATATGTTGATTATGATAACCAGGTAGTATCTTAAAAATAGCAATTTAAAGACTCACTGTGCTAATAATTGGTATATTAGGTTATTGTCTATTTCATTGTCATCCAAAATTGTTTGTAGTTTAGTTTATTATCTGCATTCCTCTCTGTAATTCTAACATTTCAGTTTTGCAAAACTATCAAAAAATAACTTGAGAAGTTGTAGTACCTTTTATTGGAACTGATTTTTTTTATTTAATTTTTTTATACAGCAGGCTCTTATTATCTATTTTATATCTGTTAGTGCATATGTCAATTCCAATTTCCCAATTCATCCCACCACCACACACCCCCTCCCCCCATGCTTTCCCTTTTGATGTCCATATGTTTGTTCTCTACATCTGTATCTCTATTTCTGCCTTGGAAACCAGTTCATCTCTACCATTTTTCTAGATTCCGTATACATGCATTAATATACGATATCTGTTTTTCTCATTCTGACTAACTTCACTCTGTATGTCAGTCTCTAGGTCCATCCATGTCTCTACAAATGACTCAAGTTCATTCCTTATTATGGCTGAGTAACACTGTATATATGTACCACATCTTCTTTATCCATTCATCTGTAGATGGGCATTTAGGTTGCTTCCATGACCTGGCTATTGTAAACAGTGCTGCAGTGTACATTGAGGTGCATGTGTCTTTTTGAATTATGGTTTTCTCTGGGTATATGCCCAGCAGTGCGATTGCTGGGTCATATGGTAATTCTATTTTCTTTACTTTTTAAAGGAATCTGCATACTGTTCTCCAAAATGGCTGTATCAATTTACATTCCCACCAGCAGTGCAAGAGGGTTCCCTTTTCTCCACACCCTCTCTAGCATTTGTTGTTTGTACATTTTCTGATGATGCCCATTCTGACTGATAGGTGATACCTCATAGTAGTTTTGATTTACATTTCTCTAATAATTAGTGATGTTGAGCAGCTTTTCATGTGCCTCTTAGCCATATGTATATCTTTTCTGGAGAAATGTCTATTGAGGTCTTCTCCCCTTCTTTTTGATTGGGTTGTATTTTTTTAATATTGAGCTGCATGAGTTGTTTATATATTTTGGAGATTAATCCTTTGTCCATTGATCCGTTTGTAAATATTTTCTCCCATTCTGAGGGTTGTCTTTTCGTCTTGTTTATAGTTTCCTTTGCTGTGCAAAAGCTTTTAAGTTTCATTAGGTTCCATTTGTTTATTTTTGTTTTTATTCCCATTACTCTAGGAGGTGGGTCAAAAAAGATCTTGCTGTGATTTACATCAAAGAGTGTTCTTCCTATGTTTTCCTCTAAGAGTTTTATAGTGTCTGGTCTGGGACTTAGGTCTTTAATCCACTTTATTTTTGTGTATGGTGTTAAAGAGTTTTCTAATTTCATTCTTTTACATGTAGCTATCCAGTTTCCCCAGCACCACTTATTGAAGAGCCTGTGTTTTCTCCATTGTATGTTCTTTCCTCCTTTGTCATAAATTAGGTGACCATATGGGTGTGGGTTTATCTCTGGGCTTCTTATCCTATGCCATTGATCTATATTTCTGTTTTTGTCCCAGTACTATGCTGTCTTGATGACTGTAGCTTTGTAGTATAGTCTGAAGTCAGGGAACCTGATTCCTCCAGCTCCATTTTTCTTTCTCAAGATTGCTTTGGCTATTCGGGATCTTTTGTGTCTCCATACAAATTTTAAGATTTTTTGTTCTAGTTCTGTAAAAAATGCCATTGGTAATTTGACAGGGATTGCATGGAATCTGTAGATTGCTTTGGGTAGGATAGTCATTTTCACAATATTGATTCTTCCAATCCATGAACATCGTATATCTCTCCATCTGTTTGTGTCATCTTTGTTTTCTTTCATTGACGTCTTGTAGTTTCTACATACAAGTCTTTTGTCTCCTAGGTAGGTTTATTCCTAGGTATTTTATTCTTTTTGTTGCAGTGGTGAATGGGATTGTTTCCTTTATTTCTCTTTCTGATCTTTCATATTTAGTTTATAGGAATGCAAGATATTTCTGTGCATTAATTTTGTGTCGTGCAACTTTATCAAATTCATTGATAAGCTCTAGTAGTTTTCTGGTGGCATCTTTAGGATTTTCTATGTATAGTATCATGTCATCTGCAAACAGTGACAGTTTTACTTCTTCTCTTCCAATTGGTATTCCTCTTATTTCTTCTCTGATTGCTGTGGCTAGGACTTCCAAAACTATGTCGAATAATAGTGGCAAGAGAGGACATCCTTGAGAATGATGTTGGCTGTGGGTTTGTCATATATGACCTTTATTATGTTGAGGTAGGTTCCCTCTGTGCCCACTTTCTGGAGAGTATTTATCATAAATGAGTGTTGAATTTTGTCAGAAGCTTTTTCTGCATCTATTGAGATGATCATATGGGCTTTTTTGGGGTTTTTCTTGTTTTCTTTGGCGGTACACGGGCCTCTCACTGTTGTGGCCCCTCCTGTTGCAGAGCACAGGCTCCAGACGTGCAGGATCAGCAGCCATGGCTCACGGGCCCAGCTGCTCTGCGGCATGTGGGATCTTCCCGGAGCAGGGCACGAACCTGTGTCCCCTGTATCGGCAGGTGGACTCTCAACAACTGCACCACCAGCGAAGCCGGATCATATGGTTTTTATTCTTCAGTTTGTTAATATGGTGTATCACATTGATTGATTTGCATATATTGAAGAATCCTTGCATCCCTGGGATAAATCCCACTTGATCCTACTGTATGATCCTTTTAATGTGTTGTTGGATTCTATTTGCTAGTATTTTGTTGACGATTTTTGCATCTATATTCATCAGTGATATTGGTCTGTAATTTTCTTTTTTGTAGTATCTTTGTCTGGTTTTGGTATTAGTGTGATGGTGGCCTCATAGAATGAGGTTGGGAATATTCCTTCCTCTCAAGTTTTTTGGAAGAGTTTGAGAAGGATGGGTGTTAGCTCTTCTCTAAATGTTTGATAGAATTCACCTGTGAAGCCATCTGGTCCTGGGCTTTTGTTTTCTGGAAGATTCTAAATTACAGTTTCAATTTCATTACTTGTGACTAATCTGTTCATATCTTCTATTTCTTCATGGTTCAGTCTTGGAAGGTTATACCTTTCTAAGAATTTGTCCGTTTCTTCCTGGTTGTCCATTTTATTGGCATAGAGTTTTTTATCAGCTGTTAACCTTATGGGAGTTCCCTTGTAAATTATTTGTAGTTTTTCCCTTTTTGCTTTTAATAATTTTTCTTTGTCTTTAATTTTTGTCAGTTTGATTACAATAGTCTCAGCATGTTTCTCCTTGGGTTTATCCTGCCTGGGACTCTATGATTCCTGGACTTGGGTAGCTATTTCCTTTCCCATGTTAGGGAAATTTTCAACTATAATCTCTTCAAATATTTTTTTGGGGTCCTTTCTCTCTCTCTTCTCCTCTGGGATGCCTATAGTGCGACTGTAGGTATGTTTAATGTTGTCCCAGAGGTCTCTTAGGCTGTCTTCCTTTCTTTTCATTCTTTTTTCTTTATTCTGTTCCACGGCAGTGAATTCCACCATTCTGTCTTCCAGCTCACTTTTCTGTTCTTCTGCCTGAGTTATTCTGCTGTTGATTCCTTCTAGTGTATTTTTCATTTCAGTTATTGTATTGCTCATCTCTGTTTGTTCTTTAATTCTTCTAGGTCTTTATTAAATAGTTGTTGCATCTTCTGAATCTTTGCCTCCCTTCTTTTTCCGCGGTCCTGGATCATCTTCACTATCATTATTCTGAATTCTTTTTCTGGAAGGTTCCCTATCTCCACTTCATTTAGTTGTTTTTCTGGGGTTTTATCTTGTTCCTTCATCTGGTACTTAGTCCTCTGCCTTTCCATTTTGTCTATCTTTCTGTGAATGTGGTTTTCATTCCACAGGCTGCAGGATTGTAGTTCTTCTTGCTTCTGCTGTCTGCCCTCTGGTGGATAAGGCTATCTAAAAGGCTTGTGCAAGCTTCCTGATGGGAGGGACTGGTGGTGGGTAGAGCTGGGTGTTACTCTGGTGGAAAGCTCAGAAAACTTTAATCCACTTGTCTGCTGATGGATGAGGCTGAGTTCCCTCCCTGTTGGTTGTTTGGCCTGAGGCGACCCAGCACTGGATCCTACCGGCTGTTTGGTGGAGCTAATGGCAGACTGTGAGAGGGCTCACACCAAGGAGTATGTCCCAGACCTTCTGCTGCCAGTGTCCTTTTCCCGCAGTGAGCCACAGCCAACCCCTGACTCTTCAGGAGTTCTTCCAGTACTAGCAAGTAGGTCTGGTCCTGTTCACTCTCCTATGGGGTCACTGCTCCTTCTCCCTGGGTCCTGATGTGCACACTACTTTTTGTGTGCCCTCCAAGAGTGGAGTCTCTGTTTCCCCCAGTCCTATCAAAGTCCTGCAGTCAAATGCTGCTAGCCTTCAAAGTCTGATTCTTTGGGAATTCTTCCTCCTATTGCCAGACCTCCAGCTTGGGAAGCCTGATGTGGGGCTCAGAACCTTCATTCCAGTGGGTGGACTTCTGTGGTATGATTGTTCTCAAGTTTGTCAGTCAATCATCCATTGGTTATTGGATTTGATTTTATTGTGATCGTGCTCCTCCTACCGTCTCATTGTGGCTTCTCCTTTGTCTTTGGATGTGGAGTATCTTTTTTGGTGAGTTCCAGTGTCTTCCTGTCAATGATTGTTCAGCAGTTAGTTGTGATTCTAGTGCTGTTGCTACAGGGAGTGAGCACATGCCCTTCTACTCCGCCATCTTGAACCAATATCCTGTAAATCGGAACTGATTTTTTAATAGGAAATCATATCCAGAACAAGATGCCCCTGGGCTAATAATGGACAGATGTGTCTATTCTCCCAAATACTATTTTTTAAACAGATGGAAATTTCAGAAAAGTCACATCTCATAGAATATGAAATTTAAAACAGGTTAGTCTAAATATAGTACTATAAGGTAAATGGAGAAACAAATACCCTCATACTTTTCAGCATATGTTTCAACTATTAGTTAATTCAGAAATATTATTAAATATGTACTATGTGCCAGACATTGTTCTTAGTGCCTGGGATTTGAGATATATCATCAACAGGAACCCTTGCCCTAGGTTCATATTCTACGTCAAGGATAAACAACAGACAACTGTATGGTGACTATAATATTAATGGGTGATAATTGCCTTGACTAAAGTTAAAGGTAGGCAAAGCAATAGGAAATAGAAAGTCACAATGGTGGGGAGTGAGAGACTACTGTAGAGAAGAGGGTCAAGGAAGGCTTCTCTGAGAAAGAAGTATTTGAGTGTATGCATGATTGAAATGAGGGAGACACATAAAGAAATCTAAAGGAAAAACCTTCCCCCAGGCAGGGGTAGGAGGAAGTGCAAAGTTCTGGGGAGGGACTGAGCTTGGAGATTTCCTGTGTCAAGAAAGCTAAGAAGGCAGATGTGGTTAGAGTTGATACTTTGTAAGGCCATCTAACTTAGAAAGAGGTAAGGATTATTTCCTGAATGGTGTAGGAAACCTGTGGATGATTTTGAGCAGGGGAATGACAGATAACTGGTTTTGAGGACTCTTTACTTTCTTCTCCCCTTGGGGAGTCTTCACTGCCTGCTCAGTGCAGGGATAGTCAGAGGGAGCGGCAGATGGTTTTGAGCAGGCTGTGCTCACCTCACAGTGCCTGGTTGGTTCATACATGTCGTCTAACAGTCTAAGTGAGTATCTGACTGGTTGCAAGAAACTACCTATGGCAGTTCCCATTTTGTTCAAATATATTAATTGATTTATCAGTATCTCTCTGAAATTAGAGAATCACTTAAATATGAGATGCTGGGATAATGAGTAGAGGTCTTCTTGTTTAAAAGAGACGTGAGGAATAGTTCTGAGCTTTGATCTGTAAAGTTCCCAAAACATTTTAGGCAGATACCCATGATGATGGAGGCAAAGCTAAATGGAACAGGCAGAGGTATTTCTTCCCCTCTTCTAATGGACAGGACCCCCTTGGGCTAACTGAGGATTTACAAAGTCCTCAGGACCCCAGTAACGTTTCTCTTCCCTGGACCTGCCTGACATAAAGCTATGCAGTTTTCAATCTTTTATTAATCATTATATGTTATGTAAGGTAAACATTTTTTGTGGAGTCTCACATTTCTGTTGCATATTGCTTTTTGATAGCCACCTCAGGTGGACTTCAATAAATCATCTCTGTATTTTTGACATGTACTTTCTCAGAGTTCAGTGTGTATGCAGTTAAGTAAGATGAAATATTCTACTTTCTATTACAACATATCCTTGGGTGGTTTGTTTTATGACTGCAATGAAATGATGTTGTTACTGAAGTGATTATGGAGAGTCATATGTTTTAGAATGCTGAAAGGTGGGACCTTATTTTAAGGACATTTTTATGACCCAGGGGACTAAAGGTGCTGAAATGATAGGAATAAATATTGTATAAATAGCATAAATTTGGATTCATTCAGTGTTTTAAAAATCTGCCATCATAGTTTGTTCCGTGTAAGAAGACATGTAGATCCAGACTCTGTTGCTGGGCCTGGTCCTCATCACCAACATTCCTAAATCCATAGCCCGAGAAGTAAGCATTTCATTCCCTAGACACCCCTACTCCCATGAAAACTCGCACATGCTTTGCCCAGTTCCCTTAGGACGTTGTTCTCTGAACAGGGCAGAAAAGTCAGCACTCCCAATATGTCGACTATCTCTGCATCTAAAATGCACTTTAATTTCTTAATGAATTGTGTTTTTTTTGTTTAAAAACATCTTAGCATGACTGTACAAATTACTGCTTTTTAAAATGTTTTATGTATTCTACATGAGCCTCATTTCCTTCTATGTAACTCTTAACATATACTGTGATGCTTTGAGTGTGGACAGAGACAAGACAATGAAGACAGAAATAGGAAGTAGCAGTTTGTGTATATCTGATCTTGCAAATAGTCTGTAGGAGGGAAGTGGGTAGAAATAGGAAGAATAGTAAGGAGTTAACTGCAGTAAGGAAAATGAAGTTTTCTCAAAACCAGATGGTAATTTTTAATTATGTTAATTAATTAAGGTTTAAAAATGGTCAATAAAAGAATCCAGAATATTTCTGGATAATCTTACATAATTAACATTATGTTAACAGTTACATAATGTTACATATAACATTATGTAACTGTTAACATAATGTTAATTATGCAATGAAATGATATGTTTTGGACGTGGTTGACTTAGATCGATGTTAGTATTTACTCAAACATAATAGAAGTGTGCATTTGCAAATCAGAGTTTGTTCTAGGTCAAGAATTATCATGGGAATTAGCATGCCAAGGTGTGTGTGTCTTTGCGTGTCCTGTGTGCATGTGATTGTGCATATGTGTGTGTGTATTTGTCCAAGAGTGCATTTCTAGTGTTTATTGCATATCATAGCAATCTTCATAAAATAGACATAAATACGTATAATTCATGCACAACTAATATATATTGATCAAACCAAGCATCAAGAAAGGTAATAATTATACTACAAAAGGCCCAGTGCTATCTCCCAAACTGCTAGTTTACCTCTTGCAAAAATTTTAAAATGTAGTGATTTGTTTCTGTAAATTTACAAATAAAGTTCCTTCATATGGACTCTGCCTTTAAAGAGCTTAGTTCAGTGAGGTAAAAAATATGCCAAACATCATTATTATACAGTGTGAAAAGTGAAGCAGTAGAAATGGATCAGCTGTTACACAACTAAAGGGAATGATTAACTTTATCAATTATAACAGGGAGGGTTTCCATATAGCAGTGGCAATTGCTGTGCTTGGAAATATATCTGGGATCCTTGAATTCCTGCCATCTCTTTCCAGTTGTTTTTTTTTTTTTTTTTATGCGGGCCTCTCACTGTTGTGGCCTCTCCCGTTGCGGAGCACAGGCTCCGGACACGCAGGCCCAGCAGCCATGGCTCACGGGCCCAGCCGCTCCGCGGCACGCGGGATCCTCCCAAACCGGGTCACGAACCCATGTCCCCTGCATCGGCAGGCGGACGCCCAAACACTGTGCCACCAGGGAAGACCCCCTGTCTTTTTTTTTAGTTAACTGCTCATCATCCACCAGGTCTGAGCTCCTGTCTTTGTCTCAGGGTTGCCTTCCCTGACTCCCCCTGACTGATTCTTGTTCCTGTGTTTCACGTTTGCTTCCTACAAATGGCATTGCTTTCCTTAATTTGTAGTAATACATTCACTACTGAAATCACGTGCCTGCCTTTTCCTTAGCCTTCCTCCGCATTAAAAGCCCTGTGAGTGAATGTACGGAATATGTCAGTTTGTTCACCTTTGTGTCCCCAGCACCAAACAGAGTACCTACCTTGACCAACAGGAGAAGGTCATTAATTATTAAATGGAGAATTAATAAATTTTTTAATAGTTGAGCTTTCAAGTACCTTAGTGAAATATAAGTTTGTGTCCTCATCAGATCTATAAATAGCTAATTGATATTTTCAGGTCTCTTTGTACTGAATTAACTCAACTGGAGTGATAATTTCCATTACTGAACTGCTAGATATGGCAGTTAACAAATGTACTTACTGCTTTGGCTCTTTAGTAAGTTTAAATATTGTTGTCAACAATTCATAAATTTCTGGTCATGTTACCTTTCAGTCTCCTCATAGTTCAAGTCTTCCCCATTCAGCTTCTTCATAGCTCTGTCAGAAATCTTATATTCTGGATTCTTTTATTGACCACTTTTAAACCTTAGTCTACACCCAAATAAATATACCAGAATAAGCTTGTCACAAATTCTATTTGCAAAATAGACAATAATTATAATATATGACTCTCTCTGTACTTAAACATTATTTTTGATTTTTAATTACTGTTTAATCTGTTGAAATTCCAACATCAGAAAGATAAAATATATTTCACTTCTGGAATTCTCTTACCAAAGATACAGTGTTGATTGTACTTCTTTTCCCCCCATGAAGAATGCATAATTTTTAATGAATTATTACTTAGAATCAACTATAGCTAATAAGACAAATTATTTGTGTCAGACAGAAATAAGAGAACCCAGTCTTTCATGGTATTACAAAAGTTCTCTACTTGTTGAAAAATTTTCCTGTTGGATTATTATTTTTATCACAGCTTAAGTTGAAAATTAGTATGAAAAGGAACATAATCTGTGGTACTTTATGAGAGATCAATTTTGGGAAAATATTAAAATCCTGAACATTTGCAGTCCTTTAAGTTAAGATATATATATATATTTCTGGAAAGGAGAATCACACACATTTTATAGAAAATAAAGATGGCCAAATCTTTTCATGGGCAAAAGCTAAATCTATGCCATTTTTGAAAGAAGTTTTTAAACATAGAGGACTCTGCCAATCCTCAAAATAATGTCCACTGCTTTCCTCTCTGAATCTTCCACTGTTTAAATAGTACAATCTACCTTTGAGTTAAAGCTTTGTTTGTGAACATACCTCATTAATATGTATTAGTAAATCAAGATGGACTGAACACTTATTAGTCAGTGAACCAAGGTCAGGGTTCTTGGGGAAGAAGATATTTTTAATTATATAGAAATGTAATGTAAATGTTATGCTGTGAAGACTCTGGATTCTGTTGTATTCTTTGGAAGAGTGTTGACTTATTTATTTCAGTAGGCAGGCATTAAATTAGTTGGACTCAAACTGTAAACTCAGGCATTTGGGTATTAGCTTAAATCTCAATTCTGTTCTATCTCTAGCTGGGCTGCTTAGAGTATTAACTACTAGTGTATGACTCTGATTTGCTTGGAGATTAAGGAAGAGTTTATATACAGATTTTGAACACCTTCTCTTTAGTTCTGGTCTTTTTATGATTCTCCCTACCTCTACAAGAAGTTTGTTTGTCTAGTATTGTGTTTACTTCCTCAGGCCAGTTAGAGTTTCAGCAGTCTCTCATTATCCAACTGGGGTCTGGCCTTAATCCAAAAGGAGCCTGGCTTCAGTCCAGAAGGCAGAAATGTGAAATACACCCACTGCCACTCTCCTCCTCCAAATATAGACCCAGAATCATCTGCTTCTGGTCTGTCTTCAGTGCCTTTAGAAGCTAACTTCTGTGTGCTCTCTGGAACTCACAGTTGTCTACTGTGAGAGAGGTGCTCCAGTAGAAGCTTACTTGACCATATATACGATTTTAAAGTCAAAGTTATTAATTCATTCTAATTTGTCTGAGGAGTTATCTATTTATCAGGAAAATCACATGGGCTTCTTTTCTAATACAGTCTATAAATCTATGTAATTATAAACCAAATTGTTAAAATTAAAAAATATTATTCCACAGCTTTGATAGCCAAACACTTCTTTTTTTTTAAAGCCAGTAATAAAAGTCATTATGAAACTCTCAGTGAAAACTTTGTTTTTCTTTAAGCTGCAGCTTTTAGCAAGATAAAACAAGGTGCCAACATATGTTAATCACTGAAGTTTAACTTTTGCTCTTTCTGTCAAAGTTTATGTTGTATTAGACCTGGACAAGATATAACTTGAGTACACACATAATGAGAGAAAAAGGCTTTTGGTGAATTCATCTCCAAAGTTTTCCGAGAATGAGAGAAACAGTAAGAAAAGGGCCAAAAAGGAATATAAATGAAAGCTGCCTATGGCCAGATAGAAAGAATGTTATAATCAGTGGTTCAGTCAGCAGGAAGGTCTGAAGGGTGTTATATAATTCTGAGGGAGTAGTAAAGGGACCATGGAAGGAATTATATTGGACAAATAGGCCCTGTTCTATTAAAAGATTGTTTCTGAGCTTCTATTACTAAAGATTGTTCTCACTAGTTCTCCTTGCAGTTTTACAGATACCGTTGGAAATTGAGTGTCATTGTCCCCCTTGAAGGCTTTTCATAATCTGTCAGAGGCTTCCAGTTCCTTTTGTCTTTTTGGATAGAATGGAACAATGACACTTCTGGTGACCTTCTTATATATAATACTGACAAGTTTTTCTACCTACGCCAAAAAAAGTGATTGATTTGAAGAGACAAAGGAGGCCTGTAGTGTATATGTCCAGGACAGGACTGAATTCTTCAACAAAATTTCCTTTTCTACCCTGAGACTTAGGAAGTCCTTAACCATAGTACAGAGAATTAAACACAATTAGGGTTTAAAGTTTTTAAATTAGGAAACATGTGGGTCCTTTTAATTAGAAGATGATAGTTTTAAGGGACATTGAAGTAGTATGAACACTTTAGGGGAAGGAACAGAAGGGAAATGTAAAGAGGGAAAAAAAATAAACATGTGGAATGAGATTTGGAAATATTATTTCCACACTAAGGAAGTATTAAGTTTCTCACATTTTAAATAGTTTTAGCTAGAGAGTTTGAGGGAGGTGATTCTAGATTTCACATCACATTCAAAAGTCTCATAGTATTTTTAAATTGTAGAACATTGGATAATCAAGATGTTATTTTCTTCTTGTTCGGTTGTGCCTTTCAAATAATTTTCTTCATGTCACAAAGTGTTCCACAGTAATTCTAAATTGTTCTTAGTGAAAGTATGTTAGTACGTTGATAGATATGCACCTAAATTGACATTATAATATGAAAGTTAATGGAAGCAGGTACTTTATCCAGAAGTGGCACAGAATTACATTGATATGACCCAATATGAAACTTCAACAGCTATAAGGGATGGTGCTTGTGCAATATCGGGCCAAGTTTGCAGAAGCACATCAAGGATTCTAAGATATGTAAACTATTACCAGGTTGAGGGTCTGAGGTGAGGATCTGGAGATGATGAGTTTAGATTAGTATTTTGAAACATTTCGAAGGAATGTTTTTTCTCAAAAAGCAGAGTGTCTAAAGACAATAAAAGTTTTCATTTCATTTAGTTGTTTTAAGATCATAGAGATCTCTGTCTATTGACAATAGAGGTAGAAAGTAGATAAGAGGTTGAAGATCATTTAGGCAGCTGGAGAAGGATGGTGGGGTCCACAGCCTAATTGCTATTCAACTTTTTATGGGAGGATAGCATTTTTCTCCCTAAGAAGAACAGAAAAGAGGAAATGACTTGAGAAAACAAAAATATGCAGAAATAGAAAATAGAAGGGTAAGGGGAAAAACCTAGAATAGTGCATAACAATGTATAATCACCAGAAGCTTCAAATATCCAGATTATGAGCCTTCATTTTGAATTTTACTAACTTTACACATTTTCTCCAATACCTCCAAAACAAAATCTAAATATTTTATTCACCCTTTGGCTAATAGGATATGGAATAAACTATTTTGTCTTCTGTAGACTATAGTAATCGATTGATGAAATTAACAAAGTGAATTTAGTAGCTTGAGGAACTGATAAAAAATTCTTACTTTAACAGGACTTTCTTTCCAGGGTAGTCAAACCTTTTGAAATGACTTGATTTACCTTTCATATTAACAACAGCAACAACGCTTGGTTTAGGAACATTTTACTCACCCCCTCTTCATAATCTGTGTGTGTGTGTGTGTGTGTGTGTGTGTGTGTGTGTGTGTGTGTGTGTGTGTGTGTGTGTCTGCTTCTGAATGGCAATTTGAAGTGACTGCTCTTTTGCTGAGGGCTTTCACTAATATAGTCAAGAGCCATTAGTGATTTTAGCTTAGATCTTTGTTCTGAAAAAAAGCCTGTCTCTTCCCCCACCTCCCTCAATACCCTGAAGTTCTTCCAGAGCTATTTGATATTGATTTTATTTTCCAGCTTTTGTAGTTGTATATTTAGTATCTTCCTTAAGCAAGGCTATTTCTTCTTCTGATATTGCCTTCAAACTTTGAGGCCTGATCTATTTCCCCAACCTCCTTGGCAAATTATTTCTGATCTTTACTCTGCTTGAACACTGACTGATGCAGTCCCAGGGCTTATCAATCTAATCCAGTAGCTCCAGGTCTGCCTATAAGTTTGTATTTTCAATTCATTTCCTAATCACAGATAATATTTATTTTGTATGTGATCCCAGTAGTAAATTTTATAGGTTTTTTTCATTTTATATCCACTTTAGCTCTGTTTTTGTAGCCAAGGGGAATTATAGGTACAGCTGACCCTTGACCTACATAGATTTGAATTGTGTTGGTGCCCTTATGCATGGATTTTTTTCAATAAATATACAGTCCTCTTTTTTTGGCAGGTTTCACATCCATGGATTCAACCAGCCACAAATCAAAATTTCCATCCCAAATTGGTTGAGTCTGGTGGATGTAAAACCTGAAACCCATGGATAAGGAGGGCCAACTGTGCTGTGCCATTTTATATAAAGGAATCGAGCATCTGCAGATTTTGATGTACAGTGGGGCTACTGGAACCGATTCCCCATGGACACTGAGAGATGGCTGTATATGAAAACATCCTGTTATCCTGACCCCCCTTTATTCCACAGTTTGCTGAAATATCTCGATTATAAATCAATGTGTAAAAATGGTTTAAAACCAGACATCAAATTGATTTTATGCTTATATGGCTGCAGGAATCTATTTTTAATAGACTTTATATTTTAGAGCAGTTTTAGGTTCACAGCACAATTGAGAGGAAAGTACAGAGATTTCCTATAACCCGCCCCACACCTGCATAACCTCCCCCATTATCAAGATCCTCCGGCAGAGGGCACATTTGCTATAATCTTTTTAACTTTTTATTTTATACTGGAGTATAGTTGATTAACAGTGTTGTGTTAGTTTCAGTTGTATAACAATGATTCATTTATACACGTATCTATTCTTTTTTAAATTCTTTTCCCAATTAGGTTGTTACATAATACTGAGTAGAGTTCCCTGTGCTATATAGTAGGTCCTTGTTGGTTATCCATTTTAAATATAGCAGTGTACACATGTCAATCCCAAACTCGCTAACTATCCCTCCCCCTTACCCTTCCCTGCTGGTAACCATAAGTTCATTCCTTAAGTGTGTGAGTCTGTTTCTGTTTCATACATAAGTTCATTTGTATCTTTTTATTTTTTTAGATTCCATATATAGCAATATCATATGATATTTCTCTTTCTCCGTCTGACTTACTTCACTCAGTATGACAATCTCTAGGTCCATCCATGTTGCTGCAAATGGCATTATTTCATTCTTATTAATGGCTGAGCAATATTCCATTGTATATATGTAGCACAGCTTCTTTATCCATCCTTCTGTCGATGGACGTTTAGGTTGTTTCCATGTCTTGGCTATTGTAAACATCACTGCAATGAACATTGGGGTGCACGCATATATATTAAAATCAATAAACCCACATTGACACATCATAATTACCCAAAGTTCACAGTTCCCATTATGGTTCACTCTCAGTTGTACATTCTATAGGTTTGGATGAATTTATAATGACATGTGTCCACCATCATAGTATCATACAGAGCAGTTTCATTGCCCTAAAAATCTTCTGTGCTCTATTCATCCCTCTCACCCCCTTAAACCTGGCAACTGCTGACCTTTTACAGTCTCTATAGTTTTACCTTTTCCAGAATGTCGTGTGTTTGGAAACACATATAGCCTTTTCAGATTGGCTTCTTTCACTTAGCTAAGAGTTATTAGAAACTGTTTACATTTACTTAGCATATAGTCAATGAGTAATATGAGGATATTACTAACATGCATCTAAGTTTTCTCCATATCTTCTGATGGACTGATCACTCATTTCTTTGTAGTACTGATCAATATTTTATGGCCAAGCTGTACCAGAGTTTATTTATCCATTCATCTACTGAAGTACATCTTGGTTGCTTCTAGGTTTGGGGAATTGTAATAAAGCTGCTATAAATATCCATGTGCAACTTTTTGTGTGAACATAAGTTTTCAAGTCCTTTGGGTAAATACTAAGGAGTGCAATTCCTGGATAATATAGTAAAATATGTTTAGTTAGGTGAGAAACCACCAAACTGTCTTCCAAAATAGCTGTACCATTTTGCATTCCTACTAACAATGAATGAGAGTTCCCGCTGCTCCACATCATTACCAGCATTTGGTGATGTCACTGTTTCGGATTTTGGCCATCCTATACACAGTGATATCTCATTGTTCTTTTAATTTGCATTTCCCTGATGACATATGACATGGAACATCTTTTCACATGCTTATTTGCCATCTGTATATCTTTTATTGTGAGGGGTCTGTTAATGAATCCAGCCCATTTTTTAGTTGTATTGTTTGTTTTCTTTGTTTTCTAAGAGTTCTTTTTATATTTTGGAAAACAGTCCTTTTTCAGACCTGTCTTTTGCAAGTATTTTCTCACAGTCTTTGGCTTGCTTTTCTTTCTCTTGACACTTTGGTAAAGTAGAAATTTTAAAATTTAATGAAGTTTAGCGTATCAATTCTTTTTTTATGGATCGTGCCTTTGGTATTGCAGCTAAAAAGTCATCTCCAAATTCAAGGTCATCTAGATTTTCCCCTATTTTATCTTTCAGCAGTTTTATAGTTTTGCATTTTACATTTAAGCCTGTGGTGTAGTTTGAGTTAATTTTTGTGAAGGGTGTTAAGACTTGTGTGTAGATTCTTTCATTTCATTCATTTTGTCCAATTGTTCAGGCACCATCTGAGGACTATTGTTGCTCCATTTTATTGTCTTAGCTCCTTTGTCAAAGATCTGTTGACTTTATGGGGTTCTATTTCTGGCCTCTCTGTTCTATTCCATTGATCTATTTGTCTCTTCTTCTGCCAATATCACACCATTTGATTACTGTAGCTTTATAGTAAGTGTTGAAGTAGCAGAATATCAGTCTTCCAACTCAGTTCTTGTCCTTTATTACTGTGTTGGCTCTTATGGATCTTTTGACCCTCTGTCTAACTTTAGGATACTTTGTTGATATCCACAAATAACTTGCTGAGATTTTATTGGTATGGCATTGAAATCAGTTTGGAAGAAGTAATATCTTGACAGTAGTGAATCTTCCAATCCCTGAATAGGGACAGGAATCTTTTTGAATTTTACTTATTGTTATTATTATTTATTGGAAAGAAATTATAAGCTCAGGTTTATAAGGAACCACGTATTAAATCTTAAATATCTGAGTATATTGCCTTCATGTCTAGTTTCCTTATAATAATATTGTCTAGTATATATTTCTTATACTACTGGCAAAATCATCAACATCCCTGTGAACATTAGCATCACTGACATTACCTCCACTGAACTTCATCTTCAACTTCTCTTTACCTGCAACTAAGCACATCTTTCAAACTTTGATATCAAATCCAGTGATAGCTCTTACTCATACCCTTCTAAACTATATTTTACTTATGAAGTTAGAAACCCTGTGAAAGAACAATTGATGGTGACGATTCCATGTGTGATAAACTACTTTCTGATGATAAATGCTTTTATGCAAAATAATAATTAATAGCTTGGAACTACTAAGGTAATATTTGGTAATTTTCCATTTCCAGCAGTCTAAATGTTTCCATCAGAAAGTTAAGGGATTAAAATATTCAAAAGTACATTTCTCAGGGGGAATCACACCAGGACATAATAAAAATTAATAGAATAACCTTAGCAATTTGACAGTTTATAGGGACAGAGTGTACAGGTAAGTCACTGACACTGTAATTCTAAGCAGATTTATAATGGCATAAGAGTGGAAAGTTTTCTAGAGCTGGAATTTTCCTAGTTCTAAAAAAAAAAAAAAAAGAAGAAGATTGCCTTGTCTGGAAAAGTTTAAAAAATATACCACGTATAATTGACTTTTAGTTTATTAATATATCAAGAAACATTCTAAAAATACTGCTGTGGGGGTATAATAATTAGTAATGCACAAAATTTGCCTCCTTGTGGCTCACAGTCTAAAATGGTAATAAAAACACAGGTTAACTAATGAAGGCACAATTAGATTAAGTCTGTGATCATCTAATTAGCAAATATAAATAATTTTTATTTCTATTTATTTTGAGGTAGAGCCATTGCAGATATACAAACTTGGATAAATTTAAAAATATAGAAAATAACACTGTTAGCAGATTTGGATCCACCACCAAGTTACGGATATAACACTGGGAGTATAACTCAGGTGTCCTTTAAAGATTTTTTAGTCTCAATTAAAAATAAATAAATAAGACAAAAACAAACAAACAAAAAACCCCAAAACATCATGATCCCAATTTCTAAGTTCATCACAAGTCATTGTTTGTTAATACCTATATCTTAAAATTATCTCTCAAATATTTTTATTTTGTCTATTAAAATCTAATGTAGAGCTTCTGCTTTTGCTCAGAATGTGTAAAACTGAAAAGAATGTTGTTACCTCTCTAACAGTGAGAAAAAGCCAAATAAACAATTTGTAACTTCTCTTGAACTCATCAGAGAACTGAATTTGCAAGCAATGCATAACCTGAATTCCAGAGGGATAAACTCCATCAGAGAAAAACCGGACACACTAACTGTCTTAGCTGAAACAGAGAGTGGGAGCAAGAGGCATCACTCTGGCTGCAATAAAGGTAGAAAAACAACAAAACCACCAAAAATTAACTTAAAAATCAGCTAAAAATGTTATAATACCTAGATATACTCTTGTATACTTATACTAGTGGACAGGTACAAGAATACTCACGTCAACACTCTTTGCAACAGTGGAATGCTATTTTACTTGAAAACCAATAGTGTCCATCCACAGGAAAGTGGGAGAATAAACTGTGATATAAGTCATTCATTTCTAAACAACAATTGGAAAACTGTGACCTACTGGTACTTGCATCAAGAATCATGAATCTCAGCCACATAATATTAAGTATAAAGCAAATCATAAAAATGCATACAATATGCATTTTTGTTTTTCTTTCTTCCAGTTTTATTGAGATATAATTGACATACAGCACTGTATAAGTTTCAGGTGTACAGCATAATGATTTTATTTACATCATGAAATGATTATCACAATAACTTTAGTGATCATCTCATATAAATACAAAATAAAAGAGAAAGAAGAAAGAGAAAAAAGATGTTTTCCTTGTGATGAGAGCTCTTAGGATTTCTTCTGTTAACAACTTTCATATATAACATACAGCTTTGTTATATTACATCACTAGTACTTCTTTATCTTATAACTGGAAGTTTGTACCTTTAGGCAACTAAAGATATATTTTGAGCTTTCATATCACATCCAATTCCCCCTCCCCTTACACCCTACCTCTAGTAACCACAAATCTGATCTCTTTTTCTATGAGTTTGTTTGTTTTCTGAAACATAATTGACCTACAACACTATGTTAGTTCCTGGCACACAGCATAGTGATTCAACATTTCTATGCATTACAAAAGGATCACTATAATTCTAGTTACCATTGACCATGGTACAGAGATATTACATTATTACTCAATATATTCCCCATGTTTCACCTTCATGACTCAGTTATTTTGTAACTGGAAGTTTGTACCTCTTAATTTCCGTCACTTGTTTCACTTGTTTCACTCATCACCCACTCCCCTCCCTTCTGGTAACTATCTGTTAGTTCTCTGTATCCATTGACTCTATTTCTGTCTTGTTATGTTTGTTCATTTGTTTTGTTTTTAGATTCCACATATAAGTGAAATCATATGGTATTCGTCTTTCTCTGTCTGACTTATTTCACCCAGCATAATACCCTCTAGGTTCATCCATGTTGTTACAAATGGCAAGATTTTATTTCCTTATGGCTAATATTATGTGTGTGTGTGTGTGTGTGTGTGTGTGTGTGTGTATACACATATATATAACATTTTCTTTATCCATTCATCTATCTATGGGCACTTAGATTGATTCCATATCATCGCTTTTGTGAATAATGCTGCTATGAACATAGGGATGAGCGTATCTTTTTGAATTACTGTTTTTGTTTTTTCGTTCTGAAAAAATACCAGAAATGGAATTTCTAGATCTTATGGTAATTTTATTTTTAATTTTTTGAGGAATCCTCTTTCCTTTTTTCCACAGTGGCTGCACCAATTTACATTCTCTACAACATTGCAACAGGGTTCCTTTTTCTCCACATTCTTGCCAACACTTGTTATTTATTGTCTTTTTGGTAATAGCCATCTGACAGTTGTGAGGTGATATCTCATTGTGGTTAACATAATGCCATTTGATAAAGTTCAAAAAACATACAAAACTCATCCATATTTTGTTAAAATGAAAATATTTTTAAATGATAATTCTTTGACAAGGAGAGGGAAGTTAGAAATGCTTATGAATGGGAATATTTAGAATATATGGGCTTTAAGATATTTTGTAAAGATGCTTCTTCTTAGTTACTGGAACAGTACTTAGGTGCTATATAGTTATTTTAATTAATGATTATTCTTAATTATTAGCAATATTTCACTGATACACTATAAGTAATCATCTTTCATAAATACATTTCATAATAATGTGATTAAATATTATTGAAAACACTAGAAAAGTTAAAATATACAAAAACAACTATAATTACGTGCATGTTTTTAAAACTAAAGTTATGTTTATACAAAGGCCAACAATAGCACTGCTAGATAGAAAGTTTCAGAATGAAGGTAAGTGCTGTTTCACATAGGGTTGCCAGAGAAGGTTTCTTGGATAAGGGGACAATATGAGCTGAGACCTCAACAAGATCAGGGATCAAATTAGATAAATGCAGGTAACTGTGGGAAGAACACTAAAAGTAAAAGGAAAGTCTCTATGTAAAGTGGCTAACTGAAATATATTAATATTAAGTTTGAATTAGCATTTATGGATACATAATTTTCTTCCTGGACAGATCAAGGTGGCAGGGAGTATGGAAGGGAAATTAAAATGATGAAGAAGGGAAACAAAGAGAAATTGTAATGGGCTTTTGTCAATTTGGGGCTATTCAATGGTCCAATATCTTATTATAGACATGATTTAATCAATAGAAACCTTATTCTGCCACTGTCCCAAAGGACATCAGTCTGGCATGCTAATAAAAATTGGAGGTAAAAATTACAGGTATCCTAAGAGATTTGGTAAAACACATGCCCAGAAAATGGGGGAAAAAATAAAGGGGCTTGTCAATTTATTGAACTTCCTGGGCCAGTGGAAGTCTGGGGTATATTGGATTATCCCTTCAATACTAAAAGAAAAGTTGATGTCAAAAAGCATCATACATTTATTTGCCTTTGGACTTTGTAGGAAATATCTACCTCATCTGGCTAGGATTTGATATAATTGCTTGGATAACTGAAGGGCTGACAGCTTTGAAACGAGTCAAGAGCAAAAAGTCTCTAGCTGGTCTACACTGCAATGCAAACAATTCTCACTCTTGGCCCATGCGACTTAACCAAACTATTTATTTAACTTGAATACTTGATGGCAGATTGAATGCTGTGTAGAGCCCTTAAGGAGCCTTGACTGAATTACAGCAGAGTATATTGGGGTTTGAGAGTAAAACTGCCTATGTTTGCCAAAGACTGGGAATGTAGTTGTCAACAGGGATTGAATGCAATGTAGCTTTACCAAAAAAAAAAAAAGATTATGGGATACTGGCTTGTAAGAAGGATCAGATTGAAATAGGAAGATAAAGAAGCTTCGCTTTCAATGTTGAATGTATTGTGATTGCTGTTTCATCTTGGGGTGTGAGAGTTGCTGAGAGTATGGAAAAAATACACATACAAATGCAAAAGAGAAAAGTACATTAATATATTGAACAATATACTAATCACTTTTCATTACAGGTTGGCTAAATCAGTGCTATCTGATTTGTGAATAATAACACTGGTTAACTATTTTTACTTTTGGAATTTTTGTGTTTCCAAAATGGCTATTTAAGTAATAGAGTGGAAATTATACATGGGTTAGGAAATCGAGGTCCTAAAGCAAATATGACTGAAAAACTGAACCAAGGTTATGCAAGAGCAGGCAGAAATAAAAATAATAGTACTACTACTAATGATGATGTGATAATGATGTAAATAAGATATCCTTTGTCTCAGTGATGATTCTGGCACCCTGGTGGACTCTACCCTAAGGGGAAGAAAATCATACTTCATTAGAGTTGTCAATCTATTTTGAGCTATGAGTCAATAGATGATTTCCTACAGGTACACTTTTGGCATTACTTCACCAGTCTAAGTTTAACTTTCAAGATATTCTAACTAAATTTCCACATCATTTGATTTATAACAATTTTTTGCAGGACATTCATTCAAACATGCAGCAACTTTTGTGTTCATACTAGTATGACAGTTAATGTGCTCAGTGCTATTTTTACATTGGTGAACAGAAATGAAACTTGTTCTCATGAAGTACAAGCATGCATAAGGAACATGATATTTGATATTGGCATTACTTTTAAAATTAAGATATAATAAACTTAAATTTTAGACTCACACAAAATAGTAAGCCTATAGTATATTGTCTTTGCATCTGCCTTGTAACTTCCCTATTTTAGATAGACTGCCTGTATAGATGTAAAAGGCAGAAAACATATTTAAAGTAGCCTTAAAAAGTGAAAGAAAGTTGAAATAATTGTCAGTTCATACACATACCAGATTGACATGTAGTCCCAAATCAAACAAATATGTATATACTTGATTATATATCTGCCAGATATTTATATTGTATGCAAATACATAAAATACTGTCTAGAAGTATAAAAAAACTGATAACATAGGTTAGCCTTGATACTAATCCTTTGAGGATTAGTAGAGTTCAAGAAGTACTTCACTATTATTTCCTTTTTTTTTTTTTTTTGTGGTACGTGGGCCTCTCGCTGTTGTGTCCTCTCCCGTTGCGGAGCACGGGCTCCGGACGCGCAGGCTCAGCGGCCATGGCTCACGGGCCCAGCCGCTCCGCGGCATGTGGGATCTTCCCGGACCGGGGCACGAACCCGTGTCCCCTGCATTGGCAGGCAGACTCTCAACCACTGTGCCACCAGGGAAGCCCTTATTTCTTTTTTTTTAGTTTTATGATGAGAATGCATTAATGTATTATCTATATATTTGAAACGTTGCTTATTATTCCTGTTATTGAGAGCATGCCTCATATTGCTTGCCAGATATCAAAAGGTTAACCAAAGCTTGCCTACTGAAATGTGGATTCATGACCTTATATCTTATTTCATAAATGACCTAATGTCAGGCAGAGGAATGAGGAACAACATTTGTCTTACAGAATTCTCATCAAGGTGGTATTCAGCCTAAGAACATTAAACTTTTTCATCGTCTTCAAAGGGACTAAATTGCAGATCAATGTAAAACAAGTCCAAATAAAACCTGCTTATCTCAGCTACCACACGGACTGATGTAGTAAAAACCATTAGTGACAGAGTCTTAGACGATTCAACAAAAATCCTATTTAAAAATTGCTCATTTCAATATGCAGTGTTCCGTTTAATAGAATACAATTCTGAGCCAGAAGTTTGGACTTATTTATGTAAATCTGACTTATTCCACATAAATAAGATATGTGGCTTAAGCCAGTTATTGACTCATGAACTTTTGTTGGCTTTCTCTAGATTTATTTAAAATGAAATGAATATTGAATAAAAGTACTAGGAAATGTATCATTTTACTTAAAGGATTACCAGAGTTTAACATAAATTAATGCATTTGAAATTGGCTAAGGTGTTAAAATTGAGGGGTTAAGCATTAAAAAAATACATTTGTGTTAGTGTATGTTCTGTAATCTTTTTTCTTGAAATAAAAATGTGTTAGAAATAGAAAATTGAGGGTTTGAAGATTCAGTATTCCAAGGATTTGATATAAATTGGAATAGCAATAAACATGAACAGTTTAGACCACAGGAAAAATGAAACATTAGAATATTAATGCTGAACAAAGGAAAAATAATTTTTAGAAGACAAACTGTGTGTGTGTGTGTGTGCGCGTGCGTGTGCGCGTCTGCTATCTACATGCTAACTCATTGCATTTCTCTGATAACCATGAGTTTGAGCAGCTCTTCTATACCCTTGTGCCCTCTGTCCTCTCACTCCAGGCTCATGAGCCTCCTTCCTGTTCCTAATGTGTGATAAACACAACTCAACTACATGGCTATTATACTTTACTCTCTGTCTTGCTTAATTCCTCACTTCCTTTATCTCTCTGCTCAGAGGAAACCTATCAGGTGGTCTTCCCTAACAACTGGTAAAAGAGTAAACCACACACCCAATCTAATCAACACCTGGTACACCCTCCCTCCACCAAAACCACAGTCATCATTATTACTACTACCTTCCCTGCCTTCCCCACCATCCCAGCCTCACGTCCACCATTAATATCATCATAATTGCCTCGCCTCTTTACAGACTGTTTTTCTCATGGTGCTTGTCACCATCTGACATAACATATATTTGTTTCTTTAATTTCTGTTTTCTTCCACTAGATTTTAAGTTCTTTAACAGCTGAGGCTTTGATTCATGGCTATATCTCCAGTCTCTTGGATAGATGGTGAGGCTTGGCATTTATAAGGTATCAAATATATATTTGCAGATTGGATAAAAAATGATACAAAATTTATTTTTCCCAGTATAGAAAATCAGGTTTTTAAATAGCAACTTTTATTCAGTTTATATATTTCTCTTTGATAATGTATGATGATATTATAGCATGAATCTATCTAAACTCTCCCTTAATCCCATTTGTATTTTGTCTTTTCCAGAAGTATTAGCATTTTTTATTTTTTATGCCAGAGATTTCTGTGCATTAATTTTGTATCCTGCTACTTTACCAAATTCATTGAGTAGCTCTAGTAGTTTTCTGGTAGCATATTTAGGATTCTCTGTGTATAGTATTATGTCATCTGCAAACAGTGACAGCTTTACTCCTTCTTTTCTGAGCATATTTTTTTTTAATTCTTGAAATTTTATAGTATATCTCAATGAATTGCAGAGCAAATCTCACTTCTTTGGTATTCATTTTCAAAGTTACCTGAGCAATTTTTATGTCTTTATTTTGTCTCCTTAAAAATAAGATTTATTTAGTCAATTTCCTAAAACAGGTGTAATTGCATAGAATTCAGAAGTTTCTTAAGGAAACCAGACATCTGAAACACTTTATAATTTTGGTGTTTTATTTTTTATTATGTTTTCTAATTGACAGGACACAGGAAAACTAATCTTAAGTTCAGAAACTTTATCAAAAATATTTTAAATATCTTTAATTTGTTAGAGATACCCATCTTTTCTATGTGTTCTAGTTTTGGGGGGGGCTGTCACACTTTAAAAAGTTCATACACACTCATAGATTTAAATCACAACAACTACATCTTTTATTTTCTCCTCTTTTTTTTTTTTTTTTTTTTGTGGTACATGGGCCTCTCACTGTTGTGGCCTCTCCCATTGAGGAGCACAGGCTTCCGACGTGCACGCTCAGTGGCCATGGCTCACGGCCCAGCTGCTCCACGGCATGTAGGATCTTCCTGGACCGGGGCATGAACCCGTGTCCCCTGCATTGGCAGGCAGACTCTCAACCACTGTGCCACCAGGGAAGCCCTCCTTCTCCTATTTTTTATGTTTATTTCTCTCTCTCTCTCTCTCACTAGCCTTCTAATTTACATTTAAATCTGCATCTGTATTTATTCTAGTGCAAGATGTGAGATACAAATCTAAATTTACCTTTTCCCAAATATCCAATCCATTTTAATAATACTCTTTATGGATTCTCATTATTTTTCCACACTATGTAGCTATTAATTTCCTGATCTTTCTGTACGTATGATAGTCACATATAATGAATGGTAGTATTATAACTCAATTCCTAATTTACACTTCTTATGTGTTACTCTTCTTTTATTAATACTTCATATCTAACAACATTGTCTGAATACTAGTTTACATAGTAATGTCTTCATCCCAGTATTAAAGGAAAAGCTCTAATATTTCTTCATTAAACATATTTATTGTACTTTTTTTTTCACTGTGTGTCTTCCCTCTTTACTCTCTTAAGGATATCTTTTGTTGAGCAGAAGATTTAAACAACTTAATTTAACAAACTTTATGTAACAGCCTTTAAGTAACTGTATAATACCATTGTTTTCAAGAAGTACAAATAATAATTACAAATACTGACTATATATTAGAAAATAGAGAAAGTCTGAACACATTTCAAGTAACTGGAATGATAGAGAGCATTTTATTTGACCTCAGTGGAATTGGGTGAAAACTCAATATAAAAAAAGATAATTTAAAAATCCCCAAGTATTAGCAAATGAAACAATACACTTCTAAATAACCCATTATTTTTAAATGATATCACAATAGACATTAGGAAATGTTTTAAACTAAGTGGTAATGAATTTGTGGCATATATGAACTTGTGAGCATCAGCTAAATAGTTCTTAGAGGCAAATATATAGAGAGATCTTTTTTTATTCTCACCAGTTGGTTCTAGATGCATGAATGTCATCAAGCCAATTAAATTTCCCATGCTTCAGTTTTTGTCACTTTAAAACAGAAGTACCTCTTTACCTCGTGAACTGGTTATAAACATTATAGAAAAGTCACCTATACAAAAATGTTTTGTAAAGGAAAAGATAAATATAGCAACAACTTAGTCTGATGTAAATAAAACTTGAGATATCCAAACTTTTCATTTATTGTTTTGAAGTGAAAAAATAGGAATAGTAATTGTGTAAATTTAAATTCCTTACTATACTAAGTAAGTCCTATTGAAGCCATTAGATAGTTAAAATGCTTTGTTTATCCCATGAATATTATAAAAAGTGTAGTTCATTAACAAAATGATCTCTTACTTTGAAATCATTATGAGCCCTAAAACAGATTTAGAGTTTTATCTGAATTTTATTTTTACATTCTCACTACTGTACTAACTACATTCTGCCCAAGTAAATATACTGGTGCTTTAAAAGTAGATTGGATGAATCAGTGATGAAAAAATAGTGACCATGGGCCAACATCAAGCTGAAAAAACAAGAACCCATAATCTCCATACGAGATGAAACTATGTGAAAAGAAGAATTCAGTGCGTCCGAGCTAAAGAAGTAAAAACATGATGGGTATAGTTAAACAAACTACAACTTTTTAAACTAGCACAGGAAAAATAGGGCAGGGGCATTCGATTTCATTAACAGGAATTTCAGTTTTAAATCAAAGTGAAAAATATAATCATTATAATATAGACATGGTCAGTAGAGTTGACTGTGTGAGAATTTGGCTAGTAATTTCAAAGGTCTTTGACATTTTAACGATATAATAGTATCTATCTTGGACCAGGTTAAAATCATAAAGATATCAAAATTCAAAGAAGGAAGTCAAATGCATTTTTGGGGTAAGGAAGTTCGGGAGTCAATAATTCACATATTTTCTTTTATTCATAAGAAATGAAATTCAGTCTTTTATTATTCTTCCCATCTAATATAGCAATACGGCAACTTTTGCCAGGCCGGAAAGATAAACATTTGGGTTGCTTTGGGTAAGTCCTTCTCTTTATTTTTCATCTTAAGGGCAGCCATGCTTTCCATTTTTCTGTAGTTCTCAAAATATTTCACTGTGCTTTTCTACATTTCATCTCTAAATTCTGCTTCATTAATTTTTTAAATTGTCTCTAAAATTCATTTACTTTATTTATATTCCAAGCAACTTAATGCTTGAATTTATTTGACTTTACATTTTAAATTATAGCTTTAACATTCTCTGACTCTAATCCTGGTTCTTATTTAAAAATGAAAATATTTTTCCCATTTAACTTTTTTCATTTTGATTATGTGATTGATTTTTATTTATATGTAAGTTTTTCTTTTCTATTATTTTTATATTTTATTGCAATTTGCTCCCAATATCTATATATCATCAATGTTTATATCTATATCTATCTATCTATGTGCATATATTAAATGGGTCTTTATTTTCATTCACATAACTCTTGGAGAAAAGTATTTTGTTTCATCATGAGAACATGGAAATATTTTTAAAATCATATTTTCTATTCTTTATGGGAGAGCTACTCTATGCCAATCCCTATATTTAGATTATGGCCAGTCCTCAAAATTTTAGTTACTATTAAGCCAATCAAACATGTGAAAACTGAAGACCACAGAGAATAAGTAACTTGCCAAAACCAGCTTGTTACTGAGCAATTGAATCAGAATTGGTACCCACTTATTATGTCAGGTTTTTTGTTTGTTTCACTATATGTAACAGGTTGCCTGTGAATCAGAAAGTTAAAGATCTGACTGTAGCACTTTTGCAGTTTTTCTCTATTGCATCATTTAGAGTTTTGCTCTAGTGATGCTTTTCATTTTTTATTTTCCCTATTATTTAAAATTTCAGTAATCTGATGAATGAATAGTGTTTTATAAGTTGAAGGGGTTTTATACATGTTATGAATTTGTCAAATTAACACTTATTAAGTGGAACACAGGGTGCTAGATAGCAAGCCTCAGTTTAAATATGAGATTTGTTGCCTAGTACTCAACTTCTAGAGTTATTATGAAGTTTAAATAGCTGATAAATATAAAGCACAGTGCTCAGCGCACAGGCAGCAATCAATTAAACAACAGCAATCTTGCAAAGTGCCATTTTACTAAGGCAGTGGGTATACTCTATGTTATTACTTGGATATCAAGACATGCTAGAGTGGAGTTTTTCGTGGGATGGAAAGGTGAAGGGAATGTGTGAAGTATAGAGCAGTAGCTGTGCTAATTTTACTTTTATTTTGCTAGAGATGTGTAATGTGTCTAAACGATGTCCTGCCAACTCAGAAGCCAGGAGTAAAGGCACACAATTTTCTGAATCTTCTTGGTATTTAAAGAATATGATAGAAGAAGTGTCAACTTAGTGAAGTTTCCTTCAGCATATCCAATTAGGGTCATTCACTCCATCCTCAGGGTGAATCTGGCAGACTGATCCGCCTTCCTCCTGCCCCAGGAACTTCTAACTACATACTTTCTGTAAGATTTTTAAAAAACAGTTTCTCAAGAAATTCTTTCCTATTAAATTTCTTCCAACTATATTTCTGTATACTATGTTTCATATATCTAAATTAATTTCCATTTGTTCTCCTGATACAAATCATAAATTCTTTAGAAAGTGGCTTGCGGTTTGATTCAATAAGTCACATAAACTTATTTTATAAAATTATTGAACATTTATTGACTGCCTGGAGAATGTCTTGTAGCCAACTTTAAATAAGTATATTGGCATTTTATTTATGCCATGGAACTGGAATAATCAGAGATTTGGCAAGGGGTGATATACATGTTTGAATAATTGAAACTTTTCTCAGTAATTCAAAGGAGCTAGAAAACAATTTTCTTAGAAAGCAACTTGAAATACTTCTTGACCATCTGTGTAAATAATAAGCCAGTTGAAATAACTTTTTAGCTTTCAGAGACAATAAAGAATTAGGCTCTTCCTTAAATTAATAAAATGTAATAGAAACATCATCTGTCTGTAGCACATAATTAAATTATAATCCAAAGGCATACATAATAAAAGTCTGTTCAAGCAAATGCAATATATATATATTTTTAAGTGATCACTAAAATGTGACTTTGGAACAAGCAGCAGATCCAATGTCAGATTCTCTAGTATTAGTCTCTCCTAAAGTTTAGTTCTCCTTCATTGGTATGTTCAAAACAATCACTATACTTCCCCAAAAGTAATCTCTGCACATATGAAAGGACAGTTCTGGTGGAAGCTATGAGGCTAGGTTAGTAAGTTAAGATTCTTGATAATTCTGAATATACTTTTAAAGAAATAACTGGTGAAAGTGTTTAGAGAACAGAAAGAGGGAGAAACAAGATGAAGGTCTCAACTGTTTTGTTAATTGAAATAAACAAGAGATAGGGAAAACTTTGTCTCAGAAGCTCTCTATAAAAGTGCTAGAGATAGATGGTTTATGCAATTTTTACAATGATTTTCTAAACAATTAGATCATCATAAGCACCATTTGTTCTGCAGAGTGCTCTCTGCTAGAGTAGGTCTAAGCCTTCCCATTTGTTTTTATGGTTGGAGAGTTGAATGAAGGGGTATATTTATAATTGTTCTTCTGTAACATATATAGGGTAACTGAAAAGTTTAGAGGAACATTCTCCAGTAGTGCCTGTTAAAGATATTTGTGAATGCCAGCCTTGGTGTTGGTGTGTTGGGCGTGAGAGGGGTGAATGCTTTGTGTAAGTTTGTATGGAAGAAGGCTAGAATTACAAAGATGTCCAGTGTCAAACAACTTTACTTTGCTTTCCTCATTCTCTCATTTGATACAGAATTTAATATCTTAATTTAATTAAACTTTATACTAAGTTTTTAAAGTTTTTGTTCTAAACTTCTACTGGATATATCCACCCCAGAAAGCCACATTGCATATTTCATATGTTTGATGTGAACTAATTGTAAATAGAGTAAAATATTATCAAAACCTTACCTGTAGACAGTAACAAGAGAAATAGTTGTGTTTAAAAATGTCAGTAACAGATCCTTCTACATTACAAAACATAATCATTGCCATCCTTGCAAGCGAGGCACAAGTCACATTAATCTAACCAAGAGGAAGTTATCCAGATAAATATGTGGATCTCTGTAAAAACCATTTGAAACAATAAAGAGCAATAGAACCTTGCAATTATTTCCATTCAGTTGAATGATATAATATTACACAGTTTCATTTTCAAAGATAGAAATAATCTTAATAAAACAGAAATAAATTCTGTTAGTGTGTGATTGTTCAAAATAAGAATTAGTAGCATCAACATATAGTAAACATATATAGTAAATATGCATGTTGCAGTAGCTTCTAAATACTATCACTCTTCATCACAGGGCTAATTGTATATGATTAAAGGTACAATAATTATTAATATTGTAATTAGCATTGATTTCAAACACATTGAATTGTATATCAAAGTAATTATAATGTGCTTTGCCTTTTTGATTTCACATTTGTTACAAGTACTAAAATTGTATCATTAACTAAAATTTCTTTTTATTTAATGCTGTAATCTTATGTTTTATTACATTTGCAGAATGCAGCTGTGAAAGTATATTATTAAAAATATTCTTGAAATTGCTTCACCCTCTCCAAACATACCTCAAACCTTGCCAAAATTACATTTAGGAAAGAGAAAATAAGACACTCTGAAGTAATGAGAGTTTTAAGATGAGAGGTTTAAATGCACAGCCTGAATTTTTTGACAAATAATATTCACACTCAATGCATGAAATTCAAGCACTTTTTGTATATTAACTGTAATCACGAATGTATGCATATGTTGTGTTTGTCTGCTTTTTTTAAAATCAAGAATGTCTTTTTTCCCCTTACATCTCTCCAAATTAGTTTCATTTCTGAAAAAGTATACTAACAGAAGTTGAGCTCTACTGTGATAATTGGTTTGTTTTTTTGTGTGTGGGCACCCCGAGAAGCTGGAGGTCCAGCACAAGAGCTTCTGTAGATGATGCCAAACTATGTCTCAGAGCTTTAAGCCCATGTATATTTTTGTACCCTCTTTCATTCATGATAACATGATCTAATGACATAAATGAAAATCACAAGTTTTAAAAAATTATTACAAAGAGTCCAGAATGAGGTTTAAACAGAATCAGAATTCTGATTCCATTAAGCTATTAAACTGATACCATTGTCCAAAGCTTTGGGATTATTCTATACATAGATATTGTTTCACAAATATAAGAGAACTACTTGGATAGTGTAATCATCTGAAACTGTGCTAATTGTAAGAAAAGGGAAACCCATAAATCCATCTGTCATGAAAGGGTTTGTAAGGCCCTGTTGAATATATATTACAGGGAAGGAACTCTGAAATTTAAAGTGACATTCCTCAATCTGTACTCTGTGGGCAAAAAATTTCTTTAATAAAGGGATGGGGTGTAAATTTGTAAATTATATAAGGAAAAAGAATTAGCAGATTATCCATGACCTTGAACTAGATGAAGAATTCTTGAATGAACACAAAAAGCTTTATGTAATAAATATTTATAAGTTTGGACTTTATTAAAAGTAAAAAACTGTTCATCTAAGAACTCCACTTACAGAAAAAGAAACAAGATACCTATGGAGAGAAGATATTTGCAATACATACATTTGACAAAAAGCGTATCTAATATAAATGTATATGTTTATGAGTCAGGCTTCTGTATCTGCTCCACATTTGCAGGCATGGAGGGCTGACTGTAGTATGCCATTTTATATAAGGATTGTGAGCATCCATGGACTTCGCTATTGACAGGGGTGCTGGTACCCATCCCCTGTAGATACTGAGGGCAACTGTATATGCATGTATATATATATGTATACACATACATGCATACTTGTGTGTATGTGTGTGTGTTCATTACTTGCAATCAGTAACATATTTAGATAATGCTATAGAAAAGCAGGCAAAAAAAATTGTGTAGACACTTTGTAAAAGAAAATAAATATAAGAAAATAATCTAAACATCATTCAACAAGGAATGTTTAAAATCTCACAAGAATGGCTAACATTAAAAAGACAAACAGTAAATATCAAGTGTTGAGGATGGTGGAAAAAAAACAGAACTCATGGTATTGATAAATTGTTACCACTACTTTAGAAAACTGTTTGGCAGTATCTATTAAAGCTAAACATACGTATTATCCATTACCTAGTAGTCTCATTCTGGTGATTATTCCAACAAAAATGCCTTCACATATTCACCAACAGACAAAGTAACATTACTTTGTAATAACTAAAACTGTCAAATGTCCATCATTCTTAAAATGGATAAATGTAGTGTGTGTATAGCAGGTGAAGCCAACAGTTCTCTGATACCAAAACTAAACAAATCAGTACAAAAAAGGGAAATGATAGACCATTATCGCTCATGAAATTAAGTGTAAAAATCCCCAATAAAATATTAGCAAATTGCATCCAGCAATGCATACAAATAATTGCAAACATGGTTAAGTTGGGTTTATTCCAGGTATGTAATATTGGTTCAATATCTAAAAATGAATCGATTATCAGTTTTATGAGGAGCCTCCATACAGTTTTCTATAGTGGCTGTACCAATTTAGAGTCCCACCAACAATTTACAAGGGTTCCATTTTCTCCACATCCTCAACAACATTTGTTATTTGTAAACTTTTTGATGACAGCCATCTTGACAGGTGTGAGGTGATATCCTGGTTTTGATTTGTATTTCTCTGACAATAATGTTGAGTATTTTTTCAAATGTGTGTTAGCCATCTGTATTCTTCTTTGAAAAACTGTCTATTCAGATCTTCTGCCCAGTTTTTAATTGGATTGTTTGGGTTTTTTTGATATTGAGTTGTATGAGCTGTTTATATATTTTGAATATTAACTCCTTATTTGTCATATCATTTGAAAATATTTTCTCCCATTCAGCAGGTTGTCTTTTCATTTTGGCTTTTTTTTTTTTTTTGCTGTGCGAGAGCTTTTAAGTTAAATTAGGTCCCATTTATCTACTTTGCTTTTCTTTCTTTTGCCTTAGGAGACATGTCAAAAAAATACTGCTATGATTTGTGTGAAAGAGTGTTCTGCCTATGTTCTCTTCTAGAAGTTTTATGGTTTCAGGTCTTACATTTAGGTCTTTAATCCATTTTGAGCTTATTTTTGTATATGGTGTGAGGTAATATTGTAATCTCATTATTTTACATGTACCTCTCTAGTTTTCCCAGCACCACTTATTGAAGAGATTGTCTTTTCCCCATTGTATATTCTTGCCTCCTTTGTCATAGATTAATTAACCATGAACACATGGGTTTATTTCTGGGCTATCTGTTCTGTTCCATTGATTTATAGATCTTTTTTGTGCCAGTATCATACTGTTTTGATTACTGTAACTTTGTAATATAGTCTGAAGTCAGGGAACATGATGCCTCTAATCATTTTTCTCAAGACTGCTTGGGCAATTGCTTTTGTGGTATCATATCAATATTAGGATTATTTTTTCTAGTTCTGTGAAAATGTCATGGATATTTTGATAGGGGTTGCATTAAATCTGTATATTGCTTTGGGTACTATAGACATTTTAACAATATTAATTTTTGTTACAATATTCATTAATTCTTACAATCCAAGAACACATGATATCTCTCCATTTCTTTGGACCATTTTCAAATTCCTTCATCAATGTTTTACAGTTTTCAAGGTATAGGTCTTTCATTTCCCTGGTTAAGTTATTCCTAGGTATTTTATTCCTTGTTGAAATTGTTTCCTTGATTTCAATTTCTGATACTTCATTACTAGTATATAGAAAAGCAACAGATTTCTGTACACTAATCTTGTATCCTGCAACTTTACTGAATTCATTCATTAGTTCTAATTGATTTTTTGATGCAGACTTTCAAATTTTCTATATATAGTATCAAGTCATCTGCAGAGTGATAGGTTTATTTTTTCCCTTCCAATTTGGATGCCTTTTGTTTCTTTTTGTTGTCTGATTTCTGTGGCTAGAACTTCCAATACTATGTTAAATAGATGTAGCAAGAGTGGGCTTCCTTGTCTTGTTCCTGATTTTAGAGGAAAGGCTTTCAGGTTTTCATCATTGAGTATGTTGTTAGCTGTGGGTTTGTCATAAAAGGCCTTTATCATGTTGAGATATGTTCCCTCTGTACCAACTTTGGTAAGAATTTTTGTCATGAATGAATATTGAATTTGTCAAAAGCCTTTTCTGTGTTTATTGAGATGATCATGTGATTTTTAAAAAATTTCTTCTCTTGTTAATGTGGTGTATCTCATTGATTTGCAAATATTGAACCATGCTTGCATCCCTGGAATAAATCAAACTGGATCATGGTGTATTATTCTTTTTATACATTGTTGAATTTAGTTTATTAATATTGTGTTGATGATATTTGCAACTATATTCATTAGAGATATCAGCACTTAATTTTTTTGTAGTGTCTTTGTCTGGTTATGGTGTCAGAGTAATGGTGGCCTCATAAAATGAACTTGGGAATGTTCCCTTCTCCTCAATTTTTTGGAATAGTTTGAGAAGAATATGTATTAGCTCTTTATATGTTTGCTAGAATTCTCCTGTGAAGCCACCCAGTCCTGGACTTCTGTTTGACAGGAGAATTTTTATTACAAATTCAATCTTAGTACTAGCAATGGTCTGTTCAGATTGTCTATTTCTGCCTGATTCAGTTTTGGAAGGTTGTAAGTTTACAGAAATTTATCCATTTCTTCTATGTTGTTCAATTTATTGGCATGTAACTGTTCAGAGTGTTCTCATGATTTTTTCTGTCTCTGTAGTATCAGTTGTATATATACAATGGATTATTATTCACTAATAGAAAGGAATGAAACTCTGTAATTTGCAATAATGTGGATGGACCTAGAGAGTATTATGCTTAGTGAAATATGTCAGGCAAAGCAAATACTCTATGTTATCACTTATATGTGGAATCTAAAAAAATAAAACAAGTGAATGCATATAGCAAAACAGAAACATACTCACAGATATAGAGAACAAAGTGGTGGTTGGCAGGGGATTAAGAGGCACAAACTACCATGTACAAACTAAATAAGCAACGAGCATATGTTGTACAGCACAGGGAAATATATCCATTATTTTGTAATAAATTTAAATGAGGTACTATGAAGTATACCTGAAACTAATCTAGTAAATTAACTATACTTCAATCTAAAATATATGAATCAGTGTAATCTACTATATCAGTTGACTAAGGCAGAAAATCATGTGACCATATTCATTGATATGGAAAATCCAGCACTCATTCTTGATAAAACTATTGCTAAGTTAGTAATAGAGGAGAACTAACCCAAACTTGTTCAGAAGACCTGGGGGGAAAATCCCTAAAAATACTATCATACTTAATGTTGAGAGACTAGGCAATTTTTCTTTAGGATTAATAATAAATGCCTGCTTTCCTCATTTTTATTTTATATATTTTTTATTTTTTTAAACATCTTTATTAGAGTATAATTTCTCTACAATGGTGTGTTAGTTTCTGCTTTATAAAAAAGTGAATCAGTTATACGTATACATATGTTCCCATATCTCTTCCCTCTTGCATCTCCCCCCTTCACACCCTCCCTATCCCACCACTCTAGGTGGTCAAAAAGCACCAAGCTGATCTGCCTGTGCTATGTGGCTGCTTCCCACTAGCTATCTATTTTACGTTTGGTAGTGTATATATGTCCATACCATTCACATTGTCACAGCTTACCCTTCCCCCTCCCAACATCCTCACGTCCATTCTCTAGTAGGTCTGTGTCTTTATTCCCATCTTGCCCCTAGTTTCTTCAGGACTTTTTTTTTTTTCTTCTTAGATTCCATATATATGTGTTAGCATACGGTATTTGTTTTTCTCTTTCTGACTTACTTCACTCTGTATGACAGACTCTAGGTTCATCCACCTCACTACAAATAACTCAATTTCGTTTCTTTTTATGCCTGAGTAATATTCCATTGTATATATGTGCCACATCTTCTTTATCCATTCATCTGTTGATGGACACCTAGGCTGCTTCCATTGCCTGACTATTGTAAATAGAGCTGCACTGAACATTTTGCTACATGATTCTTTTTGAATTATGGTTTTCTCAGGGTATAGGCCCAGTAGTGGGATTGCTGGGTCATATGGTAGTTCTATTTTTAGTTTTTAAAGGAATCTCCATACTGTTCTCCATAGTGGCTCTATCAATTTACATTCCCACCAACAGAGCAAGAGGGTTCCCTTTTCTCCACACCCTCTCCAGCATTTGTTGTTTGTAGATTTTTTGATCATGGCCATTCTGACTGCTGTGAGGTGGTATCTCATTGTAGTTTTGCTTTGCATTTCTCTAATGATTAATGATATTGAGCATTTTTTCATGTGTTTGTTGGCAATCTGTATATCTTCTTTGGAGAAATGTCTATTTAGGTCTTCTGCCCATTTTTGGATTGGGTTGTTTCTTTTTTGATATTGAGCCACATGAGCTGCTTGTAAACTTTGGAGATTAATCCTTTGTCAGTTGCTTCATTTGCAAATATTTTCTCCCATTCTGAGGGTTGTCTTTTGGTCTTGTTTATGGTTTCCTTTGCTGTGCAAAAGCTTTTAAGTTTCATTAGGTCCCATTTGTTTATTTTTGTTTTTATTTCCGTTTCTCTAGGAGGTGGGTCAAAAAGGATCTTGCTGTGACTTATGTCATAGAGTGATCTGCCTATGTTTTCCTCTACGAGTTTGATAGTGTCTGGCCTTACATTTCGGTGTTTAATCCAATTTGAGGTGTTTTTTTTTTTTGTATATGGTATTAGGGAGTGTTCTAATTTCGTACTTTTACCTGTAGCTGTCAAGTTTTCCCAGCACCACTTATTGAAGAGGCTGTCTTTTCTCCACTGTATATTCTTGCCTCCTTTATCAAAGATAAGGTGACCATATATGTGTGAATTTATCTCTGTGTTTCTATCCTGTTCCATTGATCTATATTTCTGTTTTTGTGCCAGTACCATACTGTCTTGATTACTGTAGCTTTGTAGTATAGTCTGAAGTCAGGGTGCCTTATTCCTCCAGCTCCATTTTTCTTTCTCAAGATTGCTTTGGCTATTCGGGGTATTTTCTGTTTCCATAGAAATTGTGAATTTTTTTTGTTCTAGTTCTGTGAAAAACGCCAGTGGTAGTTTGATAGGGATGGCTTTGAATCTGTAGATTGCTTTGGGTAGTAGAGTCATTTTTGCAGTGTTGATTCTTCCAATCTGAAAACATCATATATCTCTCCACCTATTTGTATCATCTTTAATTTCTTTCATCAGTGTCTTATAATTTTCTGCATACAGGTCTTTTGTCTCCTTAGGTAGGTTTATTCCTAGGTATTTTATTCTTTTTGGTGCAGTGGTAAATGGGAGTGTTTTCTTAATTTCACTTTCAGATTTTTCATCTTTAATTTACAGAAATGCTAGAGATTTCTGTGCATTAATTTTGTATCCTGCTACTTTACCAAATTCATTGATTAGCTCTAATAGTTTTCTGGTTGCATCTTTAGAATTCTCTATTTATAGTATCATGTCCTCTGCAAACAGTGACAGCGTTATTTCTTCTTTTCTAATATGGATTCCTTTTCTTTCTCTTTCTTCTCTGATTGCTGTGGCTAAAACTTCCAAAACTATGTTGAATACTAATAGTGAGAGTGGGCAACCTTGTCTTGTTCCTGACCTTAGC
The DNA here is from genome assembly GCF_003031525.2 of Neophocaena asiaeorientalis asiaeorientalis. Taxonomy (NCBI): domain Eukaryota; kingdom Metazoa; phylum Chordata; class Mammalia; order Artiodactyla; family Phocoenidae; genus Neophocaena; species Neophocaena asiaeorientalis. The sequence goes on along the minus strand of NW_020174442.1, from coordinate 7,129,509 downwards.
GGAAATGGTTTCAGTTTACACCATTGAGGACGATGTTGGCTGTGGGTTTGTCATATATGGCCTTTATTATGTTGAGGAAAGTTCCCTCTATGCCTAACTTCTGCAGGGTTTTTATCATAAATGGGTGTTGAATTTTGTTGAAAGCTCTCTCTGCATCAATTGAGATGATAATATGGTTTTTCTCCTTCAATTTGTTAATATGGTGTATCTCATTGATTGATATGCAGATATTGAAGAATCCTTGAATTCCTGGGATAAACCCCATTTGATCATGCTGTATGATCCTTTTAATGTGCTGTTGGATTCTGTTTGCTAGTATTTTTTTGAGGATTTTTGCATCTATGTTCGTCAGTGATATTGGCCTGTAGTTTTCTTTCTTTGTGACATCTTTGTCTGGTTTTCATATCAGAGTGATGGTGGCCTCGTAGAATGAGTTTGGGAGTGTTCCTCCCTCTGCTATATTTTGGAAGATTTTCAGAAGTTATAGGTGTTAGCTCTTCTCTAAATGTTTGATAGAATTTGCCTGTGAAGCCATCTGGGCTTGGGCTTTTTTTTGTTGGAAGATTTTAAATCACAGTTTCAGTTTCAGTTCTTGTGACTGGTCTGTTCATATTTTCTATTTCGTCCTGGTTCAGTCTCTGAAGGTTGTGCATTTCTAAGAATTTGTCCATTTCTTCCAGGTTGTCCATTTTATTGGCATATAGTTGCTTGTAGGAATCTCTCATGATCCTTTGTATTTCTGCAGTGTCAGTTGTTACTTCTTTTTCATTTCTAATTTTATTGATTTGAGTCATCTCCCTGTTTTTCTTGATGAGTCTGGCTAATGGTTTATCAATTTTTATCTTCACAAAGAACCAGCTTTTAGTTTTATTGATCTTTGCTCTCGTTTCCTTCATTTCTTTTTCATTTATTTCTGATCTGATCTTTATGATTTCTTTCCTTCTGCTTATGTTGGGGGTTTTTGTTCTTCTTTCTCTAATTGCTTTACTGTATGGTTAGTAACCACGCGCCACCAGGGAAGCCCGGGTCATCATGTTTTCATTGTCATTTGTTTCTAGGTATTTTTTGATTTCCTCTTTGATTCCCTCAGTGATCGCTTGGTTATTAAGTAGTGTATTGTTTAGCTTTCATGTGTTTGTATTTTTTACAGATTTTTTCCTGTAATTGATATCTAGTCTCATAGCATTGTGGTCAGAAATGATACTTGATATGATTTCAAATTTCTTAAATTTACCAAGGCTTTATTTGTGACCCAAGATATGATCTATCCTTGAGAATGTTCCATGAGAACTTGAGAAGAATGTGTATTCTGCTATTTTTGGATTGAATGTCCTACAAATATCAATTAAGTCCATCTTGTTTAATGTATCATTTAAAGCTCATGTTTCCTTTTTTATTTTCACTTTGGATGATCTGTCCATTGGTGAAGGTGGGGTGTTAAAGTCCCATACTATGATTGTGTTACTGTCAATTTCCCCTTTTATGGATGTTACTATTTGCCTTATGTATTGAGGTGCTCCTATGTTGGGTGCATAAATATTTACAATTGTTATATCTTCTTCTTGGATCAATCCCTTCATAATTATGTAGTGTCCTTCTTTGTCTCTTGTAATAGTCTTTATTTTAAAGTCTATTTTTTCTGATATGAGAATTGCTACTCCAGCTTTCTTTTGATTTCCATTTGCATGGGATATCGTTTTCCATCCCCTCACTTTCAGTCTGTATGTGTCCCCAGGTCTGAAGTGGGTCTCTTGTAGACAGCATATATATAGGTCCTGTTTTTGTATCCATTCAGCCAGTCTGTGTCTTTGGCTGGAGCATTTAATCCATTTACATTAAAGGTAATTATCGATATGTATGTTCCTATTACCATTTTCTTAATTGTTTTGGATTTATTATTGTAGGTCTGTTCCTTCTCTTGTGTTTTCTGCCTAGAAACTTCCTTTAGAATCTGTTGTAAAGCTGGTTTGGTGGTGCTGAATTCTCTTAGCTTTTGCTTGTCCGTAAAGGTTTTAATTTCTCCATTAAATCTGAATGAAACCCTTGCTGGGTAGAGTAAACTTGGTTGTAGGTTTTTCTCCTTCATCACTTTAAATATCTCCTGCCAGTCCCTTCTGGCTTGCAGAGTTTCTGCTGAAAGATCAGCTGTTAACCTTATGGGGATTCCCTTGTGTGTTATTTGTTGTTGTTCCCTTGCTGCGTTTAATATGTTTTCTTGGTATTTAATTTTTGATAGTTTGATTAATATATGTCTTGGCGTATTTCTCCTTGGATTTATCCTGTATGGGACTCTCTGTGCTTCCTGGACTTGATTAACTATTTCCTTTCCATATTAGGGAAGTTTTCAACTATAATCTCTTCAAACATTTTCTCAGTCCTTTTTTTTTTCTCTTCTTCGTCTGGGACCCCTATAATTCGAATGTTGATGCATTTAATGTTTTCCAGAGATCTCTGAGACTGTCCTCAGTTCTTTTCATTCTTTTTTGTTTATTCAGCTCTGCAGTATTTATTTCCACTCTTTTATCTTCCAGGTCACTTATCTGTTCTTCTGCCTCAGTTATTCTGCTATTGATCCCTTCTAGAGAATTTTTAATTTCATTTATTGTGTTGTTCATCATTGTTTGTTTGCTCTTTAGTTCTTCTAGGTCCTTGTTAAACGTTTCTTGTATTTTCTCCATTCTATTTCCAAGATTTTGAATCATCTTTACTATCATTACTCTGAATTCTTTTTCAGGTAGACTGCCTATTTCCTCTTCATTTGTTAGGTCTGGTGGGGCTTTGCCTTGCTCCTTCATCTGCTGTGTGATTCTCTGTCTTCTCATTTTGCTTAGCTTACTGTGTTTGGGGTCTCCTTTTTGCAGGCTGCAGGTTCGTAATTCCCATTGTTTTTGGTGTTTGTTCCCAGTGGCCAAGGTTAGTTCAGTGGTTTGTGTAGGCTTCCTGGTTGAGGGGACAAGTGCATGTGTTCTGGTGGATGAGGCTGGGTCTTGTCTTTCTGGTGGGCAAGTCCACATCTGGTGGTGTGTTTTGGGGTGTCTGTTGCCTTATTAAGATTTTAGGCAGCTTTTCTGCTAATGGGTGGGATTGTGTTCCTGTCTTGCGTATTGTTTGTCATAGGGTGTCCAGCACTGTAGCTTGCTGGTCGTTGAGTGATGCTGGGTCTTGGCATTGAGATGGAGTTCTCTGGGAGATTTTCACCATTTCATATTATGTGGAGCTGGAGGTGTCTTGTGGACCAGTGTCCTGAACTTGGCTCTTCCACCTCAGAGGCACAGCCCTGACATCTGGCTGGAGCACCAAGAGCCTGTCACCCACACGATTCAGATTAACATTGAGAAAAAAAAAGAGAGAAAGAAAGAAGATAAAATAAAATAAAGTAAAATAAAATAAAGTTACAAAAACAAAAAATAATTATTAAATTTTTTTTAAAAATAATTAAAAATAAAGAACAAAAGAAAAAAGAAGAGAGCAACCAAACCAAAAACACAAATCCACCAATGATAACAAGTGCTAACAACTATACTAAAAAGAAAAAAACAAAAGCGGATAGACAGAATCCTAGGGCAAATGGTAAAAGCAAAGCTATACAAACAAAATCACACAGAAGCATACACATACACACTCACGAAAACAGAAAAAGGGAAAACTATATATATATCGTTGCTCCGAAAGTCCACCTCCTCAATTTGTAATGATTCATTTTGTATTCAGTTATTTCACAGATGCAGGGTACATCAAGTTGACTGTGGAGATTTAATCCACTGCTCCTGAGGCTGCTGGGAGAGATTTCTCTTTCTCTTCTTTGTTCACACAGCTCCCAGGGGCTCAGCTTTGGATTTGGACCTGCCTCTGCCTGTAGGTCGCCTGAGGGTGTCTGTTCCTTGCTCAGACAAGACAGCGTTAAAGGAGCAGCTGATTCGGAGGCTCTGGGTCGCTCAGGCCAGGGAGAGGGAGGGGTATGGATACGGGACGAGTCTACGGCAGCAAAGGCGGCGTGACATTGCACCAGCCTGAGGCATGCCATGCGTTCTCCCGGGGAAGTTGATCCTAGATCCCAGGACCCTGGCAGTGGCGGGCTGCACAGGCTCCCCGGAAGCAGGGTGTGGATAGTGACCTGTGCTCGTACACAGGCTTCTTGGTTGTGGTAGCAGCAGCCTTAGCGTCTCATGCCCGTCTCGGGGGTCCGCGCTTTTAACCGCGGCTCGCGCCCGTCTCTGGAGCTCCTTTAAGCAGTGCTCTTAATCCCCTCTCCTCGCGCACCAGGAAACAGAGGGAAGAAAAAGTCTCTTGCCTCTTCGGCAGGTCCAGACTTTTTCCTGGACTCCCTCTGGGCTAGCTGTGGTGCACTAGCCCCCTTCAGGCTGTGTTCGCACAGCCAACCCCAGTCCTCTCCCTGGGATCTGACCTCTGAAGCCGGAGCCTCAGCTCCCAGTCCCCGCCCACCCTGGCGGGTGAGCAGATAAGCCTCTTGGGCTGGTAAGTGCTGCTCGGCACCGATCCTCTGTGCAGGAATCTCTCTGCTTTGCCCCCCGCACCCCTGTTGCTGTGCTCTCCTCCGCAGCTCCGAAGCTTCCCCCCTCCGCCACCCGCAGTCTCCGCCCGCGAAGGGGCTTCCTAGTGTGTGGAAGCCTTTCCTCCTTCACAGCTCCCTCCCACTGGTGCAGGTCCCGTCGCTCATCTTTTGTCTCTGTTTTATTTTTCTTTTTCCCTACCCAGGTACGTGGAGAGTTTCTTGCCTTTTGGGAAGTCTGAGGTCTTTTGCCAGCATTTAGTAGGTATTCTGTAGGAGTTGTTCCATATGTAGATATATTTCTGATGTATTTGTGGGGAGGAAGGTGATCTCCACGTCTTACTCTTCTGCCATCTTGAAGCTCCTCTCCATTCCTTTGACATTTTAAGGGATTATTTATAGGTATGTATTGGATTGGCCAAACACTGCCTTCGGTTTTTAAGTAAAAATAAAAGACACAGTTTTCATTTTCACCAAGAACTTTATTGAACAAAGTATTCACCTTTTTGTTCCACTTTCTTCTACCGTTTTTCAGGAAACTTTATAATTCCATGTTCCTACAACTTTTTATCTTTTTGAGTAAAGAACTGTTCCGGGTACCTTTTGTAGTCTTCCAGGGAGATGAAATTTTTTCCATTAAGAGAATTTTGTAAAGATCTAAATAAATGGAAATCTGAAGGTGTAATGTCTGGTGAATATGGCAGATGAATCAGAACTTCCTAGCTAAGCTGTAATGGTTTTTGCCTGGTCATCAAAGAAACATGTTGTCTTGCATTATCCTGATGGAAGATTATGCATTTTCTCTTGACTAAGTCTGGACACTTTTCATAGAGTGCTGCTTTTGGTTGCTCTAATTCAGAACAATACTTGTTGGAATTAATTGTTTGGTTTTCCAGAAGGAGCTCATAATAGAGGACTCTCTTCCAATCCCACCATATACACAACATCACCTTCTTTGGATGAAGAGTGGCCTTTGGTGTGGTTGGTGGTGGTTCATTTCACTGGCCCTACTATCTCTTCCATTCCACATTATTGTATCCACTTTTCATTGCCTATCACAATTTGTCTTAAAAAACAGAACGTTTTCCTTATTTTTAAGTAGAGAATCACATGTGGAAATATGGTCAAGAAGGTTTTTTTTTTTGCTTAACTTATTTGGAACCCAAACGTCAAGGTGATTAACATAACCAAGCTGGTGCAAATCATTTTCAACACTTGATTTGGATATTTTCAGTATGTTGGCTATCCCCTGCGTGATGTAACATTGATTGTTTTAAATTAATGTCTCAGTTTGGTCACTATCAACTTCAACTGGTCTACCCGGCCATGGAGCATTGTCCAGCAAGAAATCTCCAGCACGAAGCTTCGCAACCCATTTTGGACACATTTGATCAGTCACAGCACCTTCTCCATACACTGCATAAATGTGTTTTGTTTTTTTTCAGTTGCGTTTTTACCTTTCTTGAAATAATAAAGCATAATATGCTGAAAATGTTGTTTTTTCTTCCATCTTCACTATTTAAATGGCTACACAAAAATTCACCAATTTTGATGTCTTTTTTTAAATGCACACTGATATGACAGCTGTCACATACAATGTAACAAAATTGTTTCAAATAAAGTTAAAGACAACTAAGTGCTACAACAGCCATCTTATGGAAAAAAACGAATGAATCTTTTGGCCAACCCAATACTTATTGCCATTTTCTTACCTTTTTTACTGGTTGCTTTTGTAGTTCCTTTCTGGCGTTTTCTTCTTTCAGTTTCTTCCCTTGTGGTTTGATAATTTTCTTTAGTGGTGTGCTTGTATTCCTTTCTCTTTAGTTTTTGTGTATCTGTAGGTTTTTGATTTGTGCTTACCATGGGGTTCATGCATGTTGACCTATAACTGTGTCAGCTGTTTTAAACAGGTAGTCATTTTGGTTCAACACATTTTTAAAATCTTCATTTTTTACTCCTCTCTTTAACATTTTGTGTTTTTGATGTCATATTTTACATTTTTATGGTGTCCCTTTAATGATTATTGTTATAGTTGATTTTACAATTTTTTTCTTTCAATCTTTTTGCTAGCAAATTTAAGTGGTTGATCCTCAGCCTTTACTATATTTTTGCTTTTACTGGTGGGATTTTTCCTTTCCTATAGCTACTTACTTAGGAAAGCTCTGCTAAAAATATCAATAGCATAGATTTGTTTCAAAATTTCTCTAGGAAAAACTAACATTGAAAAAATTTTAAACTAATAACTAAAATCTGGTGAATCTCACACATATGTTAATAATGTTTATGTAAAAATAAAATAGACCAACAGTCATAAATAATATTTGTATTTTCATAAATAGTACTTCCCATGCGACTTTCTCTGGATTGAATTGTCTTCCTCCTAAATTCATATGTTGAACCCCAACCCAATATATGACTGTGTTTGGAGACAGGGCTTTTAAAAATAATTAAGGTAAACTGAAACCATAAAGTAGTAGTCTTAATCCTATAGAATTGGTGGACTTAGAAGAACAGGAAGAGAGCGGTGTCTGTCTCCACTCTCACACCAAGGAAAGGCCGTGTGAGCACACAGTGAGAAGGCAGCCATCTACAAGCCAGGAAAAGAGTACCCACCAGAATCTGAACCTATTGGCACCCTGCCCTCCTCAGACTTCCAGCCTCCAAGAGTGTAAGGGAATAACTTACACTGAGCTTACTTAAAATTTCTGTAGTTTGTCACACAGTATATGGTATGTTTTTTATGACAGCCCAAGCTGACATAGTGCTTTTAGTTTTTGTTCTGTCTGGATTTTAATTAAATGAGTCCAAATTTTGAAGCTATATTACCCAATCTGACTCTTCAAAAATTATTTCACAAAATTCTCCTGGAGAAATGGTTTTGTGATTAAATAAATTGGGGCAGGCTGCATAATATAGTCCCCTCTTGGAGACTCACAATATATGTTCATTTATTACAGACTGCTATAATTCTACTGTTTAATGTCATGTAACTCAAATAAATATAGAATTTCTTGAGATTAAGGTTTTAATTTAAATTTCATTTCAGCATGAAGCAAGAAGAAAAAAATCCTCGCTCAAAACCTTGAAAAGTAGTATGTGCTTTCAGTGAAAATTTATTGAATACATGAGGGAAAGGGTTACAGACTCATTACACTGTAACACTTTCTAAAATCTCCTTTAGCAATATAAATCTCCAAGTTCTATACCACATGGAGTTATCATCTTTCTCTCATTTCCCCCCTCTAAAATTCCTTGAAAAGTCATTATTTCCAAACCCGTTCTGATTTTATTCTCTTCTTCCTTACTTATATCTCATGGTGGTGCAATTACTTATTTATTATTTAGAGCATTCTAAACCTTTTCTGACTTCCACATACATCTTATTCCTTTATCTGCCTACATTAATAAATACAAGAAAAATAATTGCTTATAGGATGATGTTTTGTTGCTTCACATTTGTTTACTCAATATTTCACAAACTTTATGTTATAATTCATCTATCAATAACATAAGGAATGAGTAGTTTATAGGATACAAACTTGGAATACGTGTTATAAACATAGTTTTGTGTTTACAGGGTTTGAAACTTCAGTTATCCCTCTCACAGATGAGGTGAAGCCAAAAGGGAGAACCACCAGAAATCAGTAGGCTGAAAAATCCCATGGTTCATGCAGAGCTAGAAGTAGCTTATTCTCCCCAGCCATAGATAAGAGTTCCCATATCTTCTAGGTTGTTTTATTGGTGTCTAATTTTTCATAGTAATTTCTTGTGATCCTTTGTATTTCTGTAGTGTCAGTTGTAACTTCTCTTCATTTCTGATTTTATTGATTTGGGTCCTCTTTTTTTCTTTTTTTTCCTGATGACTCTGGCTAAAGGTTTATCAATTGTACTTATCTTTTCAAAGAACCAGATTTTAGTTTTATTGATCTTTTAAACCATTTTTTAGTCGTATTTCATTTCTTTTTTTCTATGGTACAGTTGGCTATGAGTCCAGGGGTCCCAGAATTGTTGTTGAACCACACTGGTGAGCAGGTAAGCACCTGGGTCCTGGTGCTAATAGGCTAGAAGGAGTACTGCAAAATGATGCTCGCTAACACTAATGTCTTCATGGTAGAATGAGCTTCCACAAATGAGTGCTGCCATCATCTATGTCCCCAAGGGGAGTCCCAGTTGCCTCCTGCCTCTCTGGCAAGATTAGCAAGTGGGTCTGACCCAGGCTCCATTCAAATTCCTCCCTGTGTGTTGGATCTTGGAGCATGGACCCTTGAATAGTGGAGTCTCTTTTTCCTACAGCCTTCTGGCTCTCCCATATGCAAGCTCCACTCGCCTTTAAAGCCAGACTTTCTGGGGACTTATCCTCCTAGTGCAGGACATCCAGGCTGGGGTGCCCAATGTGGAGAGAACCTCTTCAGTTGTGATTATCCTTCTATTTGTATGTTGTCTACCCAGGCGTGTGGTTCTTGACTATACTGCGTCTCTGCCCCTCCTACCCATTTCATTGTGGTTGCTCCTTTAAATCTTTAGTTAAGAAATATCTTTTCTGCTAGTCTTCAGATCATTCTCACTGATAGTTGCTCTGTAAATAGTTGTAATATTGGTGTGCTTATGGAAGGAGAAGAGCTCAGGGTCCTCCTATTCTGCCATCTTGTTCACCCTAAGTCTTTTAAATGATATTCACACTTTTTCTTTTCCCCTAGAATATAAGCTCCATGAAAGAAGGAACTGTTTTTTGGTTCAATGGTGTGTCTCAGTCATGTAGTCTGGCACGTATTAGATGCTCAATATTGTTTTTGTTTCTTTTTCAATCTGTATTTCTTAAAATAAATAGTATATACACATTTTTATTCTAAGTAAAATATCAATTTCAGTAATGTGATATCTTATAAATTTAATGTCATAAGAAAATAGAGGCTTGAGATTCAAGATAACTTCTGTGTATATATTTTTAATATGTTTTTAGGTTATACTGTGTATTTTTAAAATTTAAGACATTACACCTGTTTTAGTAAACATTTTTGATAGGAAAAGATAATATAATATCTTAGAAAAGAATATCATGAAAAGGAAGTTTTAGTTCTCTTAGAAATTTTGACATGAAAAGCAACTTCTACCCTTGCCCAGAAAGGGAAAAAATCTATTTTAATAATATTTTGTTTGTAATATTAGGTGGCAAAATGGTATTTATTATCAATACATGCTTAATAATTGTCAATTAGTTCAAATATAGAGAAATTGAAATTAAGAGATCAACTATCTGGAACACTTATTTAAATTGGATTTCTAAAAAGGACATAACAGAAGAATGAATGAATATCTAAACTTTTTGCAAAGCAGGGTAGTTTTAATTTAGAAGACATGATTTTAATACATAAAAAATGATGTATTAAGTGTAATCAAATGCATCTTAATGTTACCAAAGGCATATAAGCATCAGCCTTTTGAATATGTTTTCACACTTCTGAAGCTTTTAGGAATACTTTATGACAAGGCAAACTTTATTACATCAGTATGATGGGACTTAAGTTTTAATTTGCCTTTTAATCTTCTCTCCTGATAAATTGCTTTTAGCAAATGTAAAATTAATAAACACTGATTTCTGAGCTTTTTATTAATTCCTCTGTGTAGCAGATTATTTATAAATTTAAAGTAGCTTAAATTACCTTTGTTTTCTTTTTTGCGGTACGCGGGCCACTCACTGTGTGGCCTCTCCTGTTGCGGAGCACAGGCTCCGGACGTGCAGGCTCAGCGGCCATGGCTCACGGGCCCAGCTGCTCCGCGGCACGTGGGATCTTCCCGGACCGGGGCACGAACCCGTGTCCCCTGCATCGGCAGGCGGACTCTCAACCACTGTGCCACCAGGGGAGCCCTTAAATTACTTTTAGATAACCTATTAATGAACTGTGAGAGTTGAAAGCCTTACATATATTTTACAAGATCAGTTATCATTTTAGTAGGAAAATATGGTCTAATAATTATTAGACTTAGCAAGGTCATATTCAGTTATCCTTATGTATGCTTACATTGATCTCATAGGTTATCCTTTGGGATTCTATTATTTTGTTAGAATAGGATAATTAAAATTATAAATTAACAACAAAAAAAGGAAACAATATTTTATGGTCCAATTAAAATGGTACCCAACTCATGTTTGTTATTAGTGTTTTCTTTATAATTTAACATAATAAATAAATTTTTATTAAATTGTTAAATTATTTTAATTGTAGGTATATCTAGTAATGTGGAGTTTAGAGGTGAGAGACCAATATATCTGTAATGTTGAATGTCCAGTTAAAAATTTCAAGTCCATAATTACACACACCATTCTAATGGCAAACCTGACCAAAATTGAGCTCCTGAATGAGAAAAAATAATTAAATCCTCAATGCTACACAAAATTAGGTAATACGTTTTGCATATAACTTGAAGATTTTCCCTATATAACAATATATCTGATCGCATTGCCTTTAAAAGATCACCCTCAATTTATTCTGAATGTAACATAAATAATGTATTTTTTATTTTAATGTGGATATATTATCTTTTTTAATGAAAAATTTTATTTTTGAGATAAATGTAGTTTCATCTGCAGTTGTAAGAAATACTGCAGAGTTACCATGTTAACCCTTTACCCAGTTTCCCCCAATGGTAACATCTTGCAAAACTGTAGTACAATGTCACAATCAGGAGATTGACACTGATATAGTCAAGATACAGAACATTTCCATTACCATAAGAATCCCTTATATTGCCCTTTTATAGACACATCCACCTCTGTTCTTTCCCAACCTCTGGAAACTGCTAATCTGTTCTCTATTTCTATAATTTAGATCATCTCAAAAAAGAATGTTATATAAATGTAATCTTTAGAGAATGGCTATTTTTCACCCAGAATATTTCCCGTGATTCTTTCAAGTTGTTGTATGTATCGGTAGTACATTCCTTTATATTGCTGAGTAGTGTTGTATAGTATGGATATATCGCTGTTTGTTTAACAATTCTCCTGTTTAGGAAAATCTACATTTTTTTCCCCAGTTTTGGCCTATTACAAATAAGGCTGCTATAAACATTTGTGTATAGGTTTTTGTGTGAACATATTTTTTGTGTGTGTGTGATCTTGCTGTACTTGCTTATTAGCTCTAGGGTTTTTGTTTGTTTTTGTTTCTGCTTGTTTAATCATAGATACCTTGGGATTTTCTAAGTAGTCATGTCATCTGTAAATAAGGATAGTTTTATATCTTCATTTCTGATTTTATGCCTTTTCTTATTGCACCAGCTAGAACTTTCACTTTTATGTTGATTAAGAATGTTGAGAGTGGAGGACATCTTTGCCATGCTCCTCATCTTAGGGGAAAAGTAACGCAGTCCAAAAATAGGTGTCATGTTGTCTGTAGGTTTTATGTAGGTTGGGGAAGTTCTCTGGGCTCTTTTTTTTTTTTTTTCAGGAGTTTCTATAGTGAATAAGTAATGAACTTTGTCAAAGCTTTTTTTGCATTGACTGATATAATCATATGACATTTTTTTCCCCTTAGCCTGTTATTATGGTGAATTCATTGCCTGGTTTTTAAATATTGAATCAGCTTTGCCTCCGTAGAATAAACTTCACTTGGTCATGATGTAGAACTCTTTTCTATATAATTATGAATCCATTTGTTAATATTTAGTTAAAAGTTTTTGTATCTATATTCATTGGAGATATTGGTTTATAATTTTCTTTTTTGTACTGTATTTGTTTGATATCAGAGTAAAGGTATTTATTTGATATCAGGGTAACACTAGCTACATAAAGCTAATTGGGAAATGTTCCCCCTTCTTTTGTTTTCTGGAAGAGTTTGTACAGTTTGAGTGTTGATTCTTCTTTAAATGTTTGGTTGAATTTCCCAGTGAAACTAGCTGTGTTACCAAACCAAACTTGGGTCCACTTGCCCACACACAGTAAAACCAATCTACTGACACTAGGTTGTGGTGAAGGAAAGTGCAGCATTTATTGCAGGGCACCAAGCAAGTAGTCTAGGTAGCTGGTGCTTAAAAGGCCCAAACTCCCCAAAGGCTTTCAGGGAAAAGTTTGTGAAGACAGGGTGAGGGAGGGGGATTGTGGGGTGTGTGGTCAGCTCGTGGGCATTCTTCTGATTGCCTGGTGGTGAGCTAATCAGGAGTCAACATCCTCGACCTTCTGGTTTCAACTTGTCTGGGGTCTACATGCTTGCAGGCAGAATACAGTTAACTTCTTCCACTTGGTGGGGGTTCCAGTATCTGCAAAGCAGCTCAAAGTACATAGCTCAGGATATTACCTGTAGCCCTTGAGGAGAAACTAAAGGTCTTTGACTTTTAAAAAAATTTATTTATTTATTTTTGGCTGTGTTGGGTCTTCTTTTCTGTGAGAGGGCTTTCTCTAGTTGCAGCAAGTGGGGGCCACCCTTCATCGTGGTGTGCAGGCCTCTCACTTTCATGGCCTCTCTTGTTGCGGAGCACAGACTCCAGACGCACAGGCTCAGGCTCAGGAGTTGTGGCTCACGGGCCCAGTTGCTCCGTGGCATGTGGGATCTTCCCAGACCAGGGCTCGAACCCATGTCCCCTGCATTGGCAGGCAGATTCTCAACCACTGCACCACCAGGGAAGCCTGGTCCTTGACTTTTTTAAATGGCTAAAGAATTGTTATTTTGTCCTGCTTGACTGTTTTCCTTTCTTTCTGCATTTTTTCACTTCTCTTATTAAATTTATTCTTTGTAACTTGGCAAAGGCCTAAGGGCTAATGTTCTTCTATAGACACGAGGCAGGTGGAGGACATGGGTGTGGGGGGGTCTGTTGTGGGAAGGCCCCAGAGGGTCTGGCTTGGTTACAGCAGGTCAGATAGGGATAGTAATATTACCTATTTCATGTTGTGTGACTTGTGGTAATTTGCATTTTTTGAGGAATTAGTCCACTGTGTCTAAGTTGTCAAATTTACGTGTATAGAACAGTTCATGGTATTCTGTCATTATCCTTTTCACATCTATAAGGTCTGTAGTGTTAGCCCCTTTTCATTCCAGATATTGATCATTTGTATCTACTCTCTTTTCTAATTTGTCGGTCTTGATCGAAGTTTGTGAATTTTATTGATCTTTTCTAGAAACTGCTCTTTGTTTCATTGATTTTTTTCTATTGTTTTACTTGCTTCATTTTCATTGAGTTCGTCTCTTATCTCTTTTGTTTCTACTGCCTGCTTTGGTTTCAATTTGTTCTTTTTCTAGTTTCTTGTGGGAATTTGGATTATTGATTTGAGATTTTCCCTCCTTTCTAAAATATGCATTGTGTTAGAAATTTCCCCCTCAGTCCTGCTTTAGCTGTGTCCAACAAGTTTTCATATGTTTTATTTTCATTTAATTCAGTTCAGTGTATTTTTCTAATTTCCCCTTGAAATTTCCTTTTTGACCATGGATTACTTCAAAGCACATGGTTTCATTTCCAAGTGTTTGGAGAATTTCCTATTATCTTTCTGCCCTTGATTTCCATCATGGTTGGAGAATAGCTGCATATGATTTCAATACTTTTAACTTTGTTTTAGCTTTGCTTTATGACCCAGGATATGGTCTTCATCCGTATAGGTTCCATGAACTCTCAAAAAGTTGTATTCTGCTGTTGTTTGGTATATTGGCTGGAAATAAATTATCTTAATTTTTCTTCATCTGAGAATGTTCTGATTCTCCCTCTATACCCAAAAGATATTTTCAGTGGATATAGGAGTATGGGTTGGCCACTCTTCTTTTAGCAGTTGAAAACTACGGTGCCACCTCTTTTTGGTCCCCATGGTTTCTTATGAGGAAACTGTTTTCATTCTAATTATTTTCCCCTATAGTTAAAGTGCTATTTCTCTGGCTACTTCAAGATTTTTGTCTTTAGTTTTCTGAAGTTTAATTATGTTGTATCTTGCCATGTATTTAGGGGGTGATTTTTATGTTTGGGGCTTATCTTATTGAATCTGTAGGTTTGTGTCTTTTGACAGATTTGAGTGATAAATTCAGTGCTACGGTTCAGTGGTAATTTCTTCAGGCACCTTTCTAGTCCTTCTCTCTTCCCTTCTCCTTCCAGGACTCTGATGACATGAATATTAGATCTTTTGTTATATTTCCATAAATCCCTTAGGCCCTATTCATGGTTTTCCAGCCTATTTTCTCTCTTTTCTTCAGATTTAGTAATTTTCATTGTTCTGTCTTTAAGTTCACTGATACTTTTCTGTATCCTCTTCAGTCTGCTGGGTTTCCCATCTATTGAGCTTTTTATTTGTTACTGTATTTTTCACTTATAAAAGTTTCATTTAATTCTTAGTTATATCTTCTATTTATTTGCTGATACTTTGTTTCTTTGGTGAGACTTTCTATTTTTTTTCACTTGTGTCAATTGTGTTTGTCACTGTTTGCTGAAACAGTTTTTTGAGGGCACTTTAAAATCTTTGTCTAATAATTCTAACATCTCTGTCATTTGGGCATTGTCATTTGTTATTCATTTTTTTTTATCCAATTTGAGATCTTTCTGGTTCTTGGTATGACAAGTAATTTTCTATTGAAATGTGAATATTTTGAGTATTATATTAAAAGTGTCTGGACTTTATTTAAACCTTCTCTTTTAGTTGGCTTCCTTTGATGCCACTCTGATAGCAGCACTGCCTCATTATTGCCAAGTAAGGATAGAAATTCAGTTTTCTCACTCAGCCTTCATTGACACTTGGTGGGGAGAGCTCCTAGTTACTCTTGGGTGAGTGTGACAGTGTCACCTTCTAATGTGGTCTCCACGCATACCTCTGTGGTTGAGAGAAATATAAGTGTGTCATTATTGCTCCCTGAATGGCTTCACCTGATGCCATGGGGAAAGTATGATAACTGTGTTCACACTTGGTGGAGGTTAAAGTGCTGAATCTCCACTGGATCTCCTCTTAATCCACTCTAGCGAAAGGGGTAGGAAGCCTCATTATTGCTGAGTGGGAATAGAAATACAGGCTTTCTTTGTAGTCTCCAATGACTCCTTAGGAAGAAGAGGGCATCATTACTACACAGCAGAGATGAAAGTTCAACTCCCTATTTCAGCCTTCTCTGATGCCACTCCAGTGGAAGTTGGGGTGACTTGTCCCAGCCCTGGAAGGGTAGAAATCTAGGCTCTCTGCTCAGCATTTTCTGGTAGGGATGCATGTGGGGCCACTTGTTTTTCTGTGCTGTTCTATGGAATAGAACGGTTAATGTTGAAAAGTTTTCTGTATTGTTATGTGTCCCCTTTCCTAGTTTCCAGCTAAAGAGAGCAGCCTTTTCTTATGGCTTTTTATTAGTCTACATTTTTTGGTGTTTCCAAGTTGATGGTTTATTCAGCTCTAAGCCTGGGTTATATGAGGCAAAAAGAGAACCCAGTGAATTCACCTCAGTGATGTTCCCTGGAATTTGAAGTTTCTAGCCAATCTGCCACCTTCTCTAACTTTTAGAGCTTCCTTGTATTTGTTTTATATATGAGTAATGTGTTAGTCATACTTAGGAGGAACAATAGAGAAACATCTTCCTAGAAATAAAAGTGATGAATGTTTTGTAATATTAAATATATGTATATATTTTCCCACAAATAATGCTTTCCCAAAAATAGTCTATTAAAGCCTATGACCATTGTAAGTCTTACTGCCAAATGAAAGAGCAGATAGCTAATGGCTATAAGAATGGATCCATTGGTTGATTTACTGTGTGAATTGTAAGATTAAAAAAAAAAAGTATTGAAATTTTTGGCACAGATAGAAGTTATTTATTTCCCATTCTAAATTATAATTTCTCTATTTTTATAGTATGTGTGCTTTGGCGACTTGGATCTTGATGCCTAATTATAAACCTTTGGTATAAAGAACTTAACGTGGGTTCTTCCCTTATAAGATATAAAAAAGGTCTTAATAACAAGGGAAGTAGCAGAACCTTTGGAGTAATGAGACAGAAGTGAGGTTAGAGGTCTTTTAGATATGTTCTTGTTTTATCTCCTACCACAACTCATGTTGAAAGGAAAACTCAAAACATAGGGGAATAGTGCCCTGTTCCTTTTTCAGGACTCCGATAGAGACTATGCCACAGGAAGTCTCATACAAATAGCAGTAGCCACTGCAAAGTAGGTATAGAGAGAGCTAGAAGTAGCTCCGTTGTGCTGTACTGAGGTTCTGAAATTCCTTTTTCCTCCCAATTGGAAAGGTAAATGAGTTGACAGGCACTGAGGTTGCAGTGGGGCAGCAGTAGGCAAGGGGTTAGAGATGAGATAATACTGTGGCAGAGGTCAGGGACTGAGAGCTAATCCACAAACCAGATGGAGAATGTGAATGAGGCTCAGAGACTCTGCAGAGAGAGCTAGAGTTGAGGTGGAGCTTAGTTAGTGGAGAGAAGAGGTACACTTGACTCCTACTGTGTGGAGAGATTACAATGTGGGTTCTACTAGTTTTGTACTTGAGTGAAATTTAGGAGCACATCCAGTCTATGTGAAAAATTTCATCTCCATGAAGGGTGGTGAGAAAGCAGAGGAAAGAAAAGAAATTTCTCAGCTTGGGCATAATATCCCATAGTGTTTCCTTACATTCCAACTCCAATTTGGAGGGAAAAAAAATTACAGGGACAAACAATTGTAGCAAGAAAATTAGTACTTAAGTAGAATTTTTACTTTGCAATTGAATATTTATCCAAACAAGGCTGAAATAAACCAACTTAAATGAGAAGAGACTGTTATAGCTTTTAATGGCAAGTTTTTTGTTTTCATTTTCATCTTTTGTTTTTGTATCCTATGGGTTAGGGCCTTGAGATGGATTAACTACAAAAATAAAGAACATAGTTGTTGAACAATAGCTGTACATCACCAGTGTACATTTTTGCACACCAGTGTTTCTCTCCCCATCCTCATATCCAATGGAAGATGCACTCAGTTAACATAAATGCTTTACCTGGACTGGATGGAAGAAAATATGTGCTAAGCTTCTTATGCTGCATCTTAGTATACAACCACTATTTAGATTGTCTTGTAAAATACTGTACAGATACACAAAACAACCCAACAAATTGTCTATTGTGGCATTCTTTTTTTTTTTTTTTTTTTTCTGGTATGTGGGCTTCTCACTGTTGTGGCCTCTCCCGATGCGGAGCACAGGCTCCAGATGCGCAGGCTCAGCAGCCATGGCTCACGGGCCCAGCCGCTCCGCAGCATGTGAGATCTTCCCAAGCTGGGGCACGAACCCGCGTCCCCTGCATCGGTAGGCGGACTCTCAACCACTGTGCCACCAGGGAAGCCCTATTGTGGCATTCTTAGATCTACTGGATAGAGACCTCTCTTCCCCTTAAGGCAGATCAAACCATCTTTGAACCAGTTATAACTTTTGGAAAGTACGTCCTGATACAGAGCCTAAAATTATCTCCTTGTAACTTCTATAAATGATTTGGAATTACCTTTCAACCTCAACTGAATAAATCTACTCCTGTCAAACTTCCTTTAAATACTTAAAAGTCATCATTTTACACTCCTAATAATGTATTATAAAGCCTGTTTTGGCTTTTCTTAGTACTCTCATCATAGTACCCTGAATGAGTTCCATTCTGTATGTTCCACCTGAATTATGGCAGTCAGAACTACGTGCAGTGTTCCTAGTAGAATCTGGCCAACTCCAAATGCAGCAGAATTGACTATTTCTGAACAATGCTGAATCACTTGAATTGCAATCTCAATGTGATAGAATTTTTAAAATATTTTTTATTAGTTTCTTTTTCATAATAGTAGTAACATTTTATAGACTATTCAGTTTTTGTGCACATCTTTATAGACTTTTCTTGAAAAGATAATTATCATTCATTGGCATCATGACAAGGAGATGCCAGTCTCAATTAGCCAAGCCTGCCATGGTGAAACTTGAATTTGGGGATGAGTCTGCAACAGGCAGAAGCAAATTAAAAAAAACAAAACAAAAAAACAAGACAGATGAGTCTGAGTCCTCAGAGGGATTGAAAGATTGATATCAATCACTATACACTTTTGAACAGGATTTAGGGAGCAGGGGATATACACTGACTATGATAGGAGATGGGAGAATTAACACCATACATCAACTTGAGCTTGGGTCTCCAAAGGGCTTGGAAATAACAAGGCAATCCCTGAGGGCCAGCTTCTCATATAAAAGGATTCTAGGCACTAGAAGTGACTTGTTAAACCTGTATTATAAATGTCATTGTTGCCACTGAAATATGGAATCTGGTTCATAAGTGTAATCATCTGTCTAAATACATATAATGAGGAAGTGGCAACTCTGACATTTCAGTCTGCATCTTTTTGACACAAAGCTTGATTATCTTTTACAATATTCTGGCTTACTCTATGTTTCAGTTAGTTAGTGTTTCAAAAAATAGTAAGTAACAAACCACCCAGAATTTAATGGCTTAAAATAGTAGTATTTTATTCTCATCATCTGTGGGTCCTCTGAGATTCAGGTGATATAGGTTGAGCCCAGCTGAACAACTATGCTTGAAGCTGCAACAGCTGGTGAAGATCTGTTTCTCATCCACCTTGAACCAGTGGGCTAGCTGGAGCATGCAACTCTCATAGCATGACAGGGATAAAAGGGTCTTACCTAGGTCTCTTAAGGCGTAGGACTGGAACTGACACACTCTTACTTACACTCCATCCATTGGCCAAAGGAGATCACTTGGATAAGCCACAAACAAAGGAATGGAGAAGTATTATCCACCCATAATGAGACTTCAACAAAGGTAAGGATGATGAAGGACTACCCTTTATCTGCCTTACTACATTTAGACCAGAATTTAATTATAAAAGAGAACTATAGCTTACGTACCTGATTTCCTTCTGACTACTCTTTAAGATGCTAATATTTCCACCTCATATGAAATACATTTACACCCAGAAACTTAAGCAACTCTAACTGTGCAGATGAAATAAATAGAAATGGGAAACATAAGAACTCCATACACTTTTATTTATTAAGCTGTTTTTCCTTTTTCACCTCTGAATTCATTCTACTTGTTTCAAATTTTTATTTATCTTCTTCAAGGCAGTGGGTACTGCACCATTTTCTATATTTCATAAAATCTATTTTTAATAAGCTTGTCAGAAGCACAGGATTAAATAATAATGTCTAAATTGTCTAATCCATGTTTTTCCTCTAAGATACCATTACATTTTTGAGAAACTTTCTTTTATCCAAAATGTTGGATGTCTTCTGAATGAAAAAATAAAAATCCTATTTCCCCAAATTTTGATAACAAGCCTTTGAATACACAGGTTTTTAAAAATCAGAGTAGAGTATCTGTTTTTCTGACTTCTTTTCTACAAAGAAACTCAGAGTTGCTGATAATTTTTCTTTTTCTTTTTTGATTTCTCTTTTTCTTGAAAATAGGTTGTGGTTCCTTTTTTTATCCTTTTCATTGACAGAAAAATAATTTTGTGTGTATTTTCTGAGTCAGTAAATCCTTTTAATCATTAGATATTTTGTTGTGTGTGCTTTTCATTATACCCATATGTTATAAGCCACTATCTATAGTGATTCTGCCATCCTTTTGCTTTTGGATTAATACTATCAATATGCTTAAAAAACTTAAAATGATCCTTATTTTTATTTTGACCTTTGCTCCATATATTATTAATATTTTTTCTTATTGACTTAATATGTTAACAAAATCTAGGTTTTATTACTCTTACTATTTCCACATTATGCAGAGGAAAGTGATGTGTTTATACCTTAGCCTTTCTGTATTAATTATGGAAAAAAATATATTGTATTTTTTGGAACTACATTTGAAAGATTCATTCTTGAAGCACTAACCAAGATCATTGCAGTGCAAAAACTGCAGCTTTGGCATGACCGAGGTATTATTTACTTAGTACATTTAACACTGAGTCCCTAGTCTTCTCATTTTCTCTCTTCCAGGTTGTTATATGCCCAGCAAGGTGCTTTGCTCAAAATATTAGGTGTGTAATAAATACAAGGAAAATTGTATTAAACTAAAGACCTTTTTGTAATTCTCATATGCCTAGAAAGTAAAGGGTGTTAAGATCTCTTTGACTCATTGCTTTCATCCTAATAGTTCAATATCTCCCACCAGTGTAAGAAAATGCCATGAAACAGCAATTTGAGGTTTATGCAGAAATGCTCTGCAATGATACTAATGTCTGTGATGATTTAAAAAAAGATCTTTAACATGTAATTTCAAAATTCTTCATAAAAACTTCTAATTTATAAATGGGTTCACTCACACTATAAGTGAAATGAGTATGCTTTGTATTTTTCACGCATTATTATCTACACTTTCCCAAATGTATACTAAGTCTTCATATCCATAGTTTCTTGTGTCTACATAATGTCCTATGAAATTTATATCCACAATGAGTATAATGTGTTTGGTAATTTCCAGTTATTATGTTTTTTATTTATTTTGTTATTATGCCACAATGCTTCTAAAAAAACACAAGCTTATTTATCTTTTCTTAAAATATACCATAAAAGTAAATTACCAGAAACTAGCTAGTGAGTGCATTGTTATTTAGATACATGTGGTTTAATTTTATTTTTGTAACCCTTAGGTCAATAAAAGCACCAGTAATATATTTGAAAACGGTCAAGTCAAAGTAAGGATCATTTTAAGCCTTTAGGCAAATTTATTGGCCATCTACATTTGGACATAAAGAGAATATGATTTCAAGGTTGTTATTTTGTTGATTTTTTAAAATAAGTTTGTTCCGTGGTTTGATATTTACCTCTGGGATTTAGATCTGATGTACACTCAATCACTGGTTAATCCAGATATTGAGATAAAAGAAGGAAAATTGTAATTCCAAAGAAATTTTTTAATTGATTATCCCAATTTACATATTGCTATTTGCCAGCAATTATTTTGGGTACATAGCTGGAGAATGTGTACTATAAGACGCTTTTCCCAAAATTCAGCATTATACATATAAACTGCCGGTTTTTCTACCTTCTCACTTTCCTATGCCAGGCTGACACATCCCTCAATTTCTATTGACCAGGGCAGGCTTACTGTTCTCTCAGCTTGACTGAACTTCAGACAGGCTTTTTCCTGACTGTAGGCCTCTGACTTCCCTTTTCTTAGAGCATTAACTTAAAAAAAAACTTGGAATTGTAAATTCTTTCTCTGCCTCTTTGAGATGTAAATCTTCCCCCAGACTTTTGCCAGTTTTATATACCAGAACTATCTTTCTCAAAGACTGGGAGCCATCACTTTGAAATGTAATCATCAGGAAAGATTGTGTCTCTCTCCTAGTCTGTGTGGGAGGATAGAAGCCTAATTTCTATTAGCCAATGAGCACCATTTAGCAGACACAGATCCTAGTTCACCCCAGTACTTAAAATCTCTCCTGCTTTTTGTTTCAGTGGAGTTGAGTTTAATTTCTCTCTCCTATTGCAATAGTCTGGAATAAAGTCTTGGCTGTTTAACGCCATCCAGGCCAATTTTTCTTTGACACACATGTATTTATATACCTATAGGTTATATAGGATATATATACCTACAGGATCATCTTCACCTTGTATTCATGTCTTTTTCCTATTAACTTATAGATAGTCTTATCAAGAGGTAGAGTTTATTTCTCTGTCCCTTGAATTTATGCTAATCTTGTGGGGGGGGGGGTTGATATATGGAATGTGGCAGAAGTGATAATGTGCCAGTGTGAGCCTAGGCATCAAGACGCCTGGCACACTTTGCCCACAGTCAACCTGCTTCTGACTACAGGCACATGAGAAGTCTAGCTAAGACCAGTCTAAGTCTAGCTGAGACCAGCCCTAATTGCTGACTTGAAGAATTGGGTACAAATAAATTGTTGTGCTTTTGAGGCTAGGAACAGTATAAATATAAAGCAATGCTATAGTGAAATATAATATATACATACAGAGGTGATTCTGAAAATTTTTAACTTTCAGACTTGGCAACACCCTCTCTCCTATTAGGTGACCCATGTATAAATTAAGATATATAGATTTCCATTTCTTTGCATCAGCAGAAATATGCTATGACATCTCAGTATTTGCACATCTTTTTGTCCTATGCTAGACTATCTACTTCAAGAAATAAAATATATTCCCTCTTCTTCTAGGCTCAAATTGCCAAAATATATCAAATCTAATTAACTAAAAGTGAACAAATCTACTCTCTTTAAAGTGATCAATTTAATTATAGTATTTTGCTTTCTTAGTTCACTGGAGTCGCCAATTAAAATAACAGGCTCAAGCAGATGGCCTTTGAGCTAAGAGGTCAATTTACTGTATCAAGGAGAAAAATGAACAGAATTAAAGCAATTTACTAAACCATAACTTCAAAGAACCGATACTTTAAAGTGTGATCCGAAACGTTATTCACATCTATTTGTTTTAGTATATAGCGTTAGTTATCAATTAAAATCCAAGTTCTACCTCTTACAGAATTGTCTCTTTGGGGCACACTTATTTCTAAAAGAATCGTCTCTCTTTCTAGCAACAGGTGTTTTTATAATGAATGAAATTTGTCTTCATTTTCAAGATTTCAGGGCAAATTTGTTAGACTGTTTGTATCCGGTGTAACATGTGACCTAATTTTAATTTGCAGAACATAATTGGAGCTTGGGGATATCATTATTCATACCACTTTTCTAATTATGTCAAATGAGAGGTAACCTTTGAATAAAGAATGACATTCAAAGAAAACTGGATTGTTCCTTCTCTTAAATGTGGATAAAAACAGCACCAGTCCTTGCTACCTTTTCTGTTGCTGATATTTCACCCATAAATATGCATGTGGTCTCACTATTTGTAATCGCCTTGGGAAAGTATTTACCTACACATGTTGACAGTTTGGTAAAATAGGCACTTCATAAATTTACAATTTTTAAAATTTTTAATGCTTTCATCTTTCAATTAAATGTAAAGAGTGAAAATAGGGTCTAAATTTTTGGCATGTGCTATAATTTGGTAAATTCTTAAACTCAAGTATATTTCTTAAGCTAGTCATTGAAAACCAGTCAAAGGTTGTTTTCATGAATTTATTGCTTAGTATGTGTTTACAAAAATTGCAGATTTTACTTCTAGCCTTATAGAATTTTGAAATGTTATATTCAACAACTTTTTAAATGTCAACATTAAAGAAAGAATGGTGTAAATAAATGCAACAAGGTGCTTAGCTTTGATCTCATGGTTAAGTTATTGAAATTCTTTGGATATTGAATTACTGTAAATAAATTTAGGATAACTCTATGTTTTCTAACTCCAAACTCTTATAACTAATGAAAACTCTTTTGAGATAATGACAGTTATAATGCTCTATTTTTTAAATAACTCTCTTTGTTTGTGAAAGCATTTAAGATAACAGCTACACTTATTAATTGCTTAGAGGTTTATTAAAAATAATAGCTACCATTTTCAACATTGCTTTAAGTTATATATTACAAAAATATGCTATTTTATTTAATCATTAAAAATCCATTTTGGGTTCAGTAAATCTGAGTAATTCTTTCTCATTCAGCTAATAATTGGGAGAGCAGAAATTACAATCTATGACTATCTTATATCAAGTCTATATTGTACTACTTTTATCAAGATACAGTTGATAAAAACTTAAACTTGAATACCTTTTAAATCTCTATATTTTTTCTTTTCTCCCCTCCCATCTTTTATGTTTTTGATGTCACATTTTATATCTTTTTATCTTGTATGTCCCTTCACCAATTATTGTGTAGTTATTCTTACTACATTTGTCTTTTAACCTTCATACTTGATTTATAAGTGATTCCCCACCTTTACAACATTAGATAATTCTAAAATTTACTATATATTTAGCTTTGCCAATGAGATGTGTCTCCATACGTTTTCTTGTTACTAATTACCCTTTCTTTTCAGCTTGAAGAAGTCCATTTAACATTTCTTTGAAGGCAAGTCTAGTGGTGATGAACTCCTTTAGTTTTTGCTTCTCTGGAAGAGTCCTTACCTCTCCTTCAATTCTGTATGTCAACTTTGTTAGGTAGAATATTCTTAGCTG
This sequence comes from Neophocaena asiaeorientalis asiaeorientalis, assembly GCF_003031525.2. Taxonomy (NCBI): domain Eukaryota; kingdom Metazoa; phylum Chordata; class Mammalia; order Artiodactyla; family Phocoenidae; genus Neophocaena; species Neophocaena asiaeorientalis. The sequence goes on along the minus strand of NW_020174442.1, from coordinate 7,104,996 downwards.
GAATCTGCTGATAGTTTTATGGAGGTTCCTTGTATGTAACGAGTTGTTTTTCTCTTCCTGCTTCTAAGATTCTCTCCTTATCTTTGTCTTTTGACACTTAAATTATAGTATGACTTGTCATTGCTCTTTTTGGGTTCATCTTATTTGGAGCTTTTTGAGCTTTGGATGTAGATGTCTTTTCCTTCTCCAGGTTAGGAATGTTTTCAGGCATTATTTCTTCAAATAATTTTTTTGTCCCTTTCTCTCTCTTCTTCTGAGACCCTGATAATGCAAAACTTGATCCATTTGATGTTGCCCCAAAAGTCCCTTAAGCTATCTTCACTTTTTTCATTCTCTCTCTCTCTTTTTTTTTTCTCTTTTTGCTGCTCTGATTAGGTGAGTTTCACTGCTATTTCTTGAAGTTCACTGATCCTTTCTTCTGTTATATCTAGTGTGCAGTTGAACCCATTTGGTGTATTTTTCAGTTCAGTTAATGTATTCTTCAGCTCTACAACTTCAGAAAACCAGAGCATCTGTCAATAGTATAAGTACCTTTTAGAAATGACCAGTGAACTAGAGAGTGGCGGAAGAACACTAACTATCCTCCATTCCTTGAGAGTATCTACTTAGGTCCCTAGATGTGTGCCAGATCAGAAGTTTGGACCTCAGGCTGAAGCTCTTGGACAAGCTAATAGGTCTGTTTCCAAGAAAGATTAGGGTTTTATTCCAGTCTGCTGTCTGTGCAGTGCCCAAGGGTGGTAGCCTGCCACAAGCTGTCTCTCCAATTGTTACAGTCCAATGGGACCCAGAAACATAAACCTCCCTGGTCACCAGTGCTAGGCAATCAAGGGGCATCATTTGGGCCATAGTTACCAAAGCAGGGCACCAGATGTGAACACTAGGGCACCAGATATGCATAAGAGCTCTCTTCCAGAAGATAGTGGGCTCTGGAGCACAGCAGAGAGAGCATGAAGATAGTGCCATACTTCCAAGTTCTCTCAAAAGGTTTACCGTAGGCCCTTAGATATGTGTTTAATTACAAGCCTGCCCTTCAGACTGGAGCTGTGAAGATAAACTAATAGAACTCTCACTGAAAAATTGGGGTCCTTAGGCTATTGCCTCTTGCTGTGCCCTAAGGGTGGTAGCTGGTTAAGAATTATTTTGCCATTGGTTCCAGTCCTGTTGAACACTTGAGCATAAACCCTATCAGCCACCAGAACTAGGCTATATAGAGTTGTCTCCTGGGCAGCAACTACAAAAATCAGAGTGCCAGTGAAGGGTACAAACTTTTCTCTGGTACATACTGGTGAGCTAGGTGAGGTAGATGAAGAGCACAAAGATGGTTCCTGCCAGCCTCTGACACTGGAGTGTATCCCAGCAGGCTCCTAGATGTGTGTTAAATTAGATGCCTTTAGGTCAATGCTTTAAAATAAGCAAATAAACCTCTTTCACTTAAAGTCTGGGTGCTTTTCAATTACATGCCTCTTCATTGGGCCCTGAGGAAGGTGACTCTGAACACACAAGGCCTTTAAGAGCTGTTTTTTCAGTTCATCATAGCCTTGTGGGTCTCATGGATGCAAGCTTCACTGGTTTTCAAAGCTAGATGTTTTGGGGGCTCATAACTCAGGTGCAGGCTTTAGAAGTTGTGGCACCCAATATGGGAGTCAAACCCTTTGCTCCTCAAGGAGAAGATTCAGGTTTTGAGTTCCCTTCTGATTGTGGATCGCTGTGCTGTGGTGAGTTTTGTGGTGATATTCTGTTTCTACTACCCAGTTTGAGGTGGGTTTTTTCTCATTTGCCCAGTGTGTAGGAGTGGCTCAGCTAGTTTTTAGGTTAAATTGTTCCATATGTAGCTGTAGATTTTGTGTGTCTATGGGAGGAGGTAAGTTCAGGATCTTCATATGTCACCCACTTGGACCAGAACCTAAATTGTACTATTAATGATTATGATATATTATACTTTTGAATATACATTTCTTTTTCTAAATTAATCTCTGTTTAAAGTGATTGGAAGTATGTTAAATTTGTGTTAATATTTGAAGAATTTATATTTCATAGTATTGTCTTTCCATCCAAAACTGTGATATCTTTACTATTTCATTATTTTTTATGTTCATCAATAAAATTTAACAGAATTATGGTAACTGATAATATTGACCCTGAAGGGAGAGTGCTATTTCTGCTCCTCTCGGAAGTAAATTGTGTAACTTAGCAGGCAGATCTGTGTCTCAGTTACCTCATCTGCTGAAACACGGAATATAAGAATGACTAATTCCATATAGATTGTTTTGAGAATTAAAGAGATGGTACATATAATATACTTAAAATGCTATCTGTAATATAAGACCTCAATGGGGTAGTAATCATTGCTTGCATTGTTATTCTGTCTTGATATAAGGGCAATATATTTCTGTTAAGCTTTCCTAAATTTATTTGAGTTTTGGTACTATTACATATAGAATATTTTTTCCCATTTGGATTTATTTTTGCTTATCCCCAGGCTAAAGAAGAATTACTGAATTTGAATGTTTGTGTTGATTCTAACTACTAATTTGTTACATGTTCTGTTAAAGCTAGAACTTATTACTAGAAGTTATGTAGCTAAAAAAAATGCAAATAGCAAAATACGCAGTTGAATATTTTTATTAATGAAAATACAGGAATATTTTATATTTTATTTTCTAAAATCTCTAAAACAATATTGAACAATAATGTCAATGAAGATATCTAATTATTTCCTTTTTATTTAACTAAAATTATTTTAGTGGTTTGGGTTAAAGGATGTTTTATTTTTCTTTTTAATTAAATTTCAGTACTTTGATTCTATTACATTTTAAGTAGAACTCATTTTTATTTGAAATAGTTTTGTATATTTCTCCCATCTATAGATATGATTAAAATGTTTCCTTTAATATGTCAATAAAATATATAATTTCTGGTAATTTGACACTGAATTACCATGGCTTTTATGGAAAAACTGTTCATTTAAAATTATATTCAAAAGTAAAGTTTTTTTTCCTATTCTCTTTTAGATATAAATTTAGGCTATCTTACTAAATCAAATCTAGGAGATGTACTTATATTTCTGTGGTACAAAATAATTTAAATATCATTGAAATTATTAATGACAGTAGATAATATTCACCTGTGAACTTATTTGTTCTTGGGCTCCTCAATGTTAGATTTTGCTTTTTCTCTTTTGTAATCTTTCTTCTGTTGATTGTCTATATAAGTGCTTTCATTTCTCTTGGGTTATTTTTTTTTTCGCGGTACGTGAGCCTCTCACTGTTGTGGCCTCTCCCATTGCGGAGCACAGGCTTTGGACACGCAGGCTCAGCGGCCATGGCTCATGGACCCAGCCGCTCTGTGGCATGTGGGATCTTCCCAGACTGGGGCACGAACCTGTGTCCCCTGCATCGGCAGGCGGACTCTCAACCACTGTGCCACCAGGGAAGCCCTCTCTTGGGTTATTTTTATATAATTCGTATTTCTCTAGGAAATAACGTCTTAAATTTTGATTCCCAAATATAATAGTTTTTCTATAATTACTTTATCATAACTATTTTTGTTTTCTCATTCCTAACTTTGAAAATTACTAACTTATTTTTGTTATTTGATTTGCAAAGTATTTATTATATTACCATTCCTTTCAAATTATCGACTTAAGCCTTCCTTTTTAAGGTTGAATTATATTTCATTTTATGTATGTCATATTTTCTTGATTCATTCATCTATTTTAGACATTTAGGTTGTTTCTACAACTTGGTTGTTGTGAATAATTTTAATAAGTGTAAGAGTGCTAATGATTCCAGAAGTGGAATTTCCAGATCGTATTGTAGTTCTATTTTTAATTTTTTGAGGAAAGTCTATACCTTCCTGTGCAAGGAATCTAATTTTCCTCATTCTAACTAATACTTGGTTCATTTAAAAAAAAATTTATTTTTAAATTTTTATATAATGGCCACCTGCCAGGTATAAGGGTGGTTTTGATTTGCATTTTCCTGATGATTAGTGATGTTAGCTAACAGTTTTCACATACATTTTGGGCACGTGTATGTCTTATTTGGAGAAATATCTATTCAAATCCTTAGCTCACTTATTAATTGTTTGGTTTCTTTTTTTAGGTTTTTTGCTATTGTACAAGTTCCTTATACATTTTGAAGATTAACTGCTAAGCAGATTTATGGTTTAAAAATATTTCAACCATTCTGTAGGATAGCTTTTTACTTTGTTGATTGTTTCATTTGCTTTTTAGTTGTACAGAAGCTTTTTAGTTTGATGCTGTCCCACTTGTCTGTTTTTGCTTTTGTTGCCTATGTTTTGGGTGTCATATAAACAAAATCATTTTCACGACTAAAGTCGTGAGCTTTTCTACTGTGCTTTCTTCTAGTAGTTTTACAGTTTAAGGTTCTTAGTTTAAGTTTTTAATCCATTTTGATTTTATTTGATGATATGGTATAAGATAAGGGCTCAGTTTCATTCTTCTGTATGTGAATATTCAGTTTTCTCAGCACTGTTTGCTGAGGAGGCTATCCTTTATCTACTGTGGATTGCTGGCACCCATACTGAAGATCTGTTGACTGTCTATGTGAGGAATTATTTCTGGGATCTTTTTTTTTTCTGTAACATCAATCTGTGTGTCTGTTTTTATGCCACTACCATACTGTTTTGACTACTGTAGTGTTGTAGCATATTTTTTTTAACTGCTGAACATTAACTTTATTTTTTTATTTTATATTGGAGTGTAGTTGGTTTACAATGTTGTGTTAGTTTCAGATGTACAGCAAAATCATTCAGTTATACATATACATATATCTATTCTTTCACAAATTCTTTCCCCATTTAGGTTACTACAGAATATTGAGTAGAGTTCTCTGTGTTATACAGTAGGTCGTTGTTGGTTATCTATTTTAAATATAGTAGTGTTGTGGGGGGAGGATGAATTGGGAGATTGGGATTGACATATATACAGTATTAATACTATATATAAAATAGATAACTAATGAGAAACTTCTGTATAGCACAGGGAACTGTACTCAATGCTCTGTGGTGACCTAAATGAGAAAGATATTCAAAAAAGTGGGGGCATATGTATACGTATAGCTGATTCACTTTGCTGTACAGTATAAAATAACACGATACTGTAAAGCAACTATACTCCAATAAAAATTTTTTAAAAATAAATAGTAGTGTTGTAAAATATTTTGAAATCAGGAAGTGTGATGCCTCCAGCTCTGTTCTTTTTTCCAAAGATGAATTTGGTTATTTGTACCTTTTGTGGTTTCATATAAATCTTAGAATTCTTTTTCTATTTCTTTAAAAATATGCCTTGGGAATTTTATAGGAATTGCACTGAATCTGTTGATTGGTTTGGATAATATGGAAATTTAATATATTAATTCTTCCAGTCCATGAACACAAGAGGTTTCTCCATTTGTTTGGGTCTTACATAGTTTCTTTTATCATTGTTTTATTGTTTACTGTATATAAGTATTTTACCTCACTAGTTTACTCCTAAGAATTTTATTCTTTTTAGAGTTATTGTAAATGGCATGTTTTTCTCAATTTCCTTTTAAGATAGTTTATTGCTAGTGTATAGAAAGGTAAATTATTTTTGTGTGTTTATTTAATATCCTGAAGCCTTACTGAATTTGCTTACTAGTTCCAACAATTTTTTTTTCATATAGTCTTTCTATGTATAAAACCATGATATCTGCAAACAGGGGCAATTTCACTTCTTTCACTGTGATTTGGATGCCTCTTATTGCCTTTTCTTGTCTAATTGGTCTGGCTAGGACTTCCAGTACCATGTTGAATAGATATGACAAGAGCAGATACCTTTGCCCTGCTCCTGATTTTAGAGGAAAAGCTTTCAGTTTTGTACCTTTGAGTATGATGTTAGTTCTTGGCTTTTAATATATGTCTTTTATTATATTGAGGTTTTCCTTCTATACCTAGTTCATGGAGAGTTTTTGTCATGAAAGGGTGTTGAATTTTGTCAAATGTTTCTACTGTAGTTATTGAGATGGATCATGTAGTTTTTATCCTTTATTCTGTTAATGTGGTATATCACATTCATTAATTTTTTTTTAATGTTGAATCATTCTTAAATCCAGGGATAAATTCCATTTGGTCACCATGTGTGACACTTTCAAGTTGGACTTGGTTTTCTAGTAACTTTTTGTTGAATTTTCCATCTATATTCATCAGGGATATTGGCCTATAGTATTCCTGTGGTGTCTTTGGCTTTGGTATCAAGATAATGCTGGCATCATATAATGAGTTTGGAAGTTTCTCTCCACTTAAATTTTTTAGAAGAGTTTGAGGATTGGCATTAAAGTTTCTTTAAGTGTTTGGTAGGATTTGTCCACAAAGCCCTCTGATACTGGGCTTCCTTTGGGAGGTTTTTGATTATTGATTTAATCTCTATACTATTTATATGTCTGTTCAGATTTTGATTTAACCCTGAATCAATCTTGGTAGGTTATGTGTTTCTAAGAAGTTAACTGTTTCTTCTGTTATCCCATTTATTGGCATATAATTATTCATAATAGTGTCTTATCATTTTTATTTCTATAGCTTCAGTTGTAATGTTTCCTCTCTGACTTATGATTTTATTTGTTTGCATTACCTCTTTTTCCTTAATCTGGCTAAGATTTGTCAATTTTGTTTAGCTTTCAAGAAAATAACTCTCAGTTTCTTTTATTATTTTTTCTATTTTTCTTTTTTATTTTGTTTTCTCTCTAATTTAAAAATATTTCTTTTTTCTTCTAACTTTGGGCTTAGTTTGTTTTTATTGAGGTGTAAAGTTAGGTTGTTTATTTGAGATCTTCTTTTATAATGAAAGCGTTTATTGCATGAAATGTCCCTCTTAATACCACTTTTGTTTCATACTATAAGTTTTGGTATGTTGTGTTTTTGTTTTCATTTGTGTCAAGTTATTTTATAATTTTTAAAATTTCTTCTTTGACCATTGGTTATTCAAATCGTCTGATTGTGGTCAGAAAAGATCTTTGGTATAATTTCAGTCTTCTCATATTTACCAAGACTTGTTTTATGATGTAAAATGTGATTTATTCTGAAGAAAGTTCCATGTGTGCTTGAGAATAATGTATATTGTGCTGATCTTCAATGGAATGTTCAGTATATGTCTGTTAAATATATTTTGTCTATAGTGATACTCAAGTCATTATTTATTGATTTTCTTTCTGCATGTTCTATCTATTATAAAAATTGACATATTGAAATCTCCTCTGATTGTTACATTGCTATCTATTTCTCCCTTCAGTTCTGTCAATGTTTGTTTTATATACTTAGGTGATCAGATTTGAGCGCATATATATTTATGATATATCTTTCTGGTGGATTGACCTTTTTATTTTTGTAAAAGGCCCTTCATTGTCTCTTGTGACAGCTTTTGAGTTGTTCTATTTTGTCTAATATAAATAGAGCCACTCCTGCTCTCTTTTGGTTTCCATTTGCATGGAATGTCTTTTTCTTCCCTTAATTTTTAGCCTTTTTGTGTTCTTAAATCTAAACTATGTCTTAATCCATTCAGTCATTTTGTCTTTTGATAGAGGAGTTTAATAAAATTACATTTGAAGTATTATCGATAGGAAATAATTCAATATTGTACTGTTATTTTTCTGTTAGTCTTATAGTTCTTTGTTTCTTTTTTCCTGCTTACTGTTTTTCTTACTCTTTTGTAGATTTTCTTTTTATTGATAGGCTTTGAATTTTTTCTCTTATTTTATTCTGTAACTTCTATAGGTATTTGCATGTGTAGGTGTGCTTACCTTGGGCCTTAGATAAAATATTTTATAACAGTCTATTTCAGGCTGATAACAAGAAGTTCAGTCATACACGAAACCTCTACATTTTAACTTCTCCTTCCTAATCCTTATATTATTGTTGTCACAATGTGCACTTACTCACATTTTCCTACAGCTTCGTTGAGATATAACTGGCATATAACATTGTGCAGGTTTAAGGTACACAACCTGTTGCTTTGATATACTTATGTGTTGCAACATGACTACCATGATCATAACAGTAGCTAAGACAATTATGTCACATGATTACCATTTCTTTTTTCTGGTGAGGACATTTAAGGTCTATTCTCTTAGCAACTTTAAGGTATATATACTACACTATTGTTGACTATAATAACTATGCTGTATATTAGATCTCCAGAATTTATTTATCATGTAATTGAAAGTTTGTACCCTTAGACAAATATCTCCCTATCCCCCCACCCTATCTCCTGGTAAATACCATTCTACTGTTTCTATAAGATAAGCTTTATGAGATTCTAGTGATATCATAGAGTATTTGTCTTTCACTCTCTGACTTATTTCACTTAGCATAATGTCCTCAAGTTCCGTTCATGATGTTGCAAATGTTATGTTTTCCTTCTTTCTCATGGCTGAATGAAATTCTATTAGATATATACATCATATCTTCATCCATTCTTCCATTGACGGACAGTTCAGTTGTTTCCATATCTTGGCTATTGTGAATAATGCTGCAATAAACATGAAGGTGCAAATATCATTTTGAGTTAGTGTTCTTATTTTCTTCAGCTAAATACCAACAAGTGAAATTGCATCAAATGGCAGTTCTGTTTTTATTTTTTGAGGAACCTGCGTACTATTTTCCATAGCAGTTGCATCAACTTACATTCCTACCACCAGGGCACAAGGGTTCCCTTTTCTCAACATCTTTACCAACACTTGTTATCCTTTGTCTTATTTATGGTAGCCCTTCTAACAGATTTAAGGTAATATCTCACTGTGGTTTTGATTTGCATTTCCCTGATGATTAGAAATGTCAAGTACATTTTCATGTACCAATTGGACATTTGTATGTCTTCTTTGGAATAATGTTTATTGGGGTACTCTTCCCATTTTAATTAGATTATTATTATTTTTATTCTTAATTTTTTCTATTGTGTTTTCAGAGTTCCTTATATATTTTGGATATAAACCCCTTTCTGATATATGCTTTGCAAATATTTCTCCTATTCCATAGCTTACCTTTTTGTTTTGTTCATTGTTTCTTTTGCTGTGCAGAAGCTTTTCAGTGTTATAGTCCCCCTTATCTATTTTCACTTCTGTTGCTTATGCTTTTAATGTCATACCCCCCAAATCATCACCCAAACCAAATTCAAATAGCTCTCCCCCCATGTGTTCTACTAAGAGTTTTATGGTTTCATGTCTTATATTTAATTCTTTAATCCATTTTGACTTCATTTTTCTGAGGAAAGATGTAAGATAGGGGTCCAGTTTCATTATTTTGCTTCTGATTATTCACTTTGTCCATTTATTGAATAGACTATGCTATTCCCACTGAGTATTCTTGGCTTGCTTGTGAAATAGTCGTTGACTGTATATGTGAGGGTGAACATATGTGAATCTTGTGAACTCTAAATTCTGGTCCATTGGTCTATATATCTATAGACCAGTATCATACTGTTTTGATTATGGTACAATAACTTGTAGTATAGTTTGAAATCAAGAAGTGTGATGCATCCAGGTTGTTTCTTCTTTTTCAGAACTGTTTTGGCTAGAGTTTTTGGTAGTTCTGTACAAATTTTAGCATTGTGTTTTCTATCTGTGAAACATACCACTGGAATTTTGGTAGGAAAAGCACTGAATCTTTTAGATGGCTTTGGGATGTATGGACATTTAAACAAATTAATACTTCCAATCCATGAATGAACACAAGATATCTTTCCATTTGTTTGTGTGTCCTTCAATTCCTTTGATCAAATTCTTGTAATTTTTACTGTACAGAACTTTCACGTCTTTTGTTTAATTTATTCCTAAGTATTTTATTGTTTTTGATTATTGTAGATAGGCTTTTTTTTTTTCTTCTGTACACAGGCCTCTCACTGTTGTGGCCTCTCCCGTTGTGGAGCACAGGCTCCGGGTGCGCAGGCCAGTGGCCATGGCTCATGGGCCCAGCCGCTCTGCGGCATGTGGGATCTTCCCAGACCAGGGCACGAACCCATGTCCCCTGCATCGGCAGGCAGACTCTCAACCACTGCGCCACCAGGGAAGCCCTAGATAGGCATTTTTAATTGCTATTTCAAATATTTTGTTGTTAGTGTACAGAAACACGACTGATTTTTATTTATTGATTTTTTTAGCTTGCAGCTTTACTGAATTTGTTGATTGGTTCTAACAGTTGTCTAGTACAGTCCTTGGGATTTTCTAAACATAAGATCATATCACTTGCAAACAAAGACAGTTTTACTTCTTCCTTTCTGATTTGGCTGTCTATTTCTTTTTCTTGCCTTATTAATCTGTCTAGAACTTCTAGAACTATGTTGATTATGAGTAATGAAAATAAGCACCCTTTTCTTCTTCCTGATCGTAGAAGAAAAGTTTTTAACCATTCACAGTAGAGCATGATGTTAGCTGTGGCCTTGACATATATGGCCTTTATTATGGTAAGGTATGCTTCTTTTATCCCCAGTTTCTTAAGCATTTTTGTAATAAGTAATGTTTAATATTGTCAAATATGGGGCAAGATAAGATAAAGGATAGGGAAACATGTGATATGAAATGAAAGTAGTTCAAAATTAACATTTTTTTAGTTAAAAATACGTTTGAAGTGCAGAGAGCTTTGGCTGGTAATAGAAAACATTCCAGAAAAACTTGGACAAAAATGTTTCAGACACAGCTAAAAATATAAATGCTGTAAATGTCATATTAAGTTTTGCTTCAGTTTGATTTTTTTAACTTCTTTCTCAGAAAGAGTCAGATTTCAGAAAAGCTTCCCAATAATTGGTATAGGAAACAATGTGTTTTAGAGCACATTCTACTGAGTTGGAAGGATTTGAATCACAATCCTTATCTCTAGTGTTCAGTAAGATGTGTATTTCTTAGAAATGGTTCTATTTGTGTACAAAACATGAGATTGCAAGCAAAATTGTGAAATGTCAGTGTTTGCCATAACGTATCTAATCACTTATCTAATAATTTTTTCTTATGTTTGGATATATCTCATGCCCCTTAGACAGAGCTGGCCAAGTTTCAGATCTACATTTCCCGCCAGTGTCATGATAAGAGTGGCATTTGGTGAAGGAGTTCTAGGGACACCTAAAATGGGTTTCCTGAATTTGGGGGATATGTGAATAGAGAGACTGGATCCTGCTACCTTCTCAATAAATTTGAAACGTTTGCCGTAATCACAAAAATAATATAAAAGGGCTACATTTTCTGCTATCATGAAAATATTTTACAGAAGAAATGGAGAAATGCATGGAATGAGCTAGTTGTACCTCATTGTGTTCAGTCTCTAAACTTCCCCATGGGAATTTCTTTCAATAAGTCCCTGTTGCTTAAATTGTCCTTTATGAAAAAGTTCACATGCTTTTGTACTATATATGTTTTCCCACGGGCAGTCAGGTGCCTGTCCATGTGCTGTAAATAAAGTGGGGAGTGTGTCTCAGGTCACTCAATTTCTCTTCAAGCCTTGGGAAGAAATTCAACTCTACCAGTATTGAAGGTAGACATGTTACTTCCAGAACTTTAATTTGTGTGCAAGTAAATCATGTGATACTTAAAGATGTTATTAAAAGTGAATGATTTCATATTATGATTACTATTCCTATCAGGGAAGCCTTCTAAAAGATACCAGATGTGAATTAAACTCTCCAAGGGAAATCAGTGTTGTTTCTTGGTCTGTCACATAATAAAATGTCAAAGGAAAGATAAGGAAGCAAATTGATTAAGATGATGTATTTGGCATTATGGAACTTTGAGGTTTTATCTGCACAAACAGATTAGATAAAATTGGAGCTTAAAATTCTGTTTTAATTTGGCATGTCTTCCCTATCTAGAGGCAGACTGATGTGGATTCTAATATTCAATGGCCTATAAAAAAGATGACACCAAACTTCTGTTTTCTACTTTATCTCCAAAGTCTGATCAATAATTTTCCTTTAGGTGCTTTCTGCCTTTCAAAACAAAATCCCTCAGCCTGGCTTTATGCTATGTTTATGGCTGGTTTTTTTTTAAGTAAAAAAACTTTAGATAAAATGCTACTACCAATTATTTCACCTGATACTCAGTATATCATGAGTAACAGTAAATATTTGTCCTCTGAATATGCTATCATCCCACCTGGGAACAACAAAAATATCTTCAATATTTAAAGTTAAATCAGAATGAATATAATATATGAATTGTACAGATCATCTTAGGTTATCTAACTAAATTTATATTGACATTTTTAAAGGAAAATAATTATTAAAAATATAAGGGGTTTGATTGATTTTTTATGAATTAGAATCTGTCTTCCTGTCAAATATATATGACAAATACATTGTGTACATGCTTACATGTACCTTAAAGCAGAAAAACTTGACTTCAAATATTGATAATTGCTTCTGGGAGTCCATTAGGATAAAAGATTGTACCAAGTATATACAAATCTATTGACACAGATGAAGACTTGTAAGAGAAAAAGTAATCTTTATTCTTCTATGACAGAAGATCTTTATTATACTCAACTTTCCCCAAATTATAATATCTCATTGTAACAGAGAGAAGTTAAATAGACTCAGTATAAATAAGTAGTTTATGAGTAACAATGTGTTGAGTAGAAATTATTCCTATTGACTTTCTTAAATATGTTTTGAAAGAAACATTTGTTCCTTTAGATGCCATTTGAAATCTTTTGTTTTCTTCTTCCCAAATTTAGTATGGGATTTTGATTTATTATAAAACCAATAGGGGAAAAACCTTCTTTTCCCTATTTATATATAGAGTTTGACATTTTTCCCCCACAAAAATAATTGTTTTCAACTCATCTACATCTTCATCAGAAAAAAAATGTTACAAACATTTTTCTTTGAGAATTTCTAATAATGATCCAAATAAATTAATTGTAACAGGAAAAGAAAGAAAATTATTTACATTTATATGCCTGTGGAATAAATTTTATTGAGTGATATATCTTTCTTGAAACACCAACCAAAATATACAGTGTGTCTTTTCTTTTACTCTAGCATGATTTGAAGGTTTTCTGTTAATCATATGCTACTTTGGCCCTGGCTAAATCAAGATATTCTTATCTCTAAAGTATACTCTATATTTGCTATCCATTCATATGACACATACATATACATATATTTCTTTTCTTTTTCATTAGAATGAAGAAAAATTGATATTGAATATGATGGTAGTTTGTTTTCATGAGCAAAGAAAAAGAAAAGACTGAGATGGAGTGAGGAGAAAGTATCTGAAAAATTCCTTAGGTCCAGACTGAGTCACTAAACTTATTCTGATGTATGATGATTGGAACAAGTCCTTTCTTTGTGTGCTAAATTTTTAAGTGCAAAATTATTGTATTAAATATATTAAGCATTTTATGGGTTTTAGAGAAAAACAGAAAATATATAACGTAAATGTGCAAACAGTGGAGAAAAATGAATGGATCATGCAATGCTTTGAGGTTCCAACAACTATGTGATTCCTTAGGGTAAGGAATAAGATAAAAGAAAAGCTTTAGAATTGCCTGTACTTTCATCCAGACATATATTAGTTGAGTAGTCTTATGATGGCTATTTCTTGGGATAACCACTGACTGTTTATTACCATAAAAGAAGGTGGGTTCATTGTAGTAGAAGCAGTTGCCCTTCTTTGAATGACTATTTTAGTTTCCTCCAGCTGCCATAAAGAAGTCCCACAGACTAGGTGCCTTAAACAACAGGAATTTATTTCCTTACAGTTCTGGATGCTTTAAGTCCAAAATCAAGCTGTTGGGAGATTGGTTCTTCCTGAGGCCTCTCTCCTGGCTGTCTTCTCCTGGTGTCTTGTTTTCTCCTTGTACGTGTATATCTCTACGTCCTAATTTCCTCTTCTTATAGGGACACCAGTCACATTGGATTAAGCCCCACTCTAATGAACTCATTTTAACTTAATTGAAGCCATATTCTGAGGTACTGGGGGTTAGGAGTTGAACATATGAATTTGGGGGTGAGGTGGTTGGGGATGGGGCAGCTCAGCCTATAAGAATGATCCTGTGCCTTTTTCATGGGGATGGCATCTGTACTCCAGCTGTGTGTTTCTGACCAGGATCACAAAACTTCATCAGCTGCATTGACCTTGACACATAGTCCATCAATTGTGATGCCTTATCTCCATGATTTAATGTTGAATTAAGCCACTCTACATCATTCCTCAGTTGTTTCCAGCTGGCACTAGGGGGAGTACTTGGATTTCCTTTCCCCCAGTGATGATAACCCTCTAAAATGCAAATACAGTGGTCCCTGTTCTCTGCCAGTGTGGGGAAAAAACATCTTCAATAAGGGAAAATAAAAACAATATGCAGGAAAATAAAAACCTCATGCGGATGCAAGCAGGGATGAGACGCAGAGAAAGAGAATGCTGATAGCTTTCCAATTCCTAGAGGAGCTCCACCCTTGCTTTCTTGTGTGTTTTGGTTCTGAACTGTGTTTGTTTGCTTGTTTGTTTTGGTTAAGTTACTACATATTATGTAATATCCATTTATCAATGTAAGCATTCAAATTGTGTATACCTGTAGGTCTTAACCTTCTCTTTATTTTTAGTATATTGGAAGGATATATTGTCCTTAATAATAATCTCTCACATTCTCAATGAAAAATACGGACGACCAGTTATGGCAATTGACACTTCTACAGCTTGGGAGACATGGTTTCCAAATGCTCCTGAATCTTTTAATTTTACCTCCACAGATGGGCTGGGTTCAGTATAAAACATATTTGTTCAAAGTGGATATATTTGGGACAAAAATTATTATGTATCTACCACAGTCATAACACATAAAATATTCAGTTAATCTGGAAAGAAATAGGTTGAAGTAATACAGTAATTTACATTATCAGAAAATAAAACCATTCTGTAAAAAGGCAAATTTCCCTCTCAAATATTATATATATAATATATATTATATATTCAGTTAATATATATCTAATGTCAACTTGGAGATTGTTCTTATTATACTGTGATTTATTAGTGGAGTAAGGAACAGGAAGATTGGATTTATTAAATGTGCCTAAATCCTGGACCTACCATAAATATCACATTATCCCTTTAATTGAATATATGGTACTAAGAAATACCACATATACGTAGTTCTTAGTTACTTCTTTTCAAAGATGTGGGCCAAGGCTTTTACACTCAGAACACTGACTTTCAAGTATGAGGGTCACAGATAAACTGTTATCCACATACCAGAGCTCAGATAATATTTTTCTCAATTTTTTTCATTGGTTTCTTAAAGTTTCTTTTCAAGAAACTAGATGTGTGTAAGAATCTCCTAGACGTGTTTTTAAAATATGCATTTCATTTTAGTAGGTCTAGAGCAGGGTATGAAATTGAGCATTTCAATAAACAGCCCCAAGTGATACAATGCTGTTCGTTCATGGGCCACATTTGTGTTGTGGGGGCTTAAAGAATTGATGTCCTGCATAATCATCCTCCCAAAAGATATCCTGGTCTAAATTAACTTGCATGGCAGAAAGTTTCTCAAAAACCGTCATATGATAATGATCACATTTCTGGAAAGTAAATTATCTCCTATGAAAATATGTATTTTTCTTTTCTATAAATTATGTGCTGCACATATTGACAAAGACTCTCCTTGGCCAAATTCTGTACAGGCTCTTCTAAGCCCTCTAGGACTTGGCTTCAGTGTCAGTCCTTGCTGGCCCAGGCCCAGCAGTTAGAGCAAGAATATAGCTAAGTCATTTTAGCAAGATCCTCACTCTAGATAATCTGATCACCCCGGATATCTGATCAAATTCCTCTGTCCCCACCATCCCCCAGCTGATATGTTATCACCATCGCCTGCCTTCAGCAAGAATCCTATTAGTTCTATTTAGCCAGAATCCCCTTTTACTCATGATATTTTTCTTATTAATTTTCTATCCACTGACCCCACTCTGCTCCTTGGCTATAAATTCCAACCTCTCCTTTTTATCTTCAGATTTGAGCTCATCCTCTCTTCCCTATGGCAAATCCCCATTGCAGTAGAACCTTGAAAAAGTTTTCCTAAGTTTTTCCTCATGTCTTTATTAAGCATAGAATAAGTTCTTCTTTAATAACAATACTCATCTACTCATTTAAATTAACTTTAGTAGAGGAAAACCAATTATAAATTGATCAAGATCCATCTATTATGTTATATTACTTTTCAACTATTAGGATGGTGTTGATTACTGCAGGAAGGATGGGATTAAACATTTTGAAAGCTCATCTACTCTCAAAATGTTCCTTAGGTATGGTTGAAAATTTGACAACAAAGGTGATTCCCAGCTCAAAAACAGTAGTAAAAGACTGAATTATGCTCAATTTTACACAAAGATTCACCTGTCCTGCCAGAAGGTACTGGTAAAGAAAAAATTACCTATTACACTTGCTAAAGATGACAAAATCAACTTTATTTAGGACCATCATGATATATAGGGTCCATGCAATTGGATTTCGTGGTCGGAGAGATTGGGCTCAACTACAGATACAGCACGTGCAGTGGAAATTTATAGCCAAAGTAGCTATAATTTTTAAAATAATGTTTTAAACTTTAAAAACCTTGGCTGAAATTGCTGGTATGGCTGATATGAAAACTTAAGTGAATAAGAATTTAAAAATATGTTTATCTAAGTGATTTTTAGGCTGAAGAGAAAACTATAAGTAAGAATGTAATCTATTAAGAAATAATCCAGTAGCATTATTGCAATTCAAAATCTATGGATTATGGGCAAAGCTGACTTTGACCAAAGAAGCAAGTATAGATTGAATCATTTCTAAAGAAAAAAAATAACTGAAAATAAATTGCCTGTGCATAAATATTGAAACATTAAGGTACAAACAATAATAAAACTGAATAGGAAGAAATCTTACAAGCTAGAAATTAATAAAATAATTCAATATGCTTTGAAATAATATGTGATCAGCATTTGAAAACTGTTACTAGTTTGAATTTTTTTGGGCTGCAAGTAACAAAGATGACCTAACAGTGACTTAAACAATTAGTAATTCTTCACACAGAACTGAAAATTTGGAAATAGCTTGTTGTAGATTTTGTTAAACTTTTCAAATATGCTATCAAGGACACAACCTCTTGCTAGCTCATGTCAAAGTGGTGTTCAAGCAGGAACAAAGAGGAAGGAGGCCTTTCTCAGTCTCCTCCTCCTCCTTCTGCTCCTATTTCTTCTTCTCTTCCTTCTTTGACACAAGCACCTCTTACCCAGACAGGTCCCCTTTTGTCTCTCTACCTGTATCTCTAGTTGGGTAGGAAACAAAAAGTGGCCAATAAATGTTTCATTTTAAGATCAATGTGTTACGGTTTTTTTTTTTTTTTCCGTACATAAGAAGGTCATAGGGAAGTAGCCTAGTGTTAGTAAGATGCTCTATGGTGTCAGAATACCAGCTACTTTCATCTTGGTGCTAGACCAGATATTATTAAATCATGTAACTATGTAAAGTGATAGATGTTGACTAAGCCTGTTGTGGTAATCATTTCACAAGTTACACATAAATCATTATGTTGTACACTTTGTACTAATACAGTGTTGTAGTCAGTTATATTTCAATAAACTGGAAAAAATAAAAAGAAATGAAGAATAGACAAAAGGGGAGATTTACTCATAAAATTCAAGTGTAGAAACAAATCATAGTAGAACATATACCTAGCTCCTACAATCCTTTTTTTTTTTTTTTTTTTTTCTGCAATGGGTCACAAGACAATAGTTTGTTCTCCCTTCCACAATACATGTTCAGTAATGTCCTTGCTTTCAGTCATCATTCAATGAATTGATATGGCTTCCTCACTCGGTTTACCTAAGCCCTCATTCTGAGGGGTATGAGTTCTTAATGATCCTTCTTGCATTGCATTTCTGTAATCTTCCTTTAAACTTTACCACTGAATATGGCAGAGGGGACTCTAGATTCAAATATATAGGTACAGATGTAGGTAGATACAAAAATATATAGATGGATATCATGAGTTCTTGATAGAGGCATATTAACATTTTGAGCTGGGTAATAATTTGTTGCCCTATGCACTGTGGGATGCTTAGCAACATTCTTGGCCTTTCCAATGGGGTGTAACAACCTCCCCTCCCACCCCCTCATTTGTGACATCTGTGAATATCTCCAGAGATTTCCAAATGTCCTCTGGTGACAAATCTCCCAAACTAAAAAATATAGATATATGGATATAGATATAGATATATAGATTCTTCATTGAAGCTATGATTTTCTAAATACCTATTACACTTTTAATCAAATATTTCATACCCATGCAATTTCCACTTAGTATACCCATTTCTTAGAAGTATATTAAAATTTGCCACTCAATTGCTCCCTCTTTTTTGGTCTATTTTTGCTTTACATTTTAGAGATTTTGTTAGACATATATACATATGATTGCTCTATCTTTAGGAATTTTTTTTCATTTGAGTGAATGATACTCTTTTTATCTCTTATAATGTTTCCCTTTTCTTATATATGTGTGTGTGTGTGCATATATATATAATAAAATATACACTTAAAAATGTTTATGATTTCTATACCAACTCTTTTTTGTTGTTTATGTAGTATACCTGAACATTTATGACAAAGGTTACAACTCTATAGATAGAGAGGGAAAGAGAAAATAAATGGATAGAAATCTACATTTCCATATGTAAATTCATTTATTCACTTTTTTGGCTTTCTCAGGTTGATATCTGTTTGCCTTACATCACTCAACAGAAACAAAGACAACGCCTTTGGCCCAGCAGCAAAAACAAAGGAAATTCCTTTTTTGGGGATGAATTTAAGAAAGTGAGCAAATATGTTGTAAGTACTTCATACTTTCCTTTTTCAACATAATATTTTCTACATATTAATTTGAGAATGTAATTGAAAATGATAAGCTTATATTGCAGTAATATCTCAGAATAGAGTTGGAAACAGAATATGCCAACATAGAAAAAATGTAAAAGCTCATAAAAAAAATCCTTTCCCCCATACAACAATAGAGCTAGATGATTGTTGACAGCATTGCAAGGTGAACTATGGATTGGTGCCAAGGGGACCATAAATACTTGATGTGAGTCCTTGATTTACTTGTTCAAGGGCATAAAGCTTTACATAGGTAAGTTGGTGTTCAGTTATCTGTTGTTATATAACGAAACTACCCCTGGACTTAATAGCTTAAACAACCATTTTATTTATCTTTGATGTTGTGAGTCAGAAATTTAGAGAGGGCTTGTCTGGGAGCTTGTTTTCTAATCCACATGGTATCTGCTAGAGCAGCTAGGAGTGGAGGATTTGATTACAAGTTGGCTTCTTCCCCTTTTTCCAGGATCAGACACAACTAGGTAGAAAAATTAAAAGTTTAAATAAACTTGACTTTGTGAACAGTGATGACCAGTCGTAAGTAAATACCTGCACATATAACTATACACATTTGAAATAATAATAAATTATTAATATATTTTATCTCAGGAATATAATAAAGGTTATCACAAAAATCTTAATTTTATTTATTTATTGAAGTATAGTTGATTTACAATGTTATGTTAGTTTCAAGTGTACAGCAAAGTGATTCAGTTATACATACATACATATCTATTTTTTTCAGATTCTTTTCCATTATAGGTTATTACAAATATTGAGTATAGCTCCTTATGTTATATAGTAGGACCTTGTTGATTATCTATTTTATATATAGTAGTGTGTATATGTTAATCCCAAACTCCTCATTTATCCCTCTCCCCTTTTCCCCTTTGGTAACCATAAGGTTTCTTTTTTTACACCTGTGAGTTTCTTTCTGTTTTGTAAATAAGTTCATTTGTTTCATTTTTTTAAGATTTCACATATAAGCAATATCATATGATATTTGTCTTTCTCTGTCTGGCTTAATTCACTTAGTATGATAATCTCTAGGTCCATCCATGTTGCTGCAAGTGACATTATTTTATTCTTTTGTTATGGCTGACTAATATTCCATTGTATACATGTATCACATCTTCTTTATCTATTCATGTGAAGATGGACATTTAACTTGCTTCCATGACAATCTTTAGATATTTGTTTAAATAGTTCACATTAGAAGAGTAAGGAGGGGAAAATTCATATGATCATCTTGATAGATGCTTAAGAAAAATTTGATAACATTTCTGAATTTTTAAAAATATTAGTAATTTAAGAATAGATATTTCCTTGATATAGGACATCCAACTGAAAACCACATCAAATGATGTAAAGCAAAATTTATATATAAACTTTAGAATTATTAACAAGGATGCCCAACATCACTACTGTGATTTATCACTGCTAGAAGCTTTAACAAGTTCCTCCAAATTCCTCCGTCCATTCTCTGCTTCAGTCATATGAACTACAGGATTTTGACTGTTCAAGTTCTTTCAAAACTCCTTGTGATTATTTGGAATTACGTTTTTTTGCTTTTTCTGACTGGTGACTTCCAAATCCTCTTTGATCATCTTAGCTCAGGTTCATCTCTTCTGTAAAATTTCCTTGACTCCCTCAGAGTTAGTAAACTCATTCTCTTTGACCTTTTTTTGTATTGCTTTTGAAATTGAATTGTAATTGTTTTAGTGTCAGTTTGTTGTTCCCACCAGAATAAGTGCTCTTTGAAGTAAAAAACAAAACATTAATCATTGTATATCTGGAAAGTAACACAGTGATTGGTGAATTGTAGGACTTAAATGTAGGCTTTTAAAACCATAAATAAATCCATAAATTTTACATTTTGCTTTTAAGGGAACCTGATGATTTTCTACTCAAAATCTTGATATATTCCTCTCTAAAATTACATGGAATACTTGTTCTTTATATACATCAATTATGATTCTGACAGTTTGGATGTAATATAAGGTTATACATTGTCTCCTTGAGGTAATGGGACAATTGTCATTCTTCTGGAAGTCAGTAATTATTTCTGTTAAATCATCTATTATCTCATATATAGTAGCCCCCCTTATCCATAGGGGATACAAGCCCTACAGTGGATGCCTGAAACCACAGACAGTTCAAACCCTACATATGCTATGTTTTTTCCTATATTAATGGTCACATAGGGTATACAGCATGAATACAGGCTGGACAAAGGGATGCTTCACATTCTGTGTGGGACACAGCTGGAAAGTGCAAGATTTCACCATGCTACTCAGAATGTTATGCAATTGAAAACTTATGAATTGTTTATTTCTTGAATTTTCATTTAATATTTTTGAACCGCAGTTGACAGGTAACTGAAACAAAACCATAGATAAGGGAGAACTACTGTATCAGTTAATGTATGTTAGCATAGCAAGATGGTGTTGAATAAACCCATTTAAAAAGACAATAAAATGCTCTTCAAGAGCAGTGCATCTAGAAAATACTGTGTATTTAGAAAGGTATTTGGCACAGGATTGCTTGCAAAATTGGATTGACAGATATCTTAGATAAAATAGGTAGATAGATAGAACTGCATAATGTATAAATAGAATAATGGTTTATACAATGTACTATACCTTGTATATATAGTATATTTGTACTCTACATTTTGTTTAATGCTATATACTGTATATACTCTGTGCATAGTTTATACAATGCACATATGCTGTGATGTACCTATATATATATATATATATATACACCCTATATATACACACATATATATATATACACACACTTATTATTCGAACAGAATTAATTTATTGCAAGTCCTAGTATGATTTTACATTAGGCCCTTCTTGGTTTCTTCAAATTATGATACGCAGTAGTTAACCATGTCATGTAAATAGTTTAGGAAGGTCTCAAGGTCAATAATCCCATATGTTGAAAGTGAGGAAGCAAACAGATAAAATTGAAAATATGGCTATGTAGGCTTTGAGATGAAACTGTAAATTAAGGGTTAGACAGGAAAAGAATTCATGAGAATGGCTTGAACCGATGCTCAATTTTGGCCCATGTGAGATTAATTGATCTCATTGCTGCCCCCTGGGGTAAGCCACTGCCTCACATTGTGACATCTTTTTGCAGCACCTCTGTAATTGCAGCCTACTCCAAACAAGCTTAAAATGATATGCTAGTCTTTTGATCATGATGCAAGACTTTAAATACTTATATAGCATCAGTGCCTTGGACATTAATACATTAATCTTGAAGCCTCAAAGCCAAAGACAACCTTCATAAACTTAAAACTTGCCTCAAATTTTCACCAAAGTTCACATCAGTTAAATGGTCTTCTCATTGTATATACACAACGTTATATCAATAACTGTCATTTTTTTCTTTCATCTCACTTTCTGAACAAAAATATCTTCTTTTCATCATTCATGTGGAATATGTGGATAGGGACAATTGCTTTTAGAAGTAAAGCAGAAAAAGTTATGACCATGTTAGTCCCCTGTAACTCAGAACTTTGCCCAGATCATCCTTGAAAATCTGACAGATTAGATTCTACCTTTTTCCTTACTGTGAACACTATAGAAAGAAAAGCCAATTAGAAGCCATGGAATAAAAAGCCATTTTAGCAGTTTATGTCTGCTTAGAAAGCAGAAGCAGAAAGTTTGATATAAACAAAGTACAGTGTAGCTATCCCTTGCAACATGATCCAGCTTGAATCTTTTTACATTCCCACCAACAGTGCAAGAAGGTTCCCTTTTCTCCACACCCTCTCAAGCATTTATTGTTTGTAGATTTTTTGATGATGGCCATTCTGACTGCTGTGAGATGATATCTCATTGTAGTTTTGATTTGCATTTCTCTGATGATTAGTGATGTTGAGCATTCTTTCATATGTTTGTTGGCAATCTGTATATCTTCTTTGGAAAAATCTTCTATTTAGGTCTTCTATTTAGGTCTTCTGCCCATTTTTGGATTGGGTTGTTTGTTTTTTTGTTATTGAGCTGCATGAGCTGCTTGTAAATTTTGGAGATTAATCCTTTGTCAGTTGCTTCATTTGCAAATATTTTCTCCCATTCTGAGGGTTGTCTTTTGGTCTTGTTTATGGTTTCCTTTGCTGTGCCAAAGCTTTGAAGTTTCATTAGGTCCCATTTGTTTATTTTTGTTTTTATTTCCATTTCTCTAGGAGGTGGGTCAAAAAGGATCTTGCTGTGACTTATGTCATAGGGTGATCTGCCTATGTTTTCCTCTAAGAGTTTGATAGTGTCTAGCCTTACATTTAGGTCTTTAATCCATTTTGAGTTTATTTTTGTGTATGGTGTTAAGGAGTATTCTAATCTCATACTTTTACATGTACCTGTCCAGTTTTCCAAGCACCACTTATTGAAGAGGCTGTCTTTTCTCCACTGTATATTCTTGCCTCCTTTATCAAAGATAAGGTGACCATACGTCACCTTAATATACATTGGTAACTTTGGAACCAGTACTCGGGCATTCTGACTCCCCAGCTCAAGCCATAAACGTCTGTGTCAAATGTGAAGAAAAGTACTCCTCTATTAGTGACTTGGTCTTATCTTTCTCCAAAGGACCAATTATTTTGAATTTACTTCTTCGTTGAAAAACACAAACCAGGCCAGAATAAGAGATTGACGATGCAAAACATCTTTGAGGTAAAAAGTGAAGTTTCGAAAATTTTGAAATGATTCCTCTGTTGTCTTTAACTAATCTTTTCTCTCTGAAATTTTTAATTTCATTTGTTGTGTTGTTCATCATTTTTTGTTTGCTCTTTAGTTCTTCTAGGTCCTTGTTAAACATTTCTGTTATTTACCCCATTCTATTTCCAAGATTTTGGATCATCTTTACTATCATTACTCTGAATATTTTTTCAGGTAGACTGCCTATTTCCTCTTCATTTGTTAGGTCTGGTGGGTTTTTACCTTGCTCCTTCATCTGCTGTGTGTTTCTCTGTCTTCTCATTTTGCTTAATTTACTGTGTTTGGGGTCTCCTTTTCACAGGCTGCAGGGTCCTAGTTCCCATCGTGTTGGGCATCTGCCCCCAGTGGCTAAGGTTGATTCAGTGGGTTGTGTAGGCTTCCTGGTGGAGGTGACTAGTGCCTGTGTTCTGGTGGATGCGGCTGGATCTTGTCTTTCTGGTGGGCAGAACCATGTCCAGTGGTGTGTTTTGTCATGTCTGTGACCTTATTATTATTTTAGGCAGCCGCTATGCTAATGGGTGGGGTTATGTTCCTGTTTGCTAATTGTTTGGTATAGGGTGTCGAGCACTGTAGCTTGCTGATTGTTGGGTGGAGCTGGGTCTTATCCTTGAGATGGAGATCTCTGGGAGAGCCTTCTCCATTTGATATTACCTGAAGCCCAGAGGTCTCTGGTGGATCAATGTCATGAACTCAGCTCTCCCACCTCAGAGGCACAGGCCTGGCACCCGGCTGGAGCACCAAGACCCTGTCAGCCACATGGTTTTGAAGAAAAGGGAGAAAGGAAGGAAGGAAGGAAGGAAGGAAGGAAGGAAGGAAGGAAG
>NW_020174442.1:7058443-7079706 GCF_003031525.2 Neophocaena asiaeorientalis asiaeorientalis | reverse complement strand
CATTCTGACTGGTGTGAGATGATATCTCATTGTAGTTTTGATTTGCATTTCTCTGATGATTAGTGATGTTGAGCATTCTTTCATATGTTTGTTGGCAATCTGTATATCTTCTTTGGAAAAATCTTCTATTTAGGTCGTCTATTTAGGTCTTCTGCCCATTTTTGGATTGGGTTGTTTGTTTTTTTGTTATTGAGCTGCATGAGCTGCTTGTAAATTTTGGAGATTAATCCTTTGTCAGTTGCTTCATTTGCAAATATTTTCTCCCATTCTGAGGGTTGTCTTTTGGTCTTGTTTATGGTTTCCTTTGCTGTGCCAAAGCTTTGAAGTTTCATTAGGTCCCATTTGTTTATTTTTGTTTTTATTTCCATTTCTCTAGGAGGTGGGTCAAAAAGGATCTTGCTGTGACTTATGTCATAGGGTGATCTGCCTATGTTTTCCTCTAAGAGTTTGATAGTGTCTAGCCTTACATTTAGGTCTTTAATCCATTTTGAGTTTATTTTTGTGTATGGTGTTAAGGAGTATTCTAATCTCATACTTTTACATGTACCTGTCCAGTTTTCCAAGCACCACTTATTGAAGAGGCTGTCTTTTCTCCACTGTATATTCTTGCCTCCTTTATCAAAGATAAGGTGACCATACGTCACCTTAATATACATTGGTAACTTTGGAACCAGTACTCGGGCATTCTGACTCCCCAGCTCAAGCCATAAACGTCTGTGTCAAATGTGAAGAAAAGTACTCCTCTATTAGTGACTTGGTCTTATCTTTCTCCAAAGGACCAATTATTTTGAATTTACTTCTTCGTTGAAAAACACAAACCAGGCCAGAATAAGAGATTGACGATGCAAAACATCTTTGAGGTAAAAAGTGAAGTTTCGAAAATTTTGAAATGATTCCTCTGTTGTCTTTAACTAATCTTTTCTCTCTGAAATTTTTAATTTCATTTGTTGTGTTGTTCATCATTTTTTGTTTGCTCTTTAGTTCTTCTAGGTCCTTGTTAAACATTTCTGTTATTTACCCCATTCTATTTCCAAGATTTTGGATCATCTTTACTATCATTACTCTGAATATTTTTTCAGGTAGACTGCCTATTTCCTCTTCATTTGTTAGGTCTGGTGGGTTTTTACCTTGCTCCTTCATCTGCTGTGTGTTTCTCTGTCTTCTCATTTTGCTTAATTTACTGTGTTTGGGGTCTCCTTTTCACAGGCTGCAGGGTCCTAGTTCCCATCGTGTTGGGCATCTGCCCCCAGTGGCTAAGGTTGATTCAGTGGGTTGTGTAGGCTTCCTGGTGGAGGTGACTAGTGCCTGTGTTCTGGTGGATGCGGCTGGATCTTGTCTTTCTGGTGGGCAGAACCATGTCCAGTGGTGTGTTTTGTCATGTCTGTGACCTTATTATTATTTTAGGCAGCCGCTATGCTAATGGGTGGGGTTATGTTCCTGTTTGCTAATTGTTTGGTATAGGGTGTCGAGCACTGTAGCTTGCTGATTGTTGGGTGGAGCTGGGTCTTATCCTTGAGATGGAGATCTCTGGGAGAGCCTTCTCCATTTGATATTACCTGAAGCCCAGAGGTCTCTGGTGGATCAATGTCATGAACTCAGCTCTCCCACCTCAGAGGCACAGGCCTGGCACCCGGCTGGAGCACCAAGACCCTGTCAGCCACATGGTTTTGAAGAAAAGGGAGAAAGGAAGGAAGGAAGGAAGGAAGGAAGGAAGGAAGGAAGGAAGGAAGGAAGGAAGAAAAGGAAGGAAGGAAGGAAGGAAGAAAGGAAGGAAGGAAGAAAGGAAGGAAGGAAGAAAAGGAAGGAAGGAAGAAAAGGAAGGAAGGAAGGAAAGAAAGAGAGGGAGGGATGGAGGGAGGGAGGGAGGAAGGGAGGGAGGGAGGAAGGAAGAAAGAAAACGTTATTCAAATTAAAAATTAAAAAGTAATATAAAAAAGAAAAAAAAGAAGAAAGCAACAAAACACAAATACACCAATGATAACAAGTGCTAGAAACTATAATAATAATAATAATAAATGAACAGACAGAACCGTAGGACAAATGGTAAAAGCAAAGCTATAGAGACAAAAATCACACAAAGAAACATTCACATACACACTCACAAAAGGGAAAAAGTGCCAAAATATATATATCTTTGCTCCCAACATCCACTGCCTCAATTTTGGGATGATTCGTTGTCTATTCAGGTATTCCACAGATGCAGGGTACATCAGGTTGATCGCGGAGATTTAATCCGCTGCTCCTGAGGCTGCTCTGAGAGATTTCACTTTCTCTACTTTGCACAGCTGAGGGTGTTCAGCTTTGGATTTGGCCCTGCCTCTGCTTGTAGGTCGCCTGAGGTCATGTGTGCTTGCTCAGACAGGATGGGGTTAAAGGATCAGCTGATTAGGCGGCTCTGGCTCCCTCAGGCGGAGGGAGGGAGGGGTATGGAATGCATAGCAAGCCTGTGGCGGCACAGGCGGGAGTGATGTTGCAACAGCCTGAGGCGTGTCCTGTGTTCTCCCGGGGAAGTTGTCCCTGGATCACGGGATCCTGGCAGTGGCGGGCTGCACAGGCTCCCGGGAGGGTAGGTGTGGAGAGTGACCTGTGCTTGCACACAGGTTTCTTGGTGGCTGCAGTAGTAGCCTTAGCTTTTCATGCCTGTGTCTGGTGTCTGTGCTTATAGCCATGGCTTGTGCCCATCTCTGGAGCTCATTTGGGCGGTGTTCTGAATCTCCTCGCCTTGCGCATCCTGAAACAAGTGTCTCTTGCCTCTTAGGCAGGTCCAGATTTTTCCTGGACTCCCTACCAGCTAGCTGTGCCACACTAGCCCCCTTCAGGCTGTGTTCACGCAGCCAACCCCAGTCCTCTCCCTGGGATCTGACCTCCAAAGCCCAAGCCTCAGCTCCCAGCCCCCACCCGCCCCAGCGGGTGAGCAGAAAAGCCTCTGGGGCTGGTGGGGGCTGGCGGGTGCTAGTCAACACCGATCCTCTGTGCGAGAATCTCTCCACTTTGCCCTCTGCACCCCTGTTGCTGTGCTCTCCTCCGTGTCTCCAAAGCTTCCCCCCACCCACCCCCAGTCCCTGCCAGTTAAGGGGCTCCCTAGTGTGTGGAAACTTTTCCTCCTTCACAGCTCCCTCCCAGTGGTGCAGGTCCCATCCCTATTCTTTTGTCTCTGTTTTTTCTTTTTTCTTTTGCTCTACCCATGTACGTGGGGAGTTTCTTGCCTTTTGGGAAGTCTGAGGTCTTCTGCCAGCATTCAGTAGATGTTCTGTAGGAGTTGATCCACATGTAGATGTATTTCTGATGTATTTGCGGGAGGAAATTGATCTCTACATCTTACTCTTCCACCATATTCCACATGCCCTGCAAGAGATTTCTGTGCATTAATTTTGTATCCTGCAACTTTACCAAATTCATTGATTAGCTTTAGTAGTTTTCTGGTTCCATCGTTAGGATTATCTATGTGTAGTATCATGTCATCTGCAAATAGTGACAGTTTTACTTCTTGTCTTCCAATTTGTATTCCTCTTATTTCTTTTTCTTCTCTGATTGCCATGGCTAAGACTTACAAAATCTATGTTGAATAATAGTGGTGAGAGTGGACATCC
Source organism: Neophocaena asiaeorientalis asiaeorientalis (assembly GCF_003031525.2). Taxonomy (NCBI): domain Eukaryota; kingdom Metazoa; phylum Chordata; class Mammalia; order Artiodactyla; family Phocoenidae; genus Neophocaena; species Neophocaena asiaeorientalis. The sequence goes on along the minus strand of NW_020174442.1, from coordinate 7,076,116 downwards.
TTGTCTTGTTCCTGATCTTACAGGAAATGCTTTCAGTTTTTCACCATTGAAATAATGTTTGCTGTGGGTTTGTTGTATATGGCCTTTATTATGGTGAGTTATGTTCCCTCTGTGCCCACTTTCTTGAGAGTTTTTATCATAAATCTGTTTTGGATTTTGTCCAAAGCTTTTTCTGCATCTATTGAGATGAGCATATGGTTTTTTATTCTTCAATTTGTTAATATGGTGTATCACATTGATTGAGTTGTGTATATTGAAGAATCCTTGCACCCCTAGGATAAATCCCACTTGATCATGGCGTTTGATCCTTTTAATGTGTTGTTGGATTCTGTTTACTAGTATTTTGTTGAGGATTTTAGCATCTATGTTCATCAGTGATTTTAGTCTGTAATTTGCTTTTTTTGTAGTATCTTTGTCTGGGTTTGGTATCAGGGTGATGGTGGCCTTGTAGAATGAGTTTGGGACTTCCTTCCTCTGCAGTTTTTTGGAAGAGCTTGAGAAGTATAGGTGTTAGCTCTTCTCTAAATATTTGATAGAATTCACCTGTGAAGCCATCTGGTCCTCACTGTTATTTGTGGGAAGATTTTTATCACAGGTTCAATTTCATTACTTGTGACTGGACTGTTCATATTTTCTATTTCTTACTGGTTCAGTCTTGGAAGGTTATACCTTTCTAAGAATTTGTCCATTTCTTTCAGGTTTTCCATTGTTTGGCATAGAGTTGTTTGTAGTAGTCTCTTATGATGCTTTGTATTTTTGTGGTGTCCATTGTAACTTCTCTATTTTCATTTCTAATTTTATTGATTTGAGTCATTTCCCTTTTTTCCTGATGAGTCTTGTTAAAGGTTTATCAATTTTATCTTCTCAAAGAACCAGCCTTTAGTTTTGTTGATCTTTGCTATTGTTTTGTTTCTGTTTCATTTATTTCTGCTCTCATCTTTATAATTTCTTTCCTTCTACTATGGGTTTCATTTGTTCTTCTTTCCCTCGTTCCTTTAGGTGTAAGTTTAGTTTGTTTATTTGAGATTTTTCTTGTTTCTTGATGTAGAATTGCATTGCTGTAAGCTTCCCTCTTAGAACTGAGTTTGCTACATCCTATGGATCGTCATGTTTTCATTGTCATTTGTCTCTTGGTATTTTTTTATTTCCTCTGATTTCGTCAATGATCTCTTGGTTATTTAGTTACGTACTGTTTAGCATCCATGTGTTTGTGTTTTTTATGTTTTGTTCCTTGTAATTTATTTCTAATATCATAGTATTGTGGTCAGAAAAGATGCGTGATATGATTTCAATTTTTGTTACATTTACTGAGGTTTGAATTATGACCTAATATATGGTCTATCCTGGAGAATATTCCATGTGCACTTGAGAAGAAAGTGTAATCTGGTATTCAGATGGAATGTCCTATAAATATCAATTAAATCTATCTGGTCTATTATATCATTTAAAGCTTGTGTTTCCTTATTAATTTTCTGTCTGGATGATCTATTAGTGTAAGTGATAAAGTCCCCCACTATTACTGTGTTACTGTTGATTTCCCCTTTTATTGCTGTTAGCATTTGCCTTATGTATTGATGTGCTTCTATGTTGGGTGCATATATATTTCTAATTGTTATATGTTCTTCTTGGTTTGATCACTTCATCATTATGTAGTGTCCTTCCTTGTCTCTTGTAACATTCTGTATTTTAAAGTCTATTTTATCTGATATGAGTATAGCTACTCCAGCTTTCTTTTGATTTCCATTTGCATGGAATATCTTTTTCCATCCCCTCACTTTCTGTATGTGTCCCTAGGTCTGAAGTGGGTCTCTTTTAGACAACACATATATGGGTCTTGTTTTTGTATCCATTCAGCGAGCCTCTGTATTTTGGTTGGAGCATTTAATCCATTTGCATTTAAGGTTATTGTCTATATGTATGTTCCTATTGCCATTTTCTTGATTGTTTTGGGTTTGTTTGTGTAGGTCCCTTTCTTCTCTTGTGTTTCCTACTTAGAGAAGTTCCTTTAGCATTTGTTTCAGAGCTGGTTTGGTGGTGTTGTATTCTCGTCACTTTTGCTTGTCTGTAAAGCTTTTGATTTCTCTGTCGAATCTGAATGAGATCCTTGCTGGGTAAAGTAATCTTTGTTGTAGGTTCTTCCCTTTCATCACTTTAATTATATCATACAAGTCCCTTCTGGCTTGTAGTGTTTCTGCTGAGAAATCAGCTGTTAACCTTATAGGAGTTACCTTGTATGTTATATGTTGCTTTTCCCTTGTTGCTTTTAATAATTTTTCTTTGTCTCTAATTTTTGTCAATTTTATTACTATGTGTCTTGGTGTGTTTCTCCTAGGGTTTATCCTCCCTGGGATTCTCTAAGCTTCCTGGACTTGCATGGCTATTTTCTTTCCCATGTTAGGGAAGTTTTCAACTATAATCACTTCAGATATTTTCTTGGGTCCTTTCTCTCTCTTTTCTCCTTCTGGGACCCCTATAAGGCAAATGTTTGTGAGTTTAATATTGTCCCAGAGGTCTCTTAAGCTGTCTTCATTTCTTTTTATTCTTTTTCTTTATTCCGTTCTGTGGCAGTGAATTCCACCATTCTGTCTTCCAGGTCACTTATCCGTTCTTCTGCCTCAGTTATTCTGCTATTGATTCCTTCTAGTGTATTTTTCATTTCAGTTACGGTACTGTTCATCTCTGTTTGTTCCTTAATTCCACTGTTTGTTCTTTAATTCTTCTACATCTTTGTTAAACATTTCTTGCATCTTTTCAGTCTTTGCCTCTATTCTTTTTGAGGTCCTGGAGCATCTTCACTATCATTATTCTGAATTCTTTTTCTGGAAGGTTGCCTATCTCCACTTCATTTAGTTGTTTTTCTGGGGTTTTATCTTGTTCCTTCATCTGGTACTTAGTCCTCTGCCTTTTCATTTTGTCAGTCTTTCTGTGAATATGGTTTTCATTCCACAGGCTGCAGGGTTGTAGTTCTTGCTTCTGCTGTCTGCCCTCTGGTGGATGAGGCCCTCTAAGAGGCTTGTATAATCTTCCTGATGGGAGGGACTGGTGGTGGGTAGAGCTGCGTGTTGCTCTGGTGGGCAGAACTCAGTAAAACTTTAATCTGCTTGTCTTTTGATGGGTGGGGCTAAGTTCCCTATCTGTTTTTTGTTTGGCCTGAGGTGACCCAGCACTGGAGCCTCCCAGCTCTTTGTTGGGCCTAATGGCAGACTCCAGGAGGGCTCACACCAAAGAGTACTTCCTAGAGCTTCTGCTGCCCATGCCCTTGTCCCCATAGTGAGCCACAGTCACCTCCTGCCTCTACCAGAGACCCTCCAACACTAGCAAATAGGTCTGGTTAAGTCTCCTGTGGGGTCACTGCTCCTTCCCCCTGGGTCCTGATGTGCACACCACTTTATGTGTGCCCTCCAAGAGTGGAGTCTCTGTTTATCCCAGTCCTGTAGAAGTCCTGCAATCAAATCCCACTAGCCTTCAAAGTCTGATTCTCTGGGAATTCCTCCTCCCATTGCTGGACCCCCAGGTTGCGAAGCTTGACATGGGGCTCAGGACCTTCACTCCAGTGGGTGGACTTCAGTGGTATAATTGTTTTCCATTTTGTGAGTCACCTACCCAGTGGTTATGGGATTTGATTTTATTATGATTGCACCCCTCCTACTGTCTCATTGCTGCTTCTCCTCTGTCTTTGGATGTGGGTATTTTGATGAGTTCCAGTGTCTTCCTGTGATTCTGGTGTTCTTGAAAGAGGGAGTGAGCACACATCCTTCTACTCCACCATCTTGAACCAATATCCAAGGCACTATCATTTTTAAAGCATACTTTACTTTGGGATATATAATTTGCTTCAAATTTGCTACATTATAAATAATGCCTGGATGACAATTCACATAATTACAGATTTTTCAGTATTCCTACTTATTTCTCAATTTGTATTGAATTCCAGGACGTTGAATAATTTCATCAAACTTTATGAGTATTTTGAAGCTTCTTAGATATAATGGAAAAATAATCCTTCAGAAATATTGCACAACTTAATCAGTATTTAAATAAATTAATAAGAACATTTTTAAGAATGGATCTTTATATCTTGAATTTGTATAGTGGTCTGAAATGCATAAATCACTTTCTTATGACCTGCTTTTTCATTGTTGAGATTAGTCTCCTTTTAGAATTTAGACAGTGTTATTCCATCTCATTTCATCAGACATTTTGGTAGAAATGAAAGTTGTCAAAGTATCATTGAAAAGGAGAGGCTCATTGCTGGTGAAAAGCTGGTACTATTTGACTTTTTGTTAGTGTCAGCAATTCTCTTTCTATGGGTTATAAGACTGTGACTCTCTGGAAATGAAGTGCTGTTAGAAAACCCATTTAAAAAAAACTATCAGTCATTGATGTGATGGAAATTTACTGCTACTGTAGTGTAGTGAAGAGTTTTCTTTTCTTTGCTATTCTTCTTTTAATTGTAGGCTAACTTTTTATCCTAAATTTTCATTTGCATTCAAATGAAAGGCACGTGATTTTGCCTTGGTTCTTACCATTTGCAAGCTTTTTAATCTTAAGCAAGTACCTTAAACAATTACTTTTTCTCAATTTCTTCTTTCTTATATAACATTTTATCACATACTGTGAAAATTAGCTAATGTACTTTGGGCTTACAGAAAAGGAGTGAGGAAACAAAGGTCAGAAAGAAACAGGAGAGAGACTAAGAAGGAACCAGAAAAAGAAACAGAGAGAGAGAGAGAGAGAGAGACTGATGAAAAGGAAAATAAAGAATATTGAGGCCAAGGCTCTTTATTTCTTCATGGTTGCTGTCTAAATATCTTGTAGAGACCACACTGGTTAGTGATCTCTCCCTGAGAAAACACCAAAGGAGGAGGACACCAAACAGAACAAACAGAAGGGATAGGCTCTGTTTATTCTTGAAAAACATAAAGAAAACCATAGATATTGCCATATATTTTACAATGTTTTTGTTTCTACTTAGGATTATATAAATAAATTCACAGTTATAAACTGCATCACATACAGAAATTTAAAAAGGAAACAATTTTAAACGAAAAAGTAAATATTAGGTTACTCATCAATAGTTGACTTTCTAACAATTGCTCCATTTATTATATTTTATTCAGGCCACGTCATGAAGATTTCAGTTGTTTGCAGTAATATAAAATGGGTTAACATTAGTTGTTTTATATATATATATATATATGAATGTTAAAATTTTCATTAATTTATCTTTACTACTTACTAGAGATAAATTATAAGTTTGGAAAAGATAAGATTGTTTTATTTATATATACTTATTTTTGTCATATTTACCATAGCCACACAGTCTTAAATGTTATTCAGTTTCTCCTGGATTGAATTATTTTCTATCTTCTGTAAAGTTCACTGAATCTATAGCTCATAGCTTTAAAGTTCATTCTTTCTTTTTCTCTTTGGTTTTCTCACATGGACTTATGCCAGTTTAATTCATGCCTACTCTGTATAATAAAATAGCTCTTATTGGAAGTCACATTTGCCTTTTCAGGACAGCAGCTTTCCAAGTTGAAAGCTATGGAAGCAGCCTATAAAGCAGTTTTCTATGGCTGCCAGAGTTCTTTTCTTAACAACTATGATGGCCTCTGGGACCCAAAAATAACATCCGTTTGGGAGGAATTGGCTAGGAAATTTAGACAAATAACCAATTTGTCTTTTTCTTGCATGGAATTTTTTGAATGAGTTCATTGGTCTGTAAATTAACAAATTTGATTTCATAGGAACAGTCTAGCAATGCTGTGTAATCAGGGAAGAGCAGAGAAATTCAAATATATGGTCACCACCTTTCCATAATTTTGTCACTTCCTGAGAAATCTGTTGTGTACTCAGCCACAGGAGCCTTTCCATCCAACATTGACATTTTGAGGCTGTTAGCCAGTGATTCTACTACTGTGCATTATTATTTCTTGAGCCACTTTGCTGAAATGATTGGATTAATGAAAATTGATTTTGGCTCCCTGTGCCTGAAAACTAACTTGAGCTAGTTACAAAAATCAAAATCAGAGATATAGTGACTCACATAACTGGGAAGTACAGAGGTTAATAACCTGGCTTAAAGTGTGGCAGAGTTAACATGCCAAACAATGTAGTCATCACCCTATTTCCAAAAATCCCTCTCTGCATTCTTCTGTGTAGAGAGAGCTTCTTATATACAGTTAGAGAAGATGATTGTCAACCAGATTAAACATACATAGTCCTTATAGCTCATGGGCTAAAACTGTGGGCTGATTTGATTATTTTTCTGGATCTCATAACCCTTCTTGACCATACTTTTAGTGAGGTTAGGGAGCTGAACCAGGCATTATGATAAGCACGCTCTCTGGAAGACGTGGAGGTAGAAAGGGGTGATATCCAGAGTAAAATAGTATTAATTTTATTAGATTACAGGGGAAGAGGTGCTGGAAAAGCCAAACAATGGCTGTCTTTTTCAGCCACTCTGAAATTTGGTGTCATGTATAAAAAAACCCTGAATTTCTGTGACATCTTTATTTAATAGCACATTTTCTTGAAACCAGAAAAAAGTTACAGGAATTTTTTTTTACCTAAAATTGGAATGACTGAAGAGTTGCCATTGTTCTAATGAAGCTGAAAGGAAAGCAATTAAAAAACTAAATGTCTGAAAAATGACATCCATTAAACCTTCATTATACTGCTACTAATTAAGGGACTCTGTTATGTCATATAATAGATGTTTAAGATAATCATTTTGGAAAAGATAAAATTGTCTTATTTACATGCATTTTTTTCATATTTACCATAGCTATGTTTCTTTACTTTTTATAAAACATATTAGTCACCATTTATACATAATTTTGTTGAGTACTAAACATACTTTGTATAAAGAAACTATAGGTGTAAACACTCAAAAATTAGTAGCTAATTATTGATAACAATCTGTACAGTTATATCTAAAGGTAGTACATTCTTTCCATACTTAAATTTCATGTGGTCACTGCTTTAACTTTCCTTAGTTCAGTTGCACTAGAATTGAAGGAGAATGTGGATAGTTTAAAAGACCATATTAAATTTCAACACATACTTCCAAATGAAATAATATTACTTAATTTTTATGACCAAATAGTAGCACCTTATGAAAACATCATGTGCACTTCAGTGAAAATACTACCTGTGAAGCCAGATGGAGCCAGATTACAAACTCCAGAAATGCTCAGAAGCAGAAAAGGTGTAATTAATTCATCAGTGTATTGAAAGATATAAAGTATTTGGTTGTAAAAATGAAAGTTGTAAAGACAAATTGATATACAACATTGGAATATATTTCTGTTGAATTTATCTCTACTTCAAAAGAAGGGCACATTCATACTATCCAATTTAGGTTTCTGCTTTATTGATCATCTTATCTCCCCCAAACTCTGTCTTTTCCTGGGCCCAGTGTATTTCCCTTCAGACTTTTAAAAAATTTTCTATGATTGCCATCATGGTCCACAAACATTAAAAGAACAAAAAGAGAAAAAAACAAAAGCTTCTTTGTGAAGATGCATGGCCACTCTTAGACAATTTATGTTACCTTGATAATTCCATAGTACTGGCTTGTAGAGCTACAAAACAGTTGCTACTGTCTCCCTGGAGGCAGTCTTGTGTAGAAATTAAGGGCATTAGCTTTGCAGTCATACAGAAAGGAGTATTTACCAGTGGTTTTATACTGAGCAAATTACGTTTAATACTCACTTTCTTCATGTGTAATATTAGCACAATTACAATCTCATAGATATATAAACACTCAAAAATTAGTAGCTTCACATTAATAGCAGTAGAAATATTTCCCTTCTGTAGATCAGTCATGCACAAGTTTCAGAGGCACAAATAGGAGACAGATAGTATGAAGATCTTCAGCTTATTGCTCAATGTCTCAGAATTGAGCTGCTTTGTTAAACAACTATTATAGTATCCAGAGTGCCAGGGAATATTTTAAAAGTTCTTCTATTTTTTCTATCATGACTTATTTTACAGAACTAAACTTCTCCCTTGATCATTGTGTCCTATTCTTCCAAGGAAACTAGTACAGTCTCTCTATATGACTTCAGCACACCTAACCACAATATCCTTGTTGAGTACCAACTATAAAGAGATATATGACCTGAGTGTATAATGGAGTTACATCATATTTGATATTATTGCATTCCCATGGGAAAATCTGTTGCTCTTCTCTGACCAGCTTTCTCCTCTACTCCTCTACCCCACCTATCTAGGCAAAGTCAAGCTTGAGCCATATACACTATACATATATACACTATAGTGTACAACTATACACTATGTTGAGTCTTTTAGTATCTGCCTATCCCTACTGAGGCCTAGTTTCTGTGACCACATTAAATTCTATCTGGTGGTTCTTCTGGTTTGCTCTAGAATAAAAACATGTGTCTAGATCAAATTATCCTCACCCCTCTTCCAAAAGTCATACTATGCAACAAAGATAGAAAATATACATAACCTACCTGTATGCAGTGACTAGATGAATGAAAAAGTATAAACCTCAACTTACATTTAAGGGGAAAAACAGATACCTGAGACCAGCAGAATCAGAGCCAGTACCCACAGAGGTGCCATGAGTCTGATGGTAGATGCACAGAAGAATAGGGAGCAGCTAGATCTTAGGAGTAGAAGAATCTGTATAACTTCAGCATAGGTTTATCTCCAGAAGAGCAAGTCCCCATCCATAATGGGAACTAATGTGCCTGTCTCTGAGAAAGCACAGTTCAGAGCCATCACAGTGGACAAATTAAAAAAAAAATGCATGACACGGTGGGCTTCCCTTGGGGAAGCAGCTGATATTAAAGCAATGAAGGGAAAAAAAATAACAGCTAGAACTAAGGACACTTCTAAAATAAAGTAACAACAACAACAAAAAGAGTGCACTGAATTATTAAAATGTTCTATTGCTGTAGGAACAGAAAAAGAAGTTCTTTAAGAAAACATAGAAAACGCTCCCTCTCCCAAACCAGAAAAAAATCTCCTAAAAGGTAGTACAGGAAAAACACACTCAAACATCAACAAGAAAAATGAAATTACAACACAATTATATACATAAATATGTTGCAAGATTCATGGAAAACACAATCTCACATAAGTCAATTAGTTTTTCTACTAGGCTTTTACATCAGACTTTATTGCAAAATTTTAAATAGTACAGAGCAAGAAGCAATCAAGAAATATGCTGCTAAAAAATAAGAAAGGTAATTAGAGATCTAATTTTGGAATAACAAGTCCAGAATGACCATTCTACCATAAATAACTTGAAAACTGCACAAAATACATAAAATAATTCTTTCCACGTGTTGGACATGAGATAGCAGAGGACTGTTATCCTTGAGGAAATGGGGGCGTAGAAATGAGGTCAGCTCTACAATTGCTCTGGATTTTTTTTCCTTCAGGCAATTTCTGAACAGTAAAACAGGAGAGGGAACACAAACAGAACCCAACAGATTTGAGTATGGTGAGCCTAAAGTGACAGGAATTTGTGCATCAGGAATGAGAGAGGAGAGAATTATGCATAGAGAGAGTTAAAAAAATCTGCATAGGAGACCCCTTCAGGCTTTGTATGAATACCAGTATATATATATACCTACATGGTAAAACTCCAGGGGTCCAAGCAAAGAAAAACTCCCAGAGAAAGAAAAGTTTCTGAGGAAGTCAAATAATTACAAGGATTCTCAGAAAGATGGCAGTTTGAGTTTCCACCAGAGTAGAGAGACTTTTTTCAATGCACACGGTATTTAGTGGAGACCCCAGAAGGGTTTCACCATAGTAATGGGGTTGAACTCACCAATGAGTAAGTCTACTCTGGATTATTATCCCTTTTAAAAGCCTGAAAACAAGTCCCAATATTAACAAGCTAATTTGTAAGTAACTACCTGCCAGAACAAAGACCATAGTCTTTAAAGTGAGACAACAAAGTCCAGGCATTGAATAATGTAACATCACCAAGTCCAGCATCAAATAAAAATGACTAGGCATATCAAGACATAGAAAAATGTGTCCTGTAGGAGGAAATCAGTTGACAGAAACAGAGCAGCAATCACAGAGATGTTGGAATTTGCAGACATGAACTTTGAAATGTTTTTATACATATGCATTATATATTCAGATATCAAAAGGAAAACATGAACATAATGGGGAAAGAAGTAGATGTTATAAGAAATAGAGTCAAATAGAAACTCTAGACCTGAAATATACAATATTCTAAATGAAATTTTTACTATAAAAACTGGTCAGTAGAAAGCCAGTATGGTTACATTAATATCAACCAGAGGGTGTGTGAAGTGGCTGGAAATATTCTTCTTACATCAGTGGTGATTACATAGGTAGGTATATTAATTTATTGATCTGTATGCCTGTTTAATATGGATTCCTATATATTTGTAATATTTAAAATATACAAAATTAAACATATACTGGATATAGTCATCAATGAAATTAGACAAGAGAAGGCAACTAGATGTATAACAATTATAAAGAAAGAGGTAAAAATAACTCTATTAAGAGATTACTTTTTTTATACAGCAGGAAAACCAAAAGAAATCAATGCAAAAACTACTATAACCATGAGAAAATTCAGTAAGGGAGCAGGATATGAAATTAACTTAAATCTATCTATCTTTATATATACAAACACTATCAATTCAAAGACATAATGGGACAGAAGACCTCATTTTCAATATGAAAATAAGAAATACGACAATAAGAAATAGGTTAAACTTCTACAAAGAAAATGGCAAGTAGGTCCTGAGAAACAGCAGTACGCATAAACAATGCTAGAATAGCTGAGTAACACCTACCAAAAGACCTACCAGATATTAAAACAGAAGATGAAGAGTCGATGGTAAAATCACTGCATATGGCACAGACATGAGAAGATCAGTGGAACAAAATATAAAATCCATATAGAGAATCCAGTACATAAGGAAATTAGTATGCAATAGAGATGGCATTTCCAATCAATGAGAGAAAAAGTAGACTTTTTAATAAATGGTGCTAGATGAACTGGGTAGCTATTTGTAAAATGTCACCTCACATTTTATGATCATTTCCACATGGGTCAGAGATTTAGATATATAAATATAAACCATGCCATTATTAGAACAACATTGGTTGAATTCTTTTATAACCTTAAAGTGGAAAAACATTTTTAATGTTCAAATTCCAGAAGCAGTACAATAAAATAGTAATTACTTTGATTATAAAATTAAAAGATTTTTATAGGAAAAATGTCATAAGCAAAATCAAAAACCAAAATTATGAGAAAATTGTTATTTATATGAAAGGCAAGAGGTTAATCTCACAACTCATTAAAATCTCCTTGAAATCAAGTGCCTGATATAAAGGTATAATATATATAAAAAAGTTCACCGTTAGAGAAATGCCAACAGTCTTTAAACACGTGAAAACAATGCTCAGATTTACCCATGATAAGACAAAATCAAACTGAAACAACACTAAATATGCCTACTTATCTCTCCAGGTCATAAAAATCAGTTTGACAAAAAACTCATGAGAAAAGAGAGCTTTTTATTCATCCTTATGGGTGGCATTTGGCAATATCTTATCTCATATTTCAAGCAAGCAGTTTTTTACATCTCTAAAATCAGATTGCATTCTGCATATAGTGACATCTTTTTATTGGGTAAGGAGTTGGTCATACTCTAATTATCATTACCTATCAACCTCTTACTAGTTTTTGTTTTCATCATCTAAATGGAAGGATGTGTAGAGTTGGTAACACACATGTGGTGGGGGCACACCCAGCAACACAACTGGAGGCAAGGACTTGCCAAATGTAGCGATATATTGGAAGACTTTAAAAGCAATAATAGTCTAATGGGACTGATTCATACATTAATCAGGGCCATTTTTAAGACTGTGTACATCAATTTGTCAAAAACTTCCTGCTGAATTTGAGTAAAAATGTTTAGTTAAACAATAATGTACCCAAATGAGTGCCAGCCACTTGGAAGAAAAACCCAGAGATTATAATGTGCACTATGTAAAGAAATGCTGCTTTATCAATAATTTTTTTGACTAAAAGGACAATATAGGATAGAACAATACAGACTTTGATGGCTGAGTTGAAAAGTGATTCAGAAAAATAGGTCTATAAATATGAAAAGTTTTAGAAATAGTTTAAATTATTTCATTTATAATTGCTGTTTTAAACAAGCACACTTTTGAATAGACTTGCTTTAATGATGTCTAGATCCAAAAATTTCAATAAATAGATGAAGTAAGTAAACACAGGCTTAAAGACAAAAAAAATGCTGTTATGTTTCTCTCAGTAGTCTTGCTGTTAATGTAATATTTGTAGTCATTTAAAATTATTTTATGTATGTTGTATGAACATTATACTCATGTTTTTAAAATCAAATTTCTAATGTGAAAGAAAATAGATACACATATACAACAAAATAATAATAATTAAAACCCTGAAATGTTAAATTCAAACTGGAAGTTAGACCTTATATTTTCTACTGTATCGAAAGAACTTAGCAGCACTGATACCCATTGACAAAAAACACTCGTCCCTAAAGATCAATAAACCCCGCTCTTTAAGAAGAGGAACCAGGGCTTTTTGGAGAACCGGCAGACTCGAGTTCTCAAGAGCGAACGTGTGAGAAGGGACTGGACCGTCTTGCTGTGAGAAAGGCATAAAGCAAACTAACAAAAATGTGGTGCTGAAAAGAAATAGGAGCCAGCCTATGGCCAATTTAAAAATCACTAGAGTAGTAATTCACTACCTTGAAACACACTAAATACATGAAAATTCATGTCTATATGAATTTTCAAAAAAAAGGAAGTTGAAGAGCAAGCAATCAGTAACAATAAATACTTGTTTGCCATCATTAGAAATGACCCACTCTCTCTCTGAAAATTAGTAAGGGAAAAATTATACATTAATCCTGACTTTATTATAGGAAATATTTTCATGGTTAAAAATCATGCAATAGAGAAAAATCTCTTCTTTAATGAATAACAGCAGTGAATAAATATATTAAGAATGATAAAATATTTCTAATTTTCCAATATTTTTTGCCTTTAAAGTATGTAGCTGGGAAGGATCTTCAATGCATACATAAAACATTAGGCAAAATGTTGATGGCAAACTGAAGGTGTCTAAGTAGCATCCCTCAGATTACTCGCTATAGAAAGAATAAACATATGTTTGCATTGAGAACAATAACTGTCACTATTTTAAGTCAGAGATGAATCTCAGCATCACTTATGTTGGGACAAGAGAACATGACAGGCCTCCTGATGTGTTGCAATCTGTGGCATACAGCATCAACTGTTAAGTAATCTTGTCAACATTATCTTAACCTAAATCTACTTAAGTCTTTAAATACAACATCTATTTTGCCAGTAGTAAAAGGTGGTTGAAATGTCAAATGCCACTCTGAAAAATAAATCAGATCAACAAAGAAGGTAAGATTCATCTACAGAGCAAATATCCTGCCTTTTCAACAAAGCCTTACCATGTCAAAGAGAGGACTCTTCTATTTTAAAAGAGCTTTAAGAGCCATAGCAACCAAAAGCATGCCTTTGAATAGATAATTATCTATTCAACCAACAGTAAGTGATATTGGAGAAGATTGAGAAAATATGAATATGGATTGGATATTAGAAATACTTAGAGAATTATTGCTTCTTTGGTCATGTCTGATCATCATTTCATGGTTATGTAAAGGAGTTCTTATTTGTTGAGAGATTCATGCAGAAGTATTTATTGTTGAAATATAATGATGCCTGTGATTTACTTTAAAATACTTAAAAATAGTTGAAGAAAATAGTTCTGTTAACCATTCTTCAATCAAGATAATATGCATACAACTTTTAATTTTACTATTCTCCATATTCTGTTAGTTTTAATCATTCCATAATTTAAAGGAAAAGCAAATCAAGAGATCCTTCGGGAATTCTTCTTGTTTCTTATACCTTTCTTCACCCTTCCACCTAAACTCTGAATGGAAGGAATCTCAACTCCGTCTATAAAGACAATTATTAGAACTCAGAAATGAGTTCTTTAAAATAAAAATAAGCATTTAAATTTTAACTGACTTTTTAGTTGTTTTAGGACAGTGTCTTCCTGTTTGAGAGGCTGTCCTAATAAGTGATACAGAGCCTCCTCACTACTTCTTCTGAATCAGATAATTGCCACTTTGCAAAAGCAATACAACATGCTTTATTAATTTACCAACCAGATTTTTGTCTTCTCAAAGATCTTTCATTCTATTGTTAGCTACATGATGCTTCTAAGATTTATTTTATATGAAATGTTTTTAGAATTTCCTTAGCCTAAGTGTTTTTAAGATTTTTTCCATCCACCATTCCATGAAGCAGAATTTTAGGTCTAATGCCAAAGTCCATGTTATTTCTTCTCTACATATGATGGAATTTACCCCAAAGAAATTGTCACTCCTCTACCACCCTGTCTACTGTGTGTAGCTAACGATAATGAACATCAATGCATTTTGCTACGAAGTCCACTGTAGCTTACAACACAGATAAATGGTGCTTTAACACAGTACTTCAGGAACCCCTTACTAATCTGTAAAGTTCAGTACTCAGGAGGAAATGTATTTGCCATCCTAGTTATACAGTGACTACCAGAGCAGTATGAATAGCTGGGGAAGCTGAGCATTAGAGACTGAAATAAAATGCAGGAGAAGAAATCCTCAGGATATGTCCAGGGATGGAGAGAAGTGCTGAATCAGTGGCAAGGTTACAGTGAAAACTGTAACAGAGTGTAAAGAAACAGAAACACTTCAGTTTTGGATGTCCTGGAACTATTTCCTTTATGTGACGGTCGATGTTTATAATATAACACATCAGCCTTTAATCAAGAATTTATTAAGGAAATAATGTATACTTTGTATAAGTGATCCAGAAATCCCTAGCTTACCTCTCTGGATGTACAAACATGGCTGAGAATGCTTCTTGCAGCTCTAACAGATCAACTTTATATGTATACAGCCATATATTAAAAGACATTTCCCATCAGTCTACTATTAATTAACGTTTGCTTTGCAGGATGTCTGTGTATTTCACAGCACTGCCTCTAGCTAAAAATCAACACTGGCTAATTTCACCCGTACCTTATATAAGGATTCTGGGTTTTGTTGTTGTTGTTTACTGTGTTCTTAGAACTTTTTAAAAGGTATATTTTATGCCACATCTGTCTATTTAAAAACATAAATCCAAGAATATGGTGAGTATCCTACAAAAAAATTGGATTCAGCCAGGTAGCAAAGACAGTGACAATAAGCTCTCATGAAAACCAGCTGGCATGAGATATTCAAACACGATTGCTATTTTTGGAAAAGGATGAGCAAAGCTATTTACTGCATCAGATACTGAACTTTAATAAAATTCCCCTGTGGCAGTGTGCTTTTTTACTGCTGAGTACTTAAACCAAAAAAACCCCAAAACAAAAACAACAACAAATAAAACTATCCTATTTCAACTGTCCACTTCATGCTGAGCCATATCTTGAAGTACACAGTGAATCTTTATAATAAAACCACTAATATATGAGTAGGCTGTGATTAAACATAAACTCGGCCCTACATATGAAACATAATTAAGTAGAACTCTCCCATGATCTCTGCTCCAGCTGTACCAGCCTTTTTTTCACGTCTTCAGGTATCTGTTCTTTTCCCTGCTTTCTGGTCTTTGCTATTTGTCTACTCCTGCCTGGAGAAAAGCAGGATTGTTTAATGATCAACCCTAGTAATTTACTGGGTTTGCTTGGCAACAAGCTACTTTATAAAGAAGGTTCTTCCTCTCTGAAGTGGGTTTATCTGAACTCAGTTTCCCACAGGACTGGGGCCTCAGGGTGCTGGGCAGGCAGCATGCACTCTATGGATCACTTACTTGTATTTTTTTTTTTTTAACATCTTTATTGGAGTATAATTGCTTTACAATGGTGTGTTAGTTTCTGCTTTATAACAAAGTGAAACAGTTATACATATACCCATGTCCCCATATCTCTTCCCTCTTGCGTCTCCCTCCCTCCCACCCTCCCTATCCCACCCCTCTAGGTGGTCACAAAGCACCGAGCTGGATCACTTGTATTTAAGCTCAATTGCTTTGAGCTCAAGTAGTCTTTTTCTCTGTCAGTCACAAAGCACTCTCATGCTAACCTCGTAACTTGGAAGCACAGAGAAGGAGCAAGGTCCTTCTGAAAAAGCACAGCCCACAGCGCTCTACACACCACTGTGTCATTCTGCAAGTTTCAGAGAGACTGGGTGACTGTGCTTCACCTGATCCTCCTGATTGCTCCATCAGTACCAGGTGGTAACAGTGGTGTTTGCCCCATGACCTTTGTACAAAATGATGCATGTAAATAAAGATTTACCGCCACATCTCAATTCACCATCACTCTTCGAATCCTAGCTCAAATGCTTTTTTCCAGGAAAGTTTTCCTTAATCCCCTTAGCTCATATCATGTGCCGTTTGCACACTCTCAGTTCCCTACAGTTTTTGTGGGTGTGTTTATATAGTGCTCATAATACTTTAGACATGGATGTTTATGTAAATACTTGATTAATGTTGGTTCTCCACACACACTGTAATATCCTTGAGAGCCAGGACAGTCTGTTCTGTTCACCATTGTATACCCGGAGTTTGGCAAATATGTGTCAAATAAGTAGTTCTTAGATGAATGGATGAACAAAATAACAATTGACTAAATAAAGAAAGCGTAGATATTATATGAATGTTATTATCCATTTCTTAAAGAATAAGGGGAAGAGTTATAGTTTATCTTCAAAATTTCAGTGAATATGGATTTGATAAACCATACATTAAGAAGTTATCTGACATTCATGTAGTCATCCTATAGCTACTTAGGAGTTGCCTCCTATCTGCCTGGCCCTGTCCTGGGCCCTGGGGATACAGTGGTGAGCAACACACATAGTTCTTGATGTAGCTTACAGCTCTGTAGACAGGACAAACAAGAAATAATCATGACAGTACATAGCCTGTCTACTTAATATTCATCTGACAAACATGATACAGGGGATACGCAGGGGTCTAAGTTGCGATATAATGAAGTGATGACAAAGTTTATAATTGAGACTGGTGAATCCATATAAGACCGAGTTCTGAATAGTGAGGTTGAGTGAGTCATTCTTATAAAAATGACGGTGTCGGGCGAAGTTGAAAAACAGTGTTTTGGGAATATGCATCAAGAACTTGTCAGAATCAGTGTCCCATCAGGAAAATTCATCACGCAATGGTCTTTGAAATGCATTGTTTTAGTTTTATAATACCTGTCTTACACATAGCCACAATCAACCAAAGAATATGTGAGAAATATTAGAATTGACTCTGTATACTTACACATACACCTGTAAAATCCTCATATACAATACATAAAATGAGAATTCAGTTGTTTTTATTTTTCATATTTACTGTTTTAAGACTTCTCACAGTAAATGAAGTATAATGAAGTAAGCTCTCACAATTCTGTCATAAGTAGTGGCTACTTTAATACTTCCTATTCAACTGATACATTGTAGCAGAATTATGGCATATGTTTCTGCATGTATATGAGAATAAATAGTTGAGAAATAAATACAAAGGATACAGTGACATTCTATGGTTTTCTTTAGAACCAAAAAAAAAAAAAAA
>NW_020174442.1:7052877-7058245 GCF_003031525.2 Neophocaena asiaeorientalis asiaeorientalis | reverse complement strand
ATGGTTTTCTTTAAAACCAAAAAAAAAAAAAAAAGCACAAGGCAAAACTACAAACAAAAAACATGTACCAGACATTATTGTACTTTAAAAAAATATATTTTATCTTCCCTGTATTTTCAAACGGTTTACTCAAATATTTGGCACACAAGATAACAATGAATAAACACTTTAAAAATGTCAGAAGGTGGACTCACGGAGGAGGAAAGGAACAGGAAAATAGTGGAGCCTGTTTAAGTATAGATTGTATGGAGAACATAAAAGAGTGAAAGTGAACATTTCGATCAAAGGTCATTAATTAGTAACTTGGCTAAATTTGAAGAAAGTAGCACATCTTTGTTGTGGATGCTGTTTTTTGCTCTCCAGATCCACTGTCAGGACTGAAGAATTTATCCCCAAGATGATGGAAAGTTTTCTGACTGATAATCCTCAGTTTTCAACCCCTTTTAGAAAGCTTGACTCAGCTGAAGAGAGCTTAGCCCAAGGTTAAACCCCTTTCCAGGGACAGCTTGTATCCAGTGACTTTTTGACAGAGGAGCCTAAAAGCCCAGGCCCCAAACCCAAATCCAGACAACTCTGAAGGGTCATCACAGATTCAGAGGTCACTGCTGGGCTGGCCGAGGCCTTTCTGGTACTGCAATACAGTCCAGCCTCACCCTCTACCCAATCCTGTATCTTTATTCTGCCTCCCATGGATGTTGATTCCTAAAGCACCTGCTAAGAAATTTCCCCAATGACAAACTCTGTGGCAAGTCAGCTTCCCTGGAAACCCAGCCCTGACATTCTTAGCTCCATTCTCCTAACTGCCATTGTGAACATATCAGGAAATTAAAGTACTAGTCTTCTCTTGACCTTGCCAATTTTTCCTTTGCTGACACCTACGTACCCTTAGAAGACTATAAAAGATGCAAATTTGATATAAAGATATTTGTTCAAAAGTGCTGGAGTTATCCATGACAGGATAACTTTCTTATGACTATCCCTGTCTAAAAGCCCTAGATAAAATTTCGAGTAAGTGAATTTCGTTGCTATAAATTAATTTTTCTTTTTCTGCCACCTGTTTTATCAATTCTTACATCTAACTGTTATGTTGTAAGCGTCATCACAAAAATCATGTGAGGGTTTTACTATCTGTCCTGAGTAAAATTTGCAATAAAACTACAAGGAAGACATTATGAGAAAGGAAAGGAATACTAACACTGGAATTTCTTGCATCAGAGCAATTCTAATAGTGGAGCAATTTTATTTAGATGGAAGAGGCCTTCTTGATGCCCTTTGTACCACTTTAATTTGGGTGATATTTTATTACCTTAGTGCAAAAGTTCAATCTTATTAAAATGTATGCTTTTAAACTCTTATGACAGAATAATTTCTAAACAGTCCTTATTATTTTTTTCTTCTATTCTGCTTATCATTACATAAATCTTATTATATTACCCAAATACTTTGCTCATTCCCATTTGCAATTCTAAAAGAAAAGGAATTACATAGGAGATGTTTAGTCAGGACCTATTACACTAGAAAATTGTCCATATGAAGATATTTTTTCACATGTGATCAGTTAGACACCTTTAAATAATGTCTCTCCCTCACCTATTTGAACTCTCATAAAACAATGTTGTTCTTTTATTTTAGCCTTCACACACTACAGAAAGAACAGTCATCTACCTACTCCTTTTTCACATTTACTAAGAAAGATACATTTTGTGGATGTAGTAAAATTGGTAATAGCCACGGGCACTCCTGAATATCTGGGCAGTGCTTATCCCATGAGAAGGATCATAACTTTATGATCTTCTCCAGCAGGCAAGTAGCATCCCTGATGTTGATATGCAGACTGGATAATCTGAATTTACTTGCAGTATCAGTTGAGTCTTTAAGGGTTTTATCACCTGAAGTCATATGCCTTTTCAATTCTTGCATATGATTTCTTAATGCACTACAGGAACCAAGTGAAGCATTTTTCAAACTACCCACATTAAAGCGTGAGCAAAACTGAATGCAAAAGTATAATTTCTGGTGCATCTTTTTTTCAGTTTGGAAGGTATTTACAGACTTGCCAAACTCCCATGAGACAAATTCCTGGACGTAAGACCTTTGAGCATATTCTCATTCAGTATGCATGTGTATGTAGTCTTTGAGATGAAAGAAGCTGAGAGTTTGCAAAGCACTATAGGATAATACACCAGAAACCAATGCTAGGTAAACAAATTACTTAGTTGTGCATCTTTTACTCCATAATTTTCAAGGATTTGCAACCTTAACCAAAACAACTGTGTTTCAGTCAGTGACTCTGAGCAACATTTGTTAGGTGCTAGAAATTCTAAGAAAATACATTGTCCTCAAGGACTGAGTGCAACAGAACGAAAAATCAGGACTCAAGAATTAGAGCAGCTCTGACAAGCTCTGAGTCCTAGAAGGGAGTTGGTTTCATTGTCACTGTGGCTCATTCTTTCTCCAACTTGCCTAAGATGGCATGAGGTGATCTGTAAGACAAAGCTAGATGGAGAAAGAATGATTGCAGTCCTTCTGTGAAGAGCATTTATATTTGCCGTTTTCCCCTTCCATTTGAAGTAGAAGGTCTTCAACTTCATTTGAGATTAATTGTTCTCAACCCATGGTACTACTTTTGAGAAAATAGTTTCCTTGTTAGTCTTTCTTTTTGGTTATATATTTAGGAAAGGATGCTTTGGAGAAGATGACAAAGATTGAGCATACAAGTTGGAAAATGAAATTGAAGTGACAGCTAAGGTTTGTCAACACTTTTCTAAGAAATTTGCAGATTGGAGAACTGCCCTCAACTTGCAACAACTTCTTTCCTGGAGATATGCTATGGTTATCATGTGATTTATTTTCCTTTTAAAAAGAATATCTAATCTGAACAGGTGGTAGACACTGTCTCTCTTTAAAAGATTTTTCTATAAAAAATGAGGCCAAACAAGCAAGGTAACTTCTTCATCAGTCAACATTTTGTTGTTACTCTCTCCATTTTTTCTCTTAGGCAGTAAGAAGAATATGCTATAAGATGGATAGATTCTTGCTAAGATCCTAGATTTCTTCTAACACTTATTTTTTCATCTCAAAAAGCATTAATATTATAATCCTGATATTATATGAAATATTATTTTAAAATAAAAATATTATAGCATAGTTTTAATAGTGACACTATAGATTCTGTAATTTATGTCCAGTTTACTTTACCCTTAACCAATAATACATAAATTTCACTTTTACAGTCACTGTCTAGTAGCACACCAGGTTCTCACATTTCCCATTTTCTTATTCATTACTGTAGTGCCACAACATATTTGATCTGCAGTTCCTAACGTAGATTGCGTCTTAGATTCTCCTATACTCAAACTCTTAGAGACTGAGAGACTGAAATTCTGTGAAATACTTTAATCACATTCTCTTGATGGCCTGGCATCTATTTGGTGCTGTTTTACTCTTATTTGCAGATGTATAGCTAATTTGTTAGCTAGCTGAGTGCACAGTCCTTAGTCTGATTGCTCACATAACTGCCAAAATAGAAAATCAAATTTGATTAGTCTTCCAAATTATTACCCCACATAAGAGCCCTATTAATGAGGAACTCCTTATTTCCAGAGTTCTGTTCCAATGTCAGGTTTTGACAGTATTAAATTTCCTCAAATCAAAATCCAGTACCGTATAGTTTTACCCATTTAACCTACTTGAAGCCATTTCAGTAGTTCTGGTTAACTGAGTGCTATTGTCTGAATGTTTGTGCCTCGCTCCCCAAATTTATATGTTGAAAACATAATGCCCCAAGGTATTGGGTTTTTGGAAAGTGATTAGGTCATGAAAGCAGAGCCCTCATGAATGAGATTAGCACCCTTATTTAAGAGGCCCCAGAGAGCTAGCACCTCCCTTCTGCCATGTGAGGGTACAAGAAGTCTCTAACCAGAAGAGGGCCCTCAGCCAGCAGTGCTGGCACCTTGATCCTGGACTTCTAGCCTCCTGTACTGTGAGAAGTAAGTTGTATGTAAGCTATCCAGGTCATGGTATTTTGTTATAGCAGCCAGAAAGACTAAAACACAGAAGGAGAATAATTTTTTCTCTACCCCCAACCCTTCACTCCTGCTTCGCTGATAAGCTACAATCTCCCAAATGTCTTGCCAGAAACACTTGCTTTTAAATTTACTTGTAGTGGCTTACCTGCTGACACAGAGTTTACCTCTAGCTCCATTTATTTTCATTATTTTCCAGCAGTTGCATTGTCTGTATGGAGGTAGAAACTTCCTCCACAATAGTTCTTGTATTTCTGCATGGAATATCTTCTTCTACCATTATTTCTTCCAAACTTTCTACATCCTTATGTTTCACAGATTTCTCTTAGAAACGATACATTGTTTTATTTTTATAGTTGAATTACTTAAAGTTCTAATGCAATGGTTGCGTTCTTTTCCTATAGAAATTAATCTATATAAATTCTGTGTATCACACAATTCTTGTTTCTATTTGTCCCATCTGTTCTATGCTTTTCCCTTCTCTCATTTCTTATATGTGTTGGATATAAAGAGTTTATTTTAACCATTTTATTTTTACCCTCTGGACTATTTTCAAAGTGAAACTACCTGTTTGTAATATTTACTCCTTACCCAAGAAATTACAGTCTAAGTATTTAATTTGTCAAACTCAACATTTAAGTAATATGTTTATCTTCACCTTCAATCACTTTGTGACTTAAATTTATAATTGGCATACCTTTTCTCACCTTTTAAAAAGTTCTTCTTGAAGCATAGATTATCTACAGTATTGTTTTAGTTTCAGGTGTATAGCATAGCAATTCAGTATTTTTGAAGATTATACTCCATTATAGGTTATTACAAGATAATGGTATAAATCCCTGTGCTATACAATACATCATTGTTTCTTACTTATTTTATAAATATAAGCTTGTATCTGTTAAACTCATATTCCTAATTTTTCCCTCCTCCCTCTCCTCTTCCCTTTGATAACCACAAGTTTGTTTTTCTATCTGTGAGTCTGTTTCTGTATCACATGTACATTCAATAGTATTATTTTTTTAGATTCTACCTATAAGTGATGGAGTATTTGTCTTTCTCTGACTTATTTCACAAAGCATAGTATTCTCTAAGTCTATTTATGTTGCTGCAAATGGCAGTATTTCATTCTTTTTTATACCTGAGTAATATTCCATTGTGTATATATGCTACCTCTTCTTTTTTTTAATTTAATTTTATTTTTTTAACATCTTTATTGCGGTATAATTGCTTTACAATGGTGTGTTAGTTTCTGCCCCATAACAAAGTGAATCAGTTATACATATACATATGTTCCCATATGTCTTCCCTCTTGCGTCTCCCTCCCTCCCACCCTCCCTATTCCA
>NW_020174442.1:7025602-7052334 GCF_003031525.2 Neophocaena asiaeorientalis asiaeorientalis | reverse complement strand
GGGGCACTGCGTGCGGGGCGGGCCTGCGGCGGCAGAGGCCGGCATGACGTTGCTCCAGCCTGAGGCCTGCCATGCGTTCTACCGGGGAAGTTGTCCCTGGATCCCGGGAACCTGGCAGTGGCGGGCTGCACAGGCTCCGCGGAAGAGGGGTGTGGAGAGTGACCTGTGCTCACACACAGGCCCCTTGGTGGCGGCAGCAGCAGCCTTAGCGTCTCCCGCCCGTCTCTGGGGTCCGTGCTTGTAGCTGCGTCTTGCGCCTGTCTCTGGGGTCCGCGCTTTTAGCCGCGGCTCGCGCCCGTCTCTGGGGTTCGCGCTTTTAGCCGCGGCTTGCGCCCGTCTCTGGAGTTCCTTTAAGCAGCGCTCTTAATCCCCTCTCCTCACGCACCAGGAAACAGAGGGAAGAAAAAGTCTCTTGCCTCTTCTGCAGGTGCAGTCTTTTCCCGGGACTCCCTCTGGGCTAGCTGTGGTGCACTAACCCCTTCAGGCTGTGTTCAAGCCACCAACCGCAGTCCTCTCCCTGCGCTCCGTCCGAAACTTGAAACCCGAGCCTCAGCCTGCAGCCCCGCCCGCCCCGGCGGGTGAGCAGACAAGCCTCTCAGGCTGGTGAGTGCCGGTCGGCACCGATACTGTGTGCGGGAATCTCCCCGCTTTGCCCTCCGCACCCGTCGCTGTGCACTCCTCCGCGGTCCCGAAGCTCCCCCCTCCGCCTCCCGCAGTCTCCGCCCGCGAAGGGGCTTCCTAGTGTGTGGAAACTTTTCCTCCTTCACAGCTCCCTCCCACTGGTGCAGGTGCCGTCCCTATTCTTTTGTCTCTGTTTTTTCTTTTTTCCTTTTGCCCTACCCAGGTACGTGGGGAGTTTCTTGCCTTTTGGGAGGTCTGAGGTCTTCTGCCAGCCTTCAGTAAGTGTTCTGTAGGAGTTGTTCCACGTGTAGATGTATTTCTGGTGTATCTGTGGGGAGGAAGGTGATCTCCGCGTCTTACTCTTCCGCCATCTTCAAGGTCCCCCCTATGCTACCTCTTCTTAATCCAATTGTCTATTGATGGGCACTAGGGTTAGTTGCATGTCTTGGCTATTGCAAGTAGTGCTGCTATGAACATTGGGGTGTATGTACCTTTTAAAATCAGTGTTTCTGATTTTTTTCTGGATCTACACCCAGGAGTGGAATTGCTGGATCATATGGTAGTTCTATTTTTAGTTTTTTGAGGAACCCCCATACTATTTTCCACAGTAGTTACTCCAATTTACATTCCCACCAACAATATATGAAGGTTCCCTTTTCTCCACATCCACCAACATTTGCTACTTGTAGACTTCTGATGATGGCCATCTGACAAGTGTGAGGTGATACCTCATTGTGGTTTTGATTTGCATTTCTCTAATAATTAGTAATGTTGAGTATCAGTTCACGTGCCTGTTGGCCATCTGTATGTCTCCTTTGGAGAAATGTATATTCAGATCTTTTGCTCACTTTTTGATTGGGTTGTATGTTGGGTTTTTTTTTTTGATATTGAGTTTTATGATCTGTTTGTATATTTTGTATATTAAGCCCTTGTCAGTCACATCACTTGCAATTTTTTTTTCCCATTTCATAAGTTGTCTTTTCATTTTGTCAATTTCCTTTGCTGTGCAAAAGATTTTAAGTTTAATTGGGTCCCATTTGTTTAGTTTTGCTTTTATTTATTTTGCCTGAGAAGACTTGGTATCAGGGTAATGGTGGCCTAGTAGAATGAAATTGGGAGTGTTCTTCCCGCTTCAATTTGTTGTAATAGTTTGAGGATAGGTATTAGCTCTTCTTTATTTGTTTGGCGAAATTACCCTGTGAAGCCATCAGATTGTGGCATGTTAGTCAAGGGAGTTCAAGCAGCTGGATTGCCGTCAGAGATCTGGGATACTCTGGGGCGCTGTTTGTGTAGGCGCCAACAGTGGCTGCCAACACTGTACCTGGACCACCCCCTAGGCCCCCAGGTTACCTCTGTGTCCCTAGATGGAGTCTTTTCCCAGGTCCTGGCTGCCCTAGGTCCAGTGCCAAGCTGTGGCATGGAGTGAGCGGGGACAGGACGTTCACTCAGCTCATATCAGGGAGTGTGGAGAGGTGGCAGCCACTAGGGCAGACCTCTCTCTGCCTTGTCTGGTGGCGAGCCTGCACCTGCTTTTACTCCTCACTAGTGGAGCCTACGTTTCTCCAGCCTTTCTATCTGTCCCAGTGGTTCTCCAAGCAGGCGCAAGTGAGGTTGTCTCCTCTGCAGAGAACCTCAGGACTGGGGCACCCAGTTTGTGGCTCGACCTGCTCTCTCTCCAGGGTGATTTCCCCACCCTGCAATCTCCATCTTCCTCTTAGTCACCCCCCCACCCAGGGGCACAGGTCCTGACCTGATGCTTTTTCTTCCCGTCCTGCCTGATTATGTGGGTATCTTTCTTGCAGCCTTGGTTGTATAGGAGTTCTGCTGCCAGTTTCCAGTTAGTTTTCCATGAGAATTTTTCTACAAGTGGATGTATTTTTGACATTTGTGGAGGGAGGTGAGCTCCACATCCACTTACTCGGCCATCTTTGTCCTCCTCTTGCCATAACTTTTCATTTTATATTGTATTTTTTTTAATTTTTATTTCTATAATACATTCTTATATTTTCAAATAGTCAATGCTTAATTAGTTTTACTTCAATTTTACCACTTACTTTTCCCTTCAGCCCTTCTTAAATCTTCCAGTTACGATGAAAACATAGCCTTTTTTTTTTTGACAACTTAAGTGAGGATTTTTTTTTATTGAAGTATAGTTGATTTACAACATTGTGTTTGTTTCAGGCGTACAACACAGTGATTCGGTTATATATATATATATATATATATATATATAAAATGTATAATATTTTTTCAGATTCTTTTCCCTTATAGGTTATTACAAAATATTGAGTATAGTTCCCTGTGCTATACAGTAGGTCCTTGTTGGTTGTCTATTTTATATATAGTAGTGTGTGTATGTTAATCCCAAACTCCTAATTTATCCCTCCCACCTTTGGTAACCATAAGTTTGCTTTCTATGTCTGTGAATCTATTTCTGTTTTGTAAATAAGTTCATTCATATCTTTTTTTAATATATATTCCAAATATAAGTGATATCATATGATATTTGTCTTTCTCTGGCTTATTTGAAAATACAGCCCTAAAAATTCTTTAGTATGGTTTACTTTGTATTCAGAAAGAGTTTTATCTTGGCCATATTCTTAAAATATATCTTTGCCAGGAATTGATTTATTGCTTTATGGTCTATTTCAGCACAGAAGAAAAGATAATTCCTCTGTCTTCTGGCTTCAACTCTTGCTACTGAGAAGTCAGCTTTCAGTCTGAATGTTGCTTTTTCAAGGAAGATATTCTTTTTTTCACTATTTTAGCTACTTCTAAGATGATCATTTTGTCTTTTATAGTTTGAAGTTTTACTAAAATGTGTCTGGGTCTATTTTCTTATATTTATCCTGCTTCAGATATTCTTTCTGCCTTAGTCTGTTTGTCCTGCTATAATAAAAATAGCAAAAACTAGGTGGCTTATAATCAACACTTATTTCTTTTACTTCTTTTCACTGTAGCCTCACAGAGCAGAAGGGGCAAAGGAACTCTCTCAAACCTTTCTTATAAGGGCATAGATCTTATTCATGAGGGCACTGCCCTCATGACCTAATTTTCTCCCAATGGCCCTACTTCTGATACTATCACCCTTAGGGATTAGGTTACAGAATATGAATTTTGGAGGACCCAAACATTGGAACCATAGCAATTCTTTTGATTCTGTAATGTGTGGATCGATATCTTTCATAAGTTCTGAAAAATTCTCAGCTAAGATCTTTTCTAATATGGTTTTCCCCAGTCACTCTATTGTCTCCTCCTGGAAATATGATAAGATACATATTTGGTGCATAGTATATTTACATCTCTTATAGTTGCCTCATACTTTGCATCTTTTTCTTTGCTATATTATGATTATTTTTTCTGTCAATTCTCTGTTAGATCTAGTATAATATAAAAGTTATCTGTTGACCTACTCAAAATGGGTAACTGAAGAGTGTTTAATGAAGGGGTGGTTTACAAAGTACAAATAGGATTAAAGAAAGCCAGTAAGGGATGGCAAAATACCCCTGGCTTAGCAGCATCAGGAAGCACCTACCACCCCTAGTCCTGAAGGAGGAAGTGGAGTGAGTTATAATAATCCAACAAGACCCAGAGCTATTAGGGGAGGGCTGCCCTGGTTCAGCAGGAAAAGAGCCAGGGGGCTAAATCTCAACTTGCCTCTTCTACCCCAAATTTTATCTTCTAATGATCTTCTGATGATCTCCTAATGGCCAAACCCAACTTGAAGACATGGGGGCAATGAAGCCTGGAACATAGATTAGGATGGAGAATACATTTGAAAGGGTAAAAGTTTCTGCTGAAAAATCTGCTGATAGTCTTTTGGAGGTTCACTTGTACATAAGTTGTTTTTCTCTTGCTGCTTTGAAGATTCTCTCCTTCTCTTTCACTTGTTGACATTTTAATTATAATGTATCTTGCTGTATGTCTCTGTAGATTCCTCTTATATGGAACTCTCTGAGCTTCCTGGACATAAATGTCTTTTTCCTTTTCCATGTTAGGGAAGTTTTCAGCCATTATTTCTTCAAATATGTTCTCTGCCCCATTATCTCTCTCTTTTCCTTCTGGGACCCTTATAGTTTGAATGTTGATCCACTTGATATTGTCCCATCAAGTCCCTTAAGCTACCTATATTCACTTTCTTAAAATTATTTTTTTCTTATTATTGCTTTGATTGGGTGAGTTTCACTGCCCCATCTTTAAGTTCACTGATTCTTTCTTTTTCCTGCTTCATCTATCTGTTGTTGAATCCCTCTAGTGTATTTTTCAGTTCAGTAATTATATTTTTCAGCTCTGACATCTATTTGATACTCTCTTATATTTTCTATCTCTTTTTGAAGTTCTCACTGTGCTCATCCATTCTTCTCCTAAATTTGGTAAGCATCTTTAAGACTGTCAGTTTTAACTCTTTATCAAGTATTTCACTTATCTCCATTTCTTTAAGGTTTTCTTCTGAGGTTTTATCTTCTTTCATTTGGATCAAATTCCTCTGTTTCTTTATTTCCCTTTACTCTCTTGGTTTCTATGCATTAGTTAAAATAAGTACCTCCTCCTGTTTTGAAGAAAAGGCCTGTGTAAGAGATGAATTATATTGTTCAACCCTGTCATAGTTCTTGGTTGTTCCTCCAATCTTTGTGATTGTCCAAGCACCCTATTTTATTTTTATGGCTCCCGGTAATTGAGGGTGTACTAAGACCTGTGAGTGTCCCAAGTGGGAGGATATTAGTCAGCACCTAGATTCAGGCTGATTGGAAGCTGGATCCTCATGCAGCAGCTTTCAATGTATAGAGATAATACAGTACTGTGGGACCACAAGCATAAGCCCCACCGGCCACCAGAGCCAGGCAATGTAGAGGTGTAGCTTGGAAACAGCCACAAAAATCAGAGCACCATAAAAAAGGGTAAAAGCTCCTTTCAAGGTGGTACCGGTGGGCTGGAGCATGGTGGAAGGAGAACACAAAAATTGTGTCCACTGGCCTCTGTTCCATGAGAACACCTTCATAGGCCACAGATGTGTGCCAAACCAGATGTCTGCCCTTCTGGCCAAAGCACCTAGACAAGCAAATAGGCCTCTTTCACAGAAAGCCTGGGAGTATGTTTCAGTCTTCTATCTATGCAGCGTCTTCAGGTGTTAACCAATCATGAACTGTCTCTCTGATTGCTACAGTCCTTGGGTCCCAGGAAGACAAGATCCTTTGGTCTTTAGAGCCAAGTGATCAAGGGTGTCCCCTGGGCAGCAGCCACAAAAAATAGGGCACCAGATGCATGTAAAAGCTCACTGCTAGGAGACACCAGTGCTGTGGAGTGTGGCAGAGGGAGAGTGTGAAGATAGACCTGGCACTTCTGAGGTGTCTGGAAAGGATTGGCTCTTAGATCTGTATTTAATTAGAAACCTCCCCAGGCCACAGCTATGAAGATAAGCTAATAGGCCTCTTTCTTGTAAAATCTGGCCCTTGAGACTGTTGCCTCTTGCTGTCCTCTGAAGGTGATAATCACTTAGGACCTCTTTCTCCTTGGTTGCTACCATGTGTGACTCTGGAGCATAAGCCCCATTGGCCACCAGAGCCAGGCAATCTCGTGATGTCTCCTGGATGGCAGCCACAAAAATCAGATAACTAGAGTTGGTTACAACCTTTGTTCCGGGAGATATCATTGAGCTGGAGTATAAAGACGGTGCCTACTGACTGGCATGAGGCAGAGAGAGTGAAAAGATGGCTCATGCCAGCCTTCATCCCTGGAGAGTATCCCAGCAGGCCCTTAGATGTGTGTTAAGTTACATACCTACCCCTCAGGCTGATGCTTTAAGATAAGCAAATAAGGCTCGTTCACATAAAGTTTGGGTGCGATTAATTGACAGCCTTTGTACTGGTCCCTGGGATGGGTGAGACCAAAGTACAAGCCCTTTGAGAGCCACTTCTCAGTGTGCTATAGCCTTGTGGGTCTCATGGATGTGAGCCCCAGTGGTTTTCAAAATTAATGTTTCTGGTCTCATCTCTCAGGTGCAGGTCTTAAAAGGTGGGGTTCTTGATGTGGGGTTCAAACCCTTCACTCCTTAGGGAGAAGCTCCAGGTTTTTAGTTCCCTCTCGATTGTAGGTTGCAGTTCCAGGGTTGGGTGTTATGGTGAGATTGTGTCTCAGCCTCTGCTACCCATTTTGATGTTTTTGTTTGTTTGTTTGTTTGTTGTCTCATTTGCCCAATATATAGGAATCACTCACCTAGTGTTTACAGTTTTTTCCAGAGTAAAGTTTTGTACATGCAGTTGTTGATTCAATGTGTCCATGGGAAGGGGTGAGGTCAGGATCATCCTATGTCACCATCTTGAACTAGACACCTATAGGTTAATTAAATCAGAAAATTATCTTAATTATCTTGTATTAACTTTTCAATAATAGCAATATTAAGATTTTCCCAATTTATAGTTCTTTTAGCTTTGACAGTCTGCTTGGCAATGCTTATTGTTAAGTTGCTAAAAGTACTCACTATTTAAAAGCTCCTGGGCCATGTTTCTACATAATTAAAAAGAGATGGGTTGGTGAAATATTGATTAGACTTTTTGACTCACAAGTATAAGTATTTCCCCAGTGTACACTCTTCCACCCTTTTATCGAAGGTTTTCCAGTATTTTCAGGATTCCTCATATGAAATAACTTTGAGAAAGAAAACATTTGGAGAGTGCTTTTAACCTACTATTGAAATTGATCCTTAGCTCTTGTGTAAGTTCTTTTCATTGAAATAGTTCCATAATTCTATGGATAAGAAATATCCATCTCTGTTGTCTACTTAAAAATTTTCAACCTTATTTCAGTGGGATATTAATAAAATGGAAAAATTTCACTCTATCTCTTTATTTTTTATATTTGATCCAGTCTGTCCCATTGGAATTACAATACATACTCCATTTTAAAGAATTAACCTAGTTATACTTGACATCTTCAAATCTAAAATACAAGCAGACAAACAAAAATAACTTCCAAAGAACAAGTATGGCATCAGGACAGGAATCCCAAGGATGCTTCACACTTATTTGAAGTTGTTACTTATGAGAATAACTTTGCTAATGCTTCCATCTGGTAATTTTCTTCAGCTGTGTGTTGAATTCTCTCTTGAGAATTATGAAGAAGCTTGTATAGAACAATGAGTGTCAAACTTGGCCCCAAGCTGCTTCTTCCTAACTAAGGTTTTGGTCCCTGAAATCACCATAGCTCCTGTACATACTAGGTTTTCAAATAATATTTCATATCAAAATTTTGAAAACAATAACTGTAGGATAGATATTGTCATTTGAATCACCTACCTATTAGGATACAAGTGACAGGAACTGTTATTAACATCCCTACGCAATGAATTTGAGATATATATTTTATTAAAAATTAGAGTAGATTTTTCAAATAAATTGTTATTAGTGCAGTGAACTCCATTGTATACTTAATTCTAAATCAGGTGTGAAAATCTAGTTTCAAATTTTTTTATTCAAAAGGTATCCATCAAATAATGCTATGAAAGATAAAGTATTAAATATGATTAACACGTTTTCTAATGTATTGCTTTGTCAATATAGTATTAGTAGAGATAATCTGTGTTAATTACCTGCCTGGCTTAATCTGTGCTAATAGCTAATGTAGGCTATTTAGAATTCATATAAACTCTTAGGGTTAACTCTTATCTATACAATTTTTTGCATATGTTAAATACATTGGATTAGTGTCAAATCACTTTATTCTCTCATTTCCTCCTTCCCTCTATCTTTTCCTTCCTCCTATTGTTCAGCAGACATTTATCAAGTACCTTCTATTGTTGATGTAGGAAGTACCTAACATATAATAAAAAATGAGAATATCTAGATATTAATTGTGGCCATATTTACAATAAAAACTACTTACAGTATATGTGTAGATTGGTTAACATATACAAACTGAGGCAAAAATAAGATCTTTTTTAGATGTCCTAACTTAATATTTATATTACTTATATTCTGAAAAGTAGAAGAAGTAGAAATTCCCAAAGTGTATCCTCAACTAAAGAATCATATCATCATCATCACCTCTACATTTTATTCACTGTTTACTATTTATCAGGAATCGAGTTACAGTGTTAACATGCATATTCTTATTTAATGTTCATGATAACTCTGTGAGGTACATACTATACAGTCCCTATTTTAACAAAGAATAAATGGATGGAAAGATAGTTGAGTATCTTGCTTTGTACCTGTTTCCACATCATATAAGTGGCATAGTGACCATTTGAATCTAATCAGTCTGACACCAGAGTCTCTGTCCTTGAGACTGCATTATACTTCTTCATGCTTGGGTAATATAGAAACTTAGTTTCTCATTCATTTACCCAAGTACCTTTCAGTCTGTTTGCATTATTTCTTTGATGCTCTGTTGCATAAACTTTTAATGGAAATATGTTTTGCATACCTTTAGGAGACACACGTGTTTAACATGATAAGCTGCTGCTTGGTTCTTTTATCATAAAATTTCTTCAGAAGCCTCTACCACTGCCCTTGCCAGATTTATAATTAAAATGAAACATTGAGCTGCTACAAAAATTGGTTATTACAGTACAATTTTTAAAGCTGACATTTTTCAAATTATTTTGGTACTCCCAGTTTTCTTTACATTCAGAACATCTCATTTTGGCCGGAGGCCAGGGTTTTCTTTTCAACCAAGGAAGAAAAAAAATTTATTGAAAAAAACTACAGAAACCCCTCAAATAGTGTTTTATTTTTCTACATTACGTGTGATTTTGGCCTTCTTTTTCTTTTCTTGACTGTTAACTCTTTTTAGTGCTCAGATTTTCTATGGAAATTCCTCTTTCCTATCTTACCCTCTCTCTTTCCTCTTCTTTGTTCTTTTTTTTCTTTTTCTTTTTTTAACATCTTTATTGGAGTATAATAGCTTTACAATGGTGTGTTAGTTTCTGCTTTATAACAAAGCGAATCAGTTATACACATACATATGTCCCCATATCTCTTCCCTCTTGCATCTGGCTCCCTCCCACCCTCCCCATCCCACCTCTCTAGGTGGTCACAAAGCACCGAGCTGATCTCCCTGTGCTATGCAGCTGCTTCCCACTAGCTATCTGTTTTACGTTTAGTAATGTTCTTATATACAAACTGTTTTTCTTTACCTTCAGAAAATAGTTCTTGAAGAGTTGGCTATATTGTTTTTCAGTGTTTGCTGCTGGTTTACCCTGGGTAACAATGAGTACTGAACTGGTACTTCAAACTTTTTTGGATAAGTTATTCTGATTTCTTTCCCTGTACTCAGTGTTAAATAAACTATGTTCTTTTTGCAGCTCCAGGACGTTCATAGTCAATGCATATTACTCTTCAGTCTTAAGATACGGTCTCAACTCTAAATGTTTTTAAAGTAAGATTTATTTATTTTGTTTCTCTATAATTAGAACATTTTTATGAGTAGCAAACTCATTAAGGTTAGTGTGTGTCTAAGGAAGTCGTGTTATATTTTAGTCTAGTCTGGTAATTTAGTTTGTTTCTTTAGATACCTTAGGTTTTACTTGCTTGACCCAGATGACTTCTTTCATAGTTTTCTGGTCTACGCATTTCTCTTCTGGATGCATATCCATGAGTTTTCTAATATGACCTCAGTAGTGGAGAGTAGTAGCAGATGGAGTGTTTAAATTCATGGGGAAAGGCTTGGTCCTTTTTTGGTCCATTCTGATATGGAGCGACAAACCTGATCTAATTATACTTATGATTGATCACTGATCTGGGATTGGCACCACCCATGGGCAAATGTTGCAGAACCTGAGATGCAGTATATTTCTTTCTGTCTTTTCAGTGAAGGCTCTGTCATCTCCTCTGACAACTTGGCCTCATCTCAGCCACTTTATTGTCACAGTATAGATGACCTCAGGCAAGCATGCATGCATGCCTGACATCTCCTCAGGGGCAGGTCGAATCTTGCAGGACCTCTCAGGGCAGGGAATACTATGGAGAAGTGGGAATTGGGGGCTTTTTCCCAGAAGTGAAATGTGAAGCAGGGCAATATTTAACCTTAATAATTATTTTTTTTCAAATGTATGTACAAGTTTTAAAAACCAATACATTTGTTATGGGAAAAAAAACTACTTCAGTGGACTTCAGATGCTTAAATATTTCTGAAGGACCATTATTTAAGATAACTAAAGATTTCAGTTTTATAACTGAATGTAGCTACAAATGTCAAGTGATTTAGGAGGTAAGAAAATTACATTGTTTGGACAATTAAGGTTAGACATACTGAGAGAATTCAGGTTTTTCTTTTTATTAGGATTATCCTTTTTTTCTGCATTGAAAAGCTCTAGAATGTAGTGGTTTAGAGCAATATCTCTTTCTGAATTCAGATTCTGACTCTTTCATTTAGTAGCTGTGTGATCTTGAGAATATTAGTTAAGCTCTTATTCTCAGCTTCTTTGCCAAAAAAAAGGACATAATAAAAACACATACCTCACAGAGTAATTTAGAATAAAGAAAAAAACAGGTAATCTCCTGTAATAGTACTTAGAAGTTAATAATGATAATAATAAATGTGGCTACAAGTATTAAAAATTTTATGCACTTATATTACTAGCATATAGTATTGTTTCTAAATTTCAAAACTCACATTTATGAAAACACTCCATAGATTATAATAAGTTCTTACTAATGATATTGTTTATATTAATGTATTACATGCCATTTCTCTCATCAGGAAGAAATTATTGAAAGTGTCAGCACAAAAATCACATGAATCTCTGAAAGAGATTATGTGAAGAGATTCATGAAAATATAAAAGGATCCTAATTCAGTTTATGCATTGCTAAAAACCCAAAAGTAGAAAATAAAGGAAATCATTTTGAATATGTCCATTTTCCTCTATCTTCATCACCATAACCATCATCCTAGTCCAGCACCAGGCTCTCTTGCTGGTACTGTTATTTTCTAAGTTACTTACTTTTGTCCATTGTAGCCTCTCTTCCAAGTTGTCCCACACATTCAGTAACAGTGATTGCTTCAAAACAGCAAATTTGATCTTGTTTGCTCTGTTTTAAACTCTTATATGGCTCCCTATTACATTGAATGAAAACAAAACTTAGTGTCATGTCACTGAAGAACATGAGAATAAAATCCCATGTTCTTACTATGATCTGAAAGCCCCTACATGCTCTGTACCCTAAATCTATCTGGGTTCACATCCTATTGTTATTACTCAATAACTTATCTCCATCATACTAGACTTTTTGCTAATCTCAGGAAAAACAAGTAGTCTTCTACTTTTAGGTTTTTGTGCTTTCTCTATATTATCTTCCCTCAAATAATTTAGTGCCTCACTTCACTCGTGGTGCTCCTTTTACCTCCACAAAGAGAAATCTCCTACCCACCCTATCTAACAGTACACTTCGTATCACTATTTTCTTGCCCTATGTTATTATTCATTACAGAATATTTACCTACCTATGACAAATAATATTATATGTCTGTACATTTATGTTTTTTTGTTCATGCCTCCACACTAGATTATACATTGTATAAGAATAGAGTCATCCTTGAAGAATACCAGGTACATAAATATATACTGAATAAGTAAATAGTAAGTGTTCAGAACATATTTGGTTAATAAATATATTCAGGAATGCAGGAATTCTACCTCCAGCCGTGTTTGTATCAAACAAAGCCTCTTATAATGCATAACTGGAAAATCTGAGTAATGTTTAATAAATATTCCCTAAAAGAATAGATCTACCAATGCACTGAAAATATGAGGGATCCATGATCAAAGAGAGAAATAAAGAACAGAAGTGACTACAATATTCTGGGTAGATTTTTACCTTGAAGTGAAACCATTTCTAAGCTAAAGCATCCAGGTATAGAAGCCAAGTAGCTGAAATTATCTGAAACACAAAATCAAGTGATGAAGAAGCCCCATGGAAAAGATTAGAGAGACAGAGAACCAAGTGGAAACTCATGACTGAGATATGGACAGACTGAGTAGAGTTGTAAGCAATTTTATTGAGGTAGGAGTAAAGAGAATGCAAGAGTAAGTAGCCCAGGAATACATCACAGACTGTCAATTGAGATGCCTGAAGGTTAATATGGCTACTTATACTAACATGAGTAAATATTATCCAATGATAGACCACTTTTCAAATACTAAATCCTTACTTCAAATCAGTATATTGGTGGACTAGGTCAAAATGATATGCCTCTAGTCTATACATATGCTAATAGCAAAAGAAAATCCTCTCTCAAGTAAGACAGTATCATCTAGACTTTCAAATCATCTATCCAACATTTATAATGCCTGACATTTAATCAAAAATTGGCATTCTAGTATGTAAGAGAAAATAAGTATAAATCAAGTGAAGGAAACAGACATTAGAAATAGACCCACAAGAAATACAGTATTTTAAGTTTTAGAAATATACTTACATACGTTCATTTTAAAAGGTCCAAAGAGACTAAAAGTCTATAAAAATTACCAAATGAAATTATTCAATAAAACCATAATAAATAAAATTCAGAATCCAAAACATAGATTTTGCAGCAGATTAAATAGAGCTGAAGACAAGAGATTGTACTGGAAGACAGTTCAGTAGAAAATTTCCAACCTGTATCAGAGAAATTAAATAATGATAATACAGAGTTTTTTAAAAGACTTTATTTTTTAGAGTAGTTTAAGTTTACAACATAAATTGAGAGGAAAGTACAGAGATTTCTCATATACCCCTTGCCTCCACACATCTATGAACACCACATTATCAACATCACTTACCAGATCATGTTGTCAAGGATGACTCTACATTGATATATCATAATCACCCGATGCCCATAGTTTACCTTAGGGTTCACTCTTGGTGTTATACATACTATGCATTTGGACAGATGTATAATGACATAGAACCATTATTATAATATCATACAGAATATTTTCACTGCACTAAAAAGCTGCTGTGTTCTGCTATTCATCTTCTCACCCCCAACCTAGCAACCACTGATCTTTTTATTATCTCCTTAGTTTTGCTTTTTCCAGAACGTCTTATGGTTAGAATTATATAGTATGTAGGCTTTTCAGATTGCCTTCTTTCATTTAGTAGTACGCACTTAAGATTCCTCCATGCCTATTCATGGCTTGAAAGCTCATTTCTTTTTAGCACTAGATAAGGTTGTATTGTCTGGATGTACCACAGTCTATTTATCTATTTTCCTACTGAAGGACATCTTGGTTGCCTCTAAGATTTGACAGTTATGATTAAGACTGCTATAAACAGCTCTGTGCAGATTTTTGTGTAGACTTAAGTTTTTGTCTCCTGTGGGTAAATACCAAGGAGCATGATTACTGGATCATATATTAAGAGGATGTTTAGTTTTGTAAGAAGCTACCAACCCGTCATCCAAAGTGGCTTTACCATTTTGCATTCCCACCAGCAATGCATAGGTGTTCCTGTTGCTCCCCATCCTCACCAGTATTTGGTGTGGTCGGTGTTGTGAATTTTGGCCATTCTAATAGGTGTGTAGTGGTATCTCATTATTGTCTTATTTAAAATACAGATTTTAAGTGACATATATGACAGTTAAAAGGTTTAGCAGGTGTGTTATTTGGATATTAGAAGGAAATAACAGAAGATGGGACAGACATAATAAATAAGGAAATACTAGCTAAGATTATTTCAAACTGGTAAAATTCATCAATTCAAATATTCAGGAAATGTTGTGGATCTCAAATAGGATAAACACAAATTAATTATATGGAAACATATTATTATAAAAACAGCTGATAACCACACACAAGGAGTAAAAATGAAAATGACAGCTGAAATCTCAATAGAAATAATGAATGTCTATTCAGAATAATATACCTATCAAAATATAATATCTAAAAATAAAGGTGTAATAAGCATGTTTTCAGACAAAAATTCATAAAATTCATCACTAGAAGACCCAACTTGAAGAAACCCAAAAGAAAGTACTTCAGATAAGTTGAGAAAGATCCCAGACTAAAGCCCAGTATGTGCGAAGAAATGAAAATTGAAAGGGGATCATCTAACTGATTAACTGAGCATTAATTATTCATTAACTGAGCATTAATTATCCAAAGCAGTACTAGTATCTTAGTTTAAAATATATGTATTACTAAAATGCATGGGAACAACAATAAAACAATAGGCAATAGGGACGTAGTTGTAGTTAGTGCTAAAACCACAAAACACTTGATTCATTTTAGATCTATTAAGACATGTATATAAATGTAATCTCAAGGATAAGCGCTAAATTAATATATCAAAAGAAATCTATAAGGGCAAACATGCATAAGTGAAAGATACTTGATTAATCTGAAGAAAGGCCCCCCAAAATGAGAGAAATGGATTATAAAGTAATTAAGGAAGATAAGCCAATCACAGAAGTATGAATACTATATGCTCTCACATGTATATAAGGTGAGATATCTAAAATATTCAAACTCATAAAAGCAGAGAGTAGAATGGTGATTTCTAGAGTCTAGAGGAAGGGAGAAATGGAAAATTGTTGTTCAAGAGGTATAAAGTTTCAGTTATACAAGATGAATAAATTCTAGAGGTCTGCTGTAAAACATAGTGCCTATGGTTAACAATACTGTATTATACACTAAAAATTTGTTGAGAGGAAAGAGCTCACATGTGAAGGGCTCTTATCACAATAAAAATAATTTCTCTAAGAAATTGCCTTTATTTGGAGAGCAAAATGACTACTGTGATTTGAAAAAGCAGTTAAATAGACATTAGTTCTGTATTATTTCATCTTGTGTGGCTTTTGTTTGACTACATATTATTGTGATGATTTTTACTTCACTGCTATTGTAATAAGAGCACAACTCTTTATGTAAGTGTTTTTTTCTTGATGTAAAGTTTTCTTCTGGAGGTTGAGAAAAGGAACACAATAGCATGTTTTACAGGTATATGCATTAGCAGCATTTAAGTATTTTAAAGTTTAGAGAAAAATAATCGTCCAAAATATTCAATATAGAAAGCAGAGTTTTAATAAACTATTTTGATTTAAATATCAGAGTTTCAGTGACAGCAACAATCAGTGTGTTTATTTACAAAGAAAATTATTAAAATAGTGTGTTATACGTAATATTCTCACTTGGTGAAATGTTATTTTATTAAAAGTCACAGATCTAATAATTTCATAATAGCCAGCATTAGTATTTAGTTAAAGCCTTAATGATACTATTTCTTGAACTGAAAAATAAATTTTCTATGATGAAACACCTATACCCATCCAAGTGCTAAATGTATTGAAATAGAGATTATTGTTAATCATGTTCCTGACCACATGCCTTAAAAATCAGAAAAGGAAGAAGTGGGACATGTGGAATAATCTCTTATATTTTAGCTCCACTTATTCTGTAAGCATTAAATTATCAATTCTGCACTTTATCTTGTGTTCATTCAGTGGTTCTTGATCTATCTTGGCTTTCAAAATTACACTATTTTTACATCTTTGTCTAACTATGTATGTCTCTTCCAAAGCAAAAATCTATTATAAATTTCAGAAGTGAGTTAAAGTGCTATGACAGTATTAATTTAACACGTGCTGTTTATTTAAGAGCACTTTCTGTTACTGCTAAGAGATTATCCCTCACCTATTTTTCTCCCTTAATCTGATGATACACAAGCAGACAATTTTTCTTCCTAATATATCTCATAATTTGTATTCATCATATGTTATTCCATGAGACAAGTTTTCAATTATTTTACACTTATCTTTTGTCTTCCTACTAGGAAGTAAACTGTAAGCTGAATTGTAGCCAGATATTTATTGAAAATTACATATATATATATATATATATATATATATATATATATGATACATCTGATATTTATATGACAGCAAGAAGATTCATATAAAGAGTGAAACAAGACAGTTGGGATTTGCTCTATTTCCTGAAACTAAGTTTTGAAGCTCTTTGTCTTTTCTGAAAATATCGCCTATAAAAATCATCTGTACCCCCTGGAGTTTTCTTTCTTGGAAAGCTTGTAACTATACATTCAAAATCTTTAGTAGATACAGAAATACATTTACATATATATTTACATATATATCTTCCTGAATCATTCAAAAAGTTAGTACAATTCATGTAGTTGTCAAATTTATGATTATAAAGTTATTGGTAGTATTATCCTATAATAGTTTAAGTATTTGTAGTGATGTCATTTGTCTCATTTCTGTTATTGGTCATTTGTGTCTCCTTTATTATGATCACCCTGATTATAAATTTATAAATCTTACTGACATCAAAGAACCAATTTTTGTGGTGTGGATATTCAATTTTTTATTGTCTTTTGTTACTTTAGTTTCCAGCCGTATGTTTTTTCCCTTTATTCTGCTGGATTAGGTTTTATTCAGTTTCTTAAGGTAGTATCTGTAGTCATTGACTTGAGACTTTACTTTTTTTTTTTCCAATATAAGCATTTTGTACTGTGAATTTTTCTTTTCTAAGCATGGCTTTAACTGCATTCCACAAATTTTGGTGCGTTGTATTTTCATTTTCACTTAGTAATTTCCCTTGATATTTCTGCATTCACCCTAATCTTTTGTTAGTTTTCTTAGAGTAATTTAAAAGGAAAAAATATAAATTTAATTTTACCTACATTTCCTACATTTATTTCATTTTCAATTCTCTTTTTAGTTGTAGTTGTTCAGATCTAGGCTTCTGTCTGGTATCATATTATTTTTAACTGAATAACTTTATTTCTGTAGTTTGGTGACAATGGATTTTCTCAGTTGTTGTTATCATATAGTCTTAATTCTCCATATGATATTTTGGGCATAGTTATAAATTAAAAATTTCTTTTAACACTGTAAAATTGTCACTTTATTGCCTTTTGGTGTGTCTGATATATAAGTCATACATACAAAAATCAACTCAAAATGGATTTAAGACTTAAATGTAAGATCTGAAACTGTAAAAATACTAGAGGAAAACACAATAAAATTTTCATGGCACTAATCTTGGCATTGATTTCATGGATATGACACAAAAAGCATAGGCAACAAAATAAAATATAGATAAGTGAGACTATATCAAATTAAAAGGCTTTTGCACAAGAAACAACAGCATGGAAAAGCAACCTAAATTTCAGAGAAACTATTTACAAAGCATGTATCTGATAAAGAGTTCATTTCCAAACTATATAAGAAACTCCTACAACTCAATAGCAAAAAACCAAAATAACTGAATTTTAAAAAGGGCAAAGGAACTAAACAGACATTACTTCAAAGAAGACATACAAATGGCCAGTAGGTGTATGAAAAGATGCTCAACATCACTAATCATCATGGAGATGCAAAACAGAACTAACGTGAGACGTTATCCCATACCTATTAGAATAGCTATTATCAAGAAAGCAAAACACAACGTGTCGGTGAGGGTGGAGAAATTAGAACGCTTACATATATTGTTGGTGGAAATGTAAAATGGTTCAGTCACTGTGGGAAAAAAGTATGCAGTTTGTGAAAAAATAGAAACACCATATGATCCAGCAATCACACTCCTGGGTATATATCCAAAAACATTACAATTATAATCCCAAAACAAATCTGTACTACCATGCTTATTGCAGCATATTAACAATAACAATGGACTTCCCTGGTGGTGCAGTGGTTAAGAATCCACCTGCCAATGCAGGGGACACAGGTCTAGCCCTGGTCCGGGAAGATCCCACATGCCATGGAGCAACTAAGCCCATGCACCACAACTACTGAAGCCCGTGCACCTACAGCCTGTGCTCTGCAACAGGAGAAGCCACCACCATGAGAAGCCTACGCACCGCAACAAAGAGTAGCCCCCGCTCACCACAACTAGAGAAAGCCCGCATGCAGCAATGAAGACCCAACGCAGCCAAAAATAAAAAAGTAAATTTATTAAAAAACAAAACAAAACAATGACCATGATGTGGAAAGAACCCAAATGCCCAATGACAGATGAATGGCTAAAGAAAACATAGTATATACATACAATGGAGCATATTTCAGCCATAAACATAAGGAAATCTTGCCATATGCAACAACATGGATGGATCTGGAAGGCATTATGCTAAGGGAATGTCAGTCACAGAAGGAAAAATACTGTATGACTCCACTTATATGAAATATCTATAATAGCAGTACTCATAGAAGAAGAAAATAGAATGGCGCTTGCCAGAGGGAGGGGGAAATGGGAAATTGTTAATGGGTATAAAGGTACAGTTATACAAGATGACTAACTTCTAGAGATCTGCTGTGCAACAGAGCTCCTATAGATAACAGTACAGTATTGTGTCTTTAAAAATTTACCAAGAGGGTAGATCTCAAGTTATGTGTTCTTACTACAACAAAAAAAGCATAGGGACACAAGAAAATTTTTGAAACTGATATTTTTTACCACCTTTGCGGTGATGGTATGACAGGTATGCATGTATATGTCCAAACTCATCAAATTATATACATATGCAGTGTTTTTGCATATCAATTACACCTTTAAAAATCTGTAAAAAGAATTATAGGTTTGTGATATTTCTTTCATCTATTTTCTGGAGTGTGTTGTTTCTTCTCTCTTATGATAAGATAATAGATAACCTTAAGACACACAAAATTCTCAACAAGGGTCTAAATTAGTAAAAAGAACCAATTATAGAATGTTTTAAAATAAATCTATTATTCTATACATATATAATACATATGTATACTGTATATTACATATATTCTTATATAGACTATGATATATTCTAACTATTTCTTTCTAGTACATAATGAATAGATGATATTGATTTCAATCAGCATGTTAGTTGTCTGTAATCATTTTAAAAATAGGAGTGACATTTTGTGCTGTCTAGACACTGACCTAATAAGTAGGGAAACTCTGTGGTCCCGGTTCTGTTCTTTTCTTAGTATTCTGAGGATCTCTCTCAATTGTTTAAATATGTTTGTCTTTATGTTTGAGGGTTTTTTAACATTGTGCCACTTTCCTGGGCAACAGTCTCAATAATTTGATTGGCTTTATTTTCTTCATAGGCAAAATTAATGCAATAAACTAAATTATGTTTCATCTCAGATCTAGAATTCTTCTGATTCTAAATTGACTTTCTCTTTTTTGTTAAGATATAATTAACATATCATCGTATATTAGTTTCAGGTGTGTAACATAGTGATTCGATGTTTGTATATATCGCAAAATGATCACCACAATAAGTCTAGCTAAAATTCAACATCATACATAGTTACAGATTTTCTTTTTAAATTAAGGCTTTCAAAGTGCTTTAAGCCTACCAATTCTCATTTTAAGACTTTTAGTGTTGCTCACATTCTTACAGATGACAAACTCCTTTTATAACTGGACAATGTAGTGATCTTTTCTAGTAGACTTGCAAGTAAATAAATAAATTTAAATTAATGAGGCCCTGTGCCAATTGGTTTACCATCTCCTTTCTTAACAAGCAATTTTAAACTGGTTTAACTGGTTTTACTTTTTCAAGCTAAGGTGAAATTATTAGACAGTAATAAAGTTATTGAATTGGGGTTTTATGAGATTTCCACACACATGCACACAAAATGAGACTCTGGTAATATTCAGTCCCCTTCCCTCAATAGTATATTGCAGAAGGAGTTTGATTCTCTATGTAATATATCTCTTTTTCTCTGACTGTTTTCAGGAGTTTTTGATTATCTCTAGTATTCAGCTGATTTAATTAGATATATCTAGTTGTTTATTTTTGTTTGGCATTCATCCTGTATGATATTCTCAGAATCTCTTGGATTTGTTGTTAGGTATCTGTCATTAATTTGTAAAAATTCTCAGCTATTATGTCGTTAAATACTTCTGCCTCATGTTCTCTTTTCTCCTCTGGTATTCCAATTTTATTTGTGTTAGATTACTTGATATTGTCCCACAGTTCTTGGAAACTCTGAATTGTTTTTCCCATCCTTGCTTTTTTCCTCTATGTTTCTAAGAAGAATTTTTTTTTTGAA
Source organism: Neophocaena asiaeorientalis asiaeorientalis (assembly GCF_003031525.2). Taxonomy (NCBI): domain Eukaryota; kingdom Metazoa; phylum Chordata; class Mammalia; order Artiodactyla; family Phocoenidae; genus Neophocaena; species Neophocaena asiaeorientalis. The sequence continues at coordinate 7,031,740 of NW_020174442.1, read as the reverse complement.
GTCTGAAAATAAAGCATGTAAGATAATAAGTGCCATAAAAATTTGTTTAAGAGAAATTTAGGAGAAAACAATGGAAGTGATAAAGCATTAGGAGCTATTTATATTCAACTTTAAAAATATCTTCTGAATATTTAGATTCCTCTCCACCCCTAAACCTCTATTCTAACCATTCCTTGTTTTTCTTTCTCTCTCATGTTATAATAGACCCATCAAGCTCTTTTCTGTAGTCCTAATCTTGTATGCAAGTCAGTCTCCATACTTCCACTAGAGATAACTTCTTAACACAAAAACCTGGTCATGTTATTCCCTTTGCACACTGCCTCTTGACGTTAAGATGAGATTTTAGAAGTCTTATTATTTCTGCCAATCTTTCCAGGCTGTCTATCTCTGCCTCTGCCTCTCCCTCTAACCCCGCCTTCACCATTTGAGGCATTCTGGATTCCTTTCCAAAAATTTGTTCGTTTTTTCTCTCTCCCTTTGTCTTTTGCAGCTGCTATTCATTCTACTTGGAACTCTTAAATCCATAAAATCTTCTTTGACTTCCGAGGCCATTTAGATGCCCCTCCTATGTTCCCTGTAACATTTCTATATCTTACATTGTCTCCTTAGCTTTCCACACTACAAGGGTTTCAAGAATAGGACCTAACCTGTTTCGTTTATCATAGTGCCTGACATATACTGTGTGCTCAATAACTATTTGTTTATTTCTTTGATTTCACTTGTTTTATCTCATATATTTAGGTAAATTTGTGCTTGCACTATCATTCTGAATTTTGATTTTATTTTTGACTGAGGACTCGTTTTGTTTTTGTTCATGTATTCTTAAAAGGTACATATTTTGAAATGCGGGGATTTTATTCCCTCTGCTAATAACGTTTCCCCAGATATTTTGTGACTATTTTTCCACTCGACTTGTTTCTTCAGAGAAGTCATCCCTAACCACTCCCATCATTCTCCATTCACATCTATTCTCCTTATATTATTCTGTTCATATTAATGATTGTATCTAACATATTCTTAAATTTATAATTTATTATCTGTCACTCATTCAATTATAAATTCCCTGAGGGCAAGGACTTTGCCCAGGATTTGGGTCTTGCACAAAATAAATGATTGTTGAATGAATGAATGATAAATTTTATTAATAGACCTTTCTTTTGTTTCTACACTAAATCTCAGATGATCATGGATTTCAATGTGCAGTCATCTTGATTATTTTTAATATTTTATTCAGTGATATCAATATTTTTTTAAAATGTATGAATCCTTTGTCGAGTTTTAGATTCCTTATAATGATATTTTCATGAAAAATATTTGAAAACTTTCCTTCCTTCTCTGATCTGGAATAATTTAAACAGGGATTACTAGTTCTTTGAAGACTTTATTTAATGACCTTCCTCTGCTGTCACTGTAATAAGATTTCTAATATTTATTAATGTAGTTTGGTAGTTTATTTGATATAGGATATAAAAATTATCATGTTACATGAAATAGCATCTTATTGTTTTTATTTTATATCTGATTGTACTTAAATACTTCTAATTTTTTTAAAATTTTTTGTACACTCTGTAATTTTATTCTTTCTCCTCTCCTCTCCTCTCTTCTTTTCTCTTGCTGCTTTTCCCCTGCCTTTATCTCCAAACTCTTTCATATGCACACCAACTCAGAAACTCATAATTTCTATCTGTTTGAGATATTGGTTTGTCTATTTATTTGATCTTTGCAATGGCATTCACTGTTCTAGTATTAGATTTTAAATTTGTTTTTTGTTTTTATCTTTTTTTATATTACAGCATTTATTTTCTGGCACAAAGTTGTATAGTTCAATTGCAATTCATTTATTACCATTCTAAGTGAGAATGTTTAACTGTTTTATTCTTTGTAGGAATTTTGTTTTATTTTTACTTGCTGCTAATAAGATTTTAATATACTTGTGCATCAAACATGTTTACGACATATATCTAGGTTTAAGATTCAATTCATTGATTGCCTGAAAAATGGTGATTTCCTTCCGTTTTTCTTTACCTTTAGAAAATTTTATTTTTTATTCTCCTGGTAACTCCTGCCTGTCCATCTTCTGTTCTCTCACATTATTTTCATATCTTTGTCAATTTTTCCATTTTTTCTACTTAGTCAAGAATTTTGTCATGTCATTGGTAAATTTCAGGCAATATCAATTAAAACCATGAATACATTATGGTTACATTCCTCTAGTATGGTTTTTGGTCTCCTTGCCACCATTTCTTATTATATTCATGTTCAGCTTAAATATAATGTGATGCCTGTTCCTTAGATTCATATCTATTCACATTCCATTGGTAGCAATAAACTAATTTACTGAAATGTCCTTACAGTAGATTAATTTCATAGGACTTTCCATTTAGTGATCTAGATATTTTGCTCTTTACCATGTTCTGTCATTTTTTTTTCATAAATGTATGATTACAAAGTCAGTAGTTTCTGTACTCATTATCAAAGATGTCCAGAGGTAGCTGAAATGCAGTGGTCACCATGAATAATTGTCCTTGGCCTTTTCCTCCTACTATAGACAAGTTGGCCAAATAGTCATGGACAGTGGACCCTTGAACAACGGGATTTGAACTGCGTGGGTCCACTTATACATGGATTCTTTTCCACTAAGTGTGTACTGTAGTACAACAGGACATGTGGTTGGATGAATCCACAGTTGTAGAACCACAGATAAGGAGGACTGTCTATAAAGTTATACTCTGATTTTCCACAGTGCATGGAGATGGCACGCATAACTCCCTCATTGTTGAGGCCTCAACTTTATTTTGTAGGACAAATTGAGGTACCTAACTCAGAGTTTAATTCCCAGTTCTAGGCAATTTTAAAAATTAAAATAACATTGAAATGCAGTTTTATCCCTCTCACCCTACTATTTCTGTGACATTCTGAGTAGAGGTACTGCATAAATACTGGTTTTCAGCATGTACAGCCTCTAGGGTTTCTTTCCTTAACCCTACCTATAGTGTTTTTTATGAAGGGAGTACAAACACTATAATTCACCAGGCCTCCATCATGTGTTTTTTTTACTTTTTAGTTAGTTGTTTTCTGGAACGTTTCAGAATGTATTTGATTGCAGTAAAGTGTTCATGGATCCGTTGCTTTATTATCTTCCTCAGTTTGTCTCATTCTTGAAGCAAAGCCAGGGAATACCCCAAGCTAAAAGCTGAATACGTTTTGCTAAGCTCTGCTCTATTTATTTTATACTGTGTTATCTGTAGACTCCATATTCTTGCATTATACAATATGTTATTCCTAGATATTTTCCTTGTTCTTAAGATAGAAAAAAAATAATTTTATTCTATTTTAGGCAAAAAATGAGAAATGCTATTTTGAGAAAGTTTAACATTTTATTTTTAATGTTACTTAGTGTTATAATTGTAGGAAATAACTTGTAAAGGGTAATTATTGTTCAAGGTTCATACACATTTCAACTGAAAGCATTTTTAAAGCAACTCGAGTTAGATACGATATTCCATATAAGATATAAAGAAATAGAACGCTAATATTAATTTCCTGTATATTTGGGGCAGAAAGCCACAAAATTGTGAGATGTTAGGATACATAAGGGAAGATACCAACATAATACTTGACTAAACAATTAATATTGGTGGTGGAATAAATGTATCAATAGATAAAAGATTAATTGGCTATGACTAAAGTGTGATCAATAAAACTAGCATTAAATGGTGGCAAAAATAAGTGTGATTAATGTGAAGGGGTGGTAGCAGTTAATGTAATAAAAATTTGAGTGAAGAGGAGGAAAAAATAGTTTTTCCAGAATTCCTGCTAAAACTGTGTTTAAATATAGTTTTCTTAATTTTAGTGGTGTATATTCAATGAGAAAATTCAAGTATGGGAAAATACTCTTATTAGTTAATTAATTCAACCTTATTGAGACAAGATATTCATTTAAAAATCATCAATTTTAAGTGTACAGTTCAAAGTTTTGTATTTTATATACATATATATTCATGCAACTACTATCACAGTCAAAATATTTATTTTTTCTATCCCCCACATTCAGTTAAAAATGTTTCATCATCTCATTCATGATTTTTTTCTTTAATCAATGGGTTATTTAAGGTGTATTATTCAACTTCAAAATATTTTTGCTAGAAGTACTCTTTTTTTTGGTCTTTGTGCTTTAATTTCAGGTATAAGTTCCTTGTGGTCAACCTTCTTGGTATGATTTCAGTTTTTAAAAATTTATTGAGCTTTGTTTTATGTCCAATAATATGGTCTATCTTGGTGAATATTTTATGTGCACTTCAAATAATTGTTAACCTGCTGTTGTTAGATGAAGTGTCCTATCATTATTGGTTGATAACGTTACTCAAGCCACCTGCATTCTTACTGAATTTCTCCCTACTTATATCATTGATAATTGAGAATGGAAAACTTAAAACTCCATTTATAATAATGAATTTGCTTTTTTTCCCAGTTATATCACATGTGATTCATGTGTTTGAGTACATATATACTTTTTCTTAAGTGCATATATACTTCTAGAATTGTGAAACCATTTTGATGACTTGAGCACTTTATCATCATGAAATGTCTCTTCTTATCCCTAGATACATTTTTATTCCAAAATCTGCTTTGCTGATATTATATAGTCATGCCAGCTTTCCTGTGTGTAGTGTTTGCATTGTATATCTTTTTCGAGCAGTTTACATTTAACATATGTGTGGCTTTATAGTAAAAGTAGATCTTTCAGAAGCACATGATTGGATACTGCTCTTTTATCTTATCTGACCATCTCTGGTTTTCAGTTGGATAGTTAGACCCTTTATATTTAATCATGAATATTGACATATTTCAAATTAAGTGTATTGTTTTCCTTTTGGTTTTCTATGTTTCCTTTTGGTTTTCTATGTTCCTCATACATTTTTAACATTTTTCTTGTCCTCCATTGAATGAATTGAGAATGTTTTATGAATCTATTTTAAGTCTGCTATTTATTAGATTATTAGTTATATCTCTTTTTGGTATTTACTATGTCTTTTACACTATATATTTAACTTAATCTACCTTCAAATAATTGTATACTTCATATATTTTTAAAGAAACTTACAGTACATATCCACTTCCCTGCCCATCCTTTGTGATACCATTTTTATACATTTCACATGTACATTGTTTTGAACCCATACTACATTTCTCTTATTTTGCCTTAAATGGTCACTTATTATTCAAAGAGAATTTAAGATGAGGAAAAATCTTTCATATTTATGCACATATTTGCTATTTCTGGTGATGCTCCTTCTTCTGTATAGGTCCAAATTCCATGTTCTTTTGATCTGAAAAAAACTTCTGCAATCTTTCTTACACATTTTTTGATGATAAATGCTATCAGCTTTTTATTGTTTAGCCTTAAAATGTCTTTATTTCACCTTTATTTTGGAGATATAATTTTGGGGGGGTGTAGAATTCTACGTTGGCACTTTCCCCCTTTGTAGTTTAAAGGTATTGCTCTATTGTTTTCTGGATTCCATTATTTCCGACAAGAATTCTATTTTTATTTGTGTTCCTCTCTTAAATAACATTTTTGAGCTTAATTGAGATTCTGAGACCAGTACGATTATAATTTTCATCAATTGTTAGAAAACTTTTGACTGTTTGGTACTCTAAAATCTGATTTTTCTGGTGCCACAGGTCACCAGAATTTTTTATTGGTGGTGGTGTCCTTTTTACCCTGTTTCATTTGGATAGATTCTATTACTGTGTCCTAAAGTTCACTAATCTTTTCTATACTGTCTTTTGTAGTATTAATTTTCATTTCTGGTACTTATTTTTCATTACTCAGTGTTTAATTTGGGTTTACTCTTCATTTGTATTTCCTCCCCTACTTATTTGAGATATTGACCATATTTACAACTTTTTTAACCTCCTTGTCTGTCCATTGTATTATTTATGCCATTCTTTTGTGTGTTTCTATTGATTGATTTTTCTCTTGATTATGGGTCATATTTTCTTGCTCATTTTCATGAATGTTAATTTTAAATTGAATCCTAGACACTGTAAATTGTATGTTATTTGATGTTACATCTTGCCGTTTTCCTAAGTGAGTGCTTGGTTAATTTTTTTTTTTTTTTTTTTTTTTTTTTC
>NW_020174442.1:6993061-7025420 GCF_003031525.2 Neophocaena asiaeorientalis asiaeorientalis | reverse complement strand
CCTCAGTGTGTGTTTGGTTAATTTTTTTTTTTTTTTTTTTTCTGTTATGCAGTTAATTGGAATCAGTTTTAATCCTTTTCAGGCTTGTTTTTAAATTTTGTTGAGGGATGCCCAGGAGCATTTTAATACAGAGTTAACTTTGACCCCCTACTTTGCAAACACGTTTTACATAATTTCATTCAAAACCCTTGTATTACAAGGTCTTTATATTCTGGTTTAGGGAAGCACAAATATTTCTTAGCCTTTTGTGAGCTCCAAAAAATTTTCTGCCTACTTCTTTCTGGGGGTTCTTTCCTGAGAGTGAGGTTTCTTCTCATAGCCTAGCTCAGCTTATATCCAAAGCCTGGAGGAGATCCCTCATCTCTAGAGATGTCTCTTGGTGTGCAGCTTTCTCCTTCCTGGTACTCTTTCTCATAAATTCTAGTCACCTTCACCTGCTGGTACTCTTATCTATTTCTGTTCAATTCATCTGAACTGGTGGGTTTGGGTTGGAATTAATCTCATGCCCTGGAAACTGCCATCAGGTGGTATATTTCTAGAGTTTTTCTTCCTCCTCCATTTACTCAAGAATTATAGTCCTGTGTTGCCAATATTTAAAAACTTGTTTCATATATTTTGTTTGGTTTTCTATCTACTTAGGACAGAAATCTAAATCTGGTTCTGTTAGGCCATTGTCATAAAGGGTAGATGATAATTATTTACTTTATTTCAACTTGAGTTTTGTTCTGCATTCCAATAGTTTTAACCTATTCTGAAAATAAAACTCAGTTATTTTTACGTTTTAATTCTACCACCTCCAACCAGGTCATGCTGCAATTCGCTAGGGAGGGTCCATTTACCTTGAGTCTATATATTAGTTTCCAGGAGAGCTATTCCTTAACCAAGATAGTTCAATCAGATCCAGTGTTTTTTAGATTTTGAATTATGCTTAAGATCCAGAAATTTATGATGCAGCTGGAAGCCTCTGTGCCTGGCTTATAGACAAGCCTTTTTAGTTACTCTGAAAAATGTGAATTAAAGTTGAGATTAAACATATTTATCACGTAGTTATTTCATTCACGAACTATTTTTTAAGCTTCTACTAGGTGTCAGGAATTGCTCTAGTATTAATCCGTTTAATTCTCATGATAACTATTCAGTAAAGAAACTGTTATTATCCACATTTTATTGATGAGAAAAATATAGCCACAGCAAAGCGTAGTGACTTGCTTCCTAATCTCACAGCTAATAAATGAAGTAAAGAGGATTTTTACCCAAGTAGTCTATCTCCAGTGTTGGGATTCTTAACAACTATACAGTACAGCCCTAGATACAGTTAAAGCAGCATTCAGATAAGCATTTATTGTCTAAAAATACATATTCATAAACGATAGGATGAAAATAAGTGAATTGAGCAAATTAAAGTTAGAACAATAGCAACAATAAAATAAATCCAAAGAAAGCGTAACCAAGCTTAATAAAGGTAGAAATAGAAATTTTACAATTAGAAAATTTAAAAAGTGACCTCACTAATAAATTTATGCAAGAATTTGATCTTTGGGGGAAAATGATAAAACTTTAGATAATACAGTAAAAAAGAGGAAGAATGCATAAATCACAAAATAAGAAATGCTTTTAAGGAAATATCCTCACACACGCACACACAAAAAACTGGTTTAAAAGAATCTTAAGAAACAATATTGATTACTATACAAATAAATTTTAGAATATCAGTAGAATAGACAACTTTATAGGCAAATATAATTTTAAAACTGACCATAGAAGACAGAAAGCAAACTCACCAATCACAATAGATAAAAGAAAGAAAACTATTGAAGAACTACTCTCCAAAAGAGCACACAGATGTTTTCATGGGGCAATTCTATTAAACTTCTAAGAAATGAAAATTTCAGTTGTATTTAAACAATTTGAAGGAAGAAAATCTTTAAAATTCTTTTTAAGGTGCTATCATAATATTGGTATCAAAACTTAAGAAAAGTAGCACTAAACAGACAACTACAGATAATTCAAAAGCATTCTCAAAAAATGATATACTATTAACAGGTATGGCTTATCTATGAATTCTAGAATTATTCAAATAATTTTCTGTATTAATGGGAAAAGCATACAATTAGCTCCATAGATGTTAAAAAGGTATTTTGTAAATGTAACATCTGCTCTTGGTTAAAAACTCCAAAAAAAATAACAAGAGTTAGATAATTTCTTTGGAGAGGGGGATATATATCTATATATAGATATCTTCTGAGAAATGTTTATTTCTCTGCAGAGTGCCTTGGAGTGCTTGCATAGTGCTTGTTGGGTATATAGACAAATCTGCCTGCAGGAAAATTCTCTTCCATTTTTGGCTGTCTATCAAATCATGTTCTTTCTCCTCTCTTCTTCTAGAACATTGACTAGTATCCATCAGAGTGTGTATAAGTGTTGACAAAACATGAGAATAGACACTGGTCAAGAAACTACCACTCTTTGCCACTGTAAAATATTCTTGAATCACGAAATTATAAGCAGGAGGATAAAGAAATGTAGGATGAAGCAATATACACTATTTCAGCAGTGAATTAACTGGTTTCACGTCAGTTACTTAGAACATGAAGACCCAAATCCACGCCTGATTTTTAAGCTTTCTGTTATGCGTCCCACCTCAGTTATTTCCAAGGTTGCCATACTCCTTATTTCTAGTATGGGTTTGTTTCTATTCTTTCACTTCTTTGAGATTCATTTATTCACAACTTCTAAACATTGTGCAAAACACAGCAGAAGGAGTATTTCGTAACTGAAACTTATCACTGACAAGACCAACTGACATTGATCATTCCCCTTCCTTGATTGCTTGGTGCTCCTATGTTACAAGCTACCACTTTTGAAATATATTTTAAAACAATTTAATGAAGTGTGGTGTTTCTATGTTAAACACTTGAGTAAAACATAGTGTTCTGTATTTTTAAAATTTTCCCTCAGCATATCGTGGCGCTCATTTATTATAATTTCTTTGTTTGAATTTTTATGATTTTGAGGATTTGTCATTAAACTGTGCTTTTAGTTTTAATGGTTATATTTATAATTTCACAATTAATTAACTTTAGACGTACCTTAATCATACATTATGAAGAAATTTGTGCATATGTAATCTTTCATTACACTAGCTCATCTCATCTTCTTGGCACTTTCTCCTGGGGGCACTACTTCATTTCATGCCTAGTGCCACCCCCCATCCACTGGGACATGAGGGTGCTTTCTCTCTCTCTGGTTCTCTGGTAAAACCCCATGTATTAATGGCTTAAGTGTATATTAACTTGGCATTCATTAATATGTGTTTAGTTTTCGATGATTAGCAGCTGTAAAGCTGCTTGCCACCTAATTTTGCTTAGCCTCATTACAGCTTCCCTTTTGCGTATAGAATGTGCTGCATAAAGGTTCTCTTGGGCTAATGATACTAGACTTCACTCTCAGAAAAGACTCTGGGTTAGCTTTTCTATATACCTAACTTACTCTGTGTCCTGTGCGTCTCCGGTGGTCTATGATCTGCTATGGCTATTATCCCTTTATTTGGTCCAAATTTCCTTGTATTTATCAGTTATTCTAAGTTTCTATGGTTTGGCCTGTGACCGTTTCCTAATGAATTGAAGATAAGTTTTTTCTCTTCATTCTTTGTATTATTTGGATTGATTTTTGAAAAGACAATGCCATATGCAAGGCTTTCTTCCTTCAATATATCCTGTCAACTTATTATGGTACATATCGTCTTTCAAGTTGATTTATTGTTGCCTCAGATGTCTTTTACGCCTTGAATTTGAGCTCTTATCCCCAACATGATAACTTATGGATGGAAATGTTAGTGCTAAGTGACTTGAGGTCATTAATCTATGACTGTGACATATTAAATTATGTATTCCATTTTTCATGTGTGACAGACACATTATGGATCATTCTCATTTAATGCGTTATCATTTTTCACTGAATAACAAATGATGTGTAATTATACATGTTATTAATTACCTACAATTGTTTATTTCTTCTGAGCAAGTAAGAAAAAGTATAAAATGGAAATTCATTATTCAGAATAATAGTGCATATCTATGAAACTCATTATTAATTTCTAATCTGGCCATCTCTTTTTTCTTTCTTAATAGATAGTATTTTAAGTGAACAGCCTAAAAAATCTCTGTTAACATCTTGCAGCTTTATAGAGATTTCCTTTCTCATCCGTTGTTTCATCACATTCATATGGATTTTTTATAGTATCCCTCAAGTGGCAAAAACAGTATATTCTTTGCTTCTATTCATGAACAGAACTTAATATGATCTCTAGGCTGTAAAATATTTTATGTTATTTTTGTATACCTAAGTGTGAGCATTTTTTATACTACAGTATACTACTTTACACCTCATCAACCACGAGTTCTGGTGCACTTCAGTTGCAGAAATAGCAATGAGCTTTCTGAAGCAATGCCTAGTGTGCATTATAATAGCAAGGACTTTTAAAATTTTATTTATTTATTACTGTGGTAATAATCAATAGCATGAGATCTACCTTTTATATATAAAGGTTTAAGTATATTAACCATAAACACAATGTTGTACAGAAAATCTCTATAACTTATTCATCTTGCATAACTGAAACTTTATACATGTTCAACAGTAACTCCTCATTTCTTTCTCTCTCCAGCTCCCGGTGATGACATTCTGCTTTCTGCTTCTGTAAGTATTATGCTATATCCCCTATATCATATAAGGGAATCATAAAGTATGTGTTCTTCTGTGACTGCCTTATTTCACCTAGCTTAATGTTATCAAGATTCATCCATGTTATTGTGTATAGCAGGATTTCCTTCTTTTTATGGCTGAATAATATTTCATTGTATATATATATATATATATACCACATTTGTCTTTCTTACTATTTTAGTTAGCATTTTCTTTCTTTCCCCCTTCCCCTTTCTCCTTTTTTATTGTCCCTTCTCCTTTCTTTCAGCCCTTATTCCCTTCTTTCTTTTTTCTCTCTCTCTCCCTTCCTTCCTTCCTTCCTTTTGAGCACCTTTAAGATCTACCCTGTAAGCAAATTTAAAGTATACACTACATTATTGATAAGTATAGTCACATTGCTGTACATTAGATCTCCAGAACTTATTCATCTTGTATAATTGAAACTTGGGATGGTTTAACCAACATTATTTCATTTTTTCCTCCTCCCAGCTCCTGGTAACTACCATTATACTCTCTTGTTTTATGAGTTTGACTACTTTAGATTTCACATATACATGAGGTCATACAGTATTTATCTTTCTGTGTCTGGCTTGTTTCACTAAACATAGTACCTTCCAGGTTCATCCATTTTATCACAAACGGCAGAATTTTACTTTCTTAAGGATGAATAATATCCAGTTGCGTGTGTGTGTGTGTGTGTGTGTATACATAAATATACATGTCTTCTTTATTCGTTCATCTATCGATGAACTCTTGGTTTTTTTCATATTTTGGCTATCGTGAGTCATTTCCATGAACATGGAAATTCACATCTCTCCCAGATTCTGATTTTATTTCCATTAGATATGTATACCCAGAAGTGGGATTGCTGAATCATAAGGTAGTTCTGTTTTTTATTTTTTGAACAACCTCCATACCATTATCTGTAATGGCTGTACCAATTTACATTCCCATCAACAGTGTACAAGGGTTTCCTTTACTCCACAGTCTCCCCAATACTCGTTATTTCTTGTCTTTTTGATAATAGCCTTCCTTACAGGTGTGAGGTGTTATCTCATTCGTTGTGGTTTTGATTTGCATTTCCCTGATGATTTGTGATATTAACCATCTTTTCTTATACCTGTTGGCCATTTGTATGTCTTCTTTGAAGGAATATCAATTCAAGTCTTTTGCCCATTTTAAAAATAAGATTATTTGGCTGTTGCTATTAAGTTGTAGGAGTTCCTTATATATTTTGGAGATTAACCCTTATTGGATAGGTGGCTTACAAATATTTTCTCCCATTCTATAGGTTGCCTTTTCACTCTGTTGACACTTTCCTTTGCCTTGCAGAAGCCCTTTAGTTTGAGTTAATCCCACGTGTCTATTTTAATTATTGTGGCCTATGCTTTTGGTGTTACAGCCAAAAAACTCATTGCCCAGATCAATGTCGAGATTGTTCCCTAGGTTTTCTGCTAGGAGTTTCAAAATTTGGGGTCTTACATTTAAGTCTTGAATCCACGTTGAGTTGAATTTTGTGTATGCTATAAAATAAGGTCGAACTTCATTCTTTTCATGTGTATATCCTGCTTCCCAACCTATGAAATAAAAGGCTATATCAAGGTGGTAAGAATAATATGAGCAAAGACCTTGCAACATGCAAAACATTTGCTATTAAATTATATATTTGACTACCTTTCTATCCTTAATACACATTAAGGTTATCATCTTTGTATTTCTAGTCTCATGCAATTGAATATAGTATACTGATTCAAGTTGCTAATCTTTGTCCTCAGTACCTCTGGTTCTCTTTTAAATGCATTTCAAGTCCATTTTTAACTATAAGTCATTCCTGAAGTTCCCACTGATGTACTTCATTATTTGAAAATTTCTTCCATAACTTAGTCATTACCCCTTATTTTTAAACATCCTGCAGTATATTGATATTTTGCCTCTGTGTTTGGTCTTCTCAACTAGATTGCAAGACCTTGTATTGGCAGGTCCACAAATTATATATCTTTATATTTTCTACCAGTTCCTTCATAGAATAAACACTATAATAATATTAATCATAATAACTAGCTTTTCTTAGATTCTTATTACATGGCAGGGAAAAGTGAAAAAAAAAGATTGTTATAAATGAATACTGTGAAAAGGCACCTTCTGAATTGAACAACAAAAATTAAACACTTGGATAACTTCCAGGAGTTGCTAGTTAGATTTCTATGGATAGAGCATGCATGTTTATACAAGCTAATAGACAGACTAGACTTAATGAAAAATAATACCATCCTCATTCCTATGCTGCTATTCTGGCTGAGTTAGTTGGCTTCCATAGCTCTGCAGCCTCTACATATTCATGTTTACCAGCTGTATGTCATTGATGTATCAGGAAAGATAAGCTCCATTCATAACAGAGAATTTATGATTTAATTCAGATTGGTTGGCCAATGTTCCTTTGTTTGAACTCTACCACATACTTTTCTCTTTCATGCTCTGGGCCCTTTGCTTTATGCTAGTAATTGTGGAGACTCTTTCATCTTCTGGTAGCTATGCCAACAACATTCACTAGTTGAGAAATCGGTACACACCTTTTCCTCACAAGAGACCATGACGATCCTGCCATCAGATCTGCACATATGTGCAAGGAATTTATCTTTTCTTAGCTGACAGCAGTGCTCATGTACCCAGAGGCAAATGTGAATGTGCTTGAATACCCCAGGAAGATAGCCTAGGTCTACTAGATAGCTCTATCCTACTAGAGCTAAGGCAGTGTGGATGTTGGAGAGATGTTGTAAATGAATGTGTAGAAGCTGTTTGATTCTTCTTGGTGGGGCTTATCTCATTCAAGTCATCTTATATCCGTAGGATGAAGAGAATAAGAGGAAGCAATGTGAATTTTTAATCTAAACTGTGTTTTATTATGCACAAATGCTAACTTTCCCTAGAATGCTATACTGTATTTTGAGAGATGTGAAACAAAAATGACTATTTTTCCATACTGACATAGTGTTGAAATTCAACTAGTTCTCAGTGCTCATACCAGTTCCAGAAACGTGCTGTCAAAAACAAAGAAAATTACAGAAAATATTCTATAGAAACATTACGACTTTAGGTTTGATATCCTGTTAATATAGATAAGGGTTTCATTGTACAATTGCATCTCTAATTCTAGGCCGGAATTCGACATTATCCATTTATTTGCCTTATTTTATAAAGTCTTAAGTTGTATAAAATGGATTAAATTACAAATAAGTTAGTAACTCATTTGACACCTATTTTACATCAGGCACAGATATAGTTACTAGAAATAAAAATATGAATAAAATGTAATCCATGCACTCAAGAATATCAGTACAATTCATGAGACAGATATGTAAGCTATTAATATGATGACATAGTAATAAATATTTTCTTACTCATAGACCTTACTTGTGTATTGAATTAAAATATAGGAAAAGTAAAATGTTAAATAGAACATCAAACTTGAAATATTTCATTATTAGGTACTTTTTCTCCATATATTTTAATTAGAAAAAAATAACGTGGCAGACGTTACTCTATGTGAAGTTAAAGATTTGTAGAATTGAATGCTTACCTGTTTAGATTTTTCTGTGCTGGCAGTAAACTGTAAGGTTGACTTTCCTTAATATTTTACTATCGAATGTGATTATGAGACAAATTTAGTGTAGTTAATTCTATCAATAATTATTTATAAGGTCATAATTAGTGATTATGTGATGTTGCCAAGTCCTAGGTCATGTTATTGGGTTATAACCATTATTAATTCAACTTTTAAAGTATATGTAGTGTTAGTATTTCAATATTATATTGCCGTTTCTTTAACTGGGGATTCTGGGGCATTATTCTAGAAAATAATTAAGTACTCTCCCAGAACACTTTAGAAATAACATTATAATTAAAATAATCACTGTGGCAACTCTGCTAATTAAAGGTTAATACCAAACTCCCCAGCAGCTACCTTTTTTTCAGATGTTCATCATTTTCAAACACCTAACTTTTTCATGATTAGAACTCTTTATGTAATATCATATGGCCTAACTTGCCTAGTCTGAAAGATAAAAACAGCACATTTGGGAGATACGTTCATTTTAACCAAATTGAAATTGTTGATTGATTATTATGGTCACCATATAAAATTGTGGCCTAAGTTATTTTTAAACTGCAAGAAAGTGTTCCCAGGTGTCCTTATTGTGATGAGTACAAATTAGCAACAAGAAAATCATCACAAAATATCAACACTCTGAGCTCCTGCCTCCTTGGATGTTAATCTCTTTTATGTTTTTCTTTTTCCTTCTTACATAAAATTTCCCTTTGTCCTCTGAGGTATGAATCATTGCCCGTTCTCTTGCTACTGCCACTAGTCAGGTGTAGAAATACAAACAAACACACTCTTCTGTCTCTCCATCTTCTCACTGCCTATTGGAAGTGTTCTAGTTTATCAGTTCTTAAATGCTTTTTCCATGAACCTTATAGATGGGAAAAAAAAAACAGCTGAAAGAACACATGCTTTGATATTCTAAAAATTAAAGGAAAAACTTGAAATTATTTTTATTATTTATTTTATTTTAGTCAATGTCAAATTTAAGTACAGGTTAATAGTTTGGGGATAAAATCCTAGTTCCAACACTTAAATAACCTTGTGTAAGTCATTTCACCTTTGTGTTTCAGTTTTTCATTTGAGAAAGTTGGGTTAATAAAAGTCCCTTCTTAACTGAGTTTTTTTAAGGGTGAAATTGATCAACATATGAACAGTTCTTGAAACAATGCTTGATACAGAGAAGTACTGTATGTGTTCACTATTAGTAATGCAGTCAGTATAATAATTACTACCAAATACTCCCTTACTCCTATGTACAAAATTGAACCATTAAGGATGCATGACATTTATCTGTAACAATGAAAGAAAAAACTTTTATTTTGCATATATTGTTGCCTAGCAATCAGTCCTTATAGCCCAACATTGGGCTGGATTCCAGTTTTTGACAAAACCTGCTCTGGGTTCATCACTCATCATCATAGTCTTAAGGTGCTAAAAAGTAGAGTCCTGATGGCAACTCCAGAGATTTGCTGACAAACAAAGGAAGTTGGAATCCCTAAGAGGGCATAGGTACCAAAGACAGTCAGTGACTTTATAGTGCCATCCCTGAAGGTCTACAGGAACACAGTAACTACAAGATTTCTGCGTGTACTCCAGGCCAGGAATATATCTCCTCTCGTTCCCCCTAGTCAAGCCTGGCAAAATCAGAGGAAGCATATCCTTCTTCCTCTGTGATACATGCAGTGGAAGTAGCCTTGGACTCAAAGCATTTGTAATTTTCCAGTGTTTCCCCTACATTGCCACCTCAGCACCAGAGTGTCTAAACTGTGAGAAGTTTAGAAGATCCTCCTCAGATTTCAGGCCTGCATCCACCTCTTTTTTTTACAATACTTAGACTTTGGCACTAAGTGCTGCATACTGACCCACGCTGCAAATTCCCTGGTAGAAGATTTACTCCTCTGAGATCTGAAGTCCTTTCCTCTATAGGGCATCAGATATCTGGTTATATCCTTGAAATATCTAATAGCGATTCCTGAATCAGTTTCTTACAATTTCTTTGAGAGCAATTAGGTCCCAGTTCTAAGTTTTGATCATAATAGTAAGGTGTACTCTGACATTTTACTTAATATAGTTGAGACATTTGATGTTATTTCGTATCTAAGGTTTAACAATGTAATAGCTTGTAAAAGAAAGAATTAAACAATTTACTAATCAACAACGGGGATAACTAGAAAAACTTTGGGGTGTTCATATAATGCAATGGTATACCGTAATAAAAATAATCTAATTTATATTTATTAACATGAACACGTTAGAGCAATCGAAAAGAGTGTAGTACTGAAAGGAGGATACAGATAATCTTATTTATTGCAACTTAGTATTTAAACGTACTGAGACCTATTAACAATACTAAGAACAATGATGATAACAATAACATTTATTAAGCACCCATATGCCAGGCACTGCATGAAGCACTTTACATTGTTTATCTTACCCAATCTTGACCCTAACCCTATGAAGTTATAATATGGGGAAAATAAATTGCAGTGTTTAATCAGAAAGGCCAGGTAACATACACAAGGACACCAAACTATTATGTGGTAGAATTAGGACCTGAGGAGGCAGTCAGGTTCCAGAGCATGTACTCTCATCCTCTGGTGGAGACCAAAACATTCAGATTATCACTGAAGGATGGGCTTATCTATGAAATTAAGTGTTTTTCCTTAATTGTTTTCTTATATTTGTTCATAAGCACGTGTCATGAGTCCTAAGAATTACTAATTTTTCTTTTGTTCACAAATTATCTGATTATTTATTCATTCTAGAACTTGAGCCAGGATGAGGATGAAGCTCATCAGGCTACAATTTCACGGTGTCTTGTTTCACTTCTACTCAACATTGCAAAATGTTTTCCATTCATGTATACATTCTTTTTTTGCGGGGGGAGGGTGGATTTACCACATTTTTATTACAAGTAGTCAGTGAAAAAAAGGCTTTGAATAGCTATTTCTGTTTTTATCTGTTTCTTGGTTTGTCCACTTTTCTTCTCTCCTTTCTTTTTCTTCTTAATGAGAACAGTTTTTTTCTATGACAAACAAACTTTTATGCAGTTTTTAAAGCAAAATTAAGTCCCTGCTTAGGTTTACTGATGTTCTTCAAATTAGGATTTGAACTTTTTTTTCCTCTATGAACAGAACCATGCTTATATTTTTTAGCAGAAATTATTGTGTACTCACTAGTGTCAGGTACTGTTCTAGGAAATGGGAATAAAGAAGTTTACAAAACAGATAAGATCTTTTTGTGACGCTTATAGTAGGAGAAAATAGACATGAACAATTATGTATTTTTTATCATTATATTAAGGAAAACAAAACAGAATTATGTAGTAAACATTGAATAGAGTGTGGTAGTTGGTTGGTTGGTTGAGGAAGGCTTCTCTAAGGGGGTGATAATAAACAAAGACCTGAATGTTTAGAAAAAGCCAGCCATGTGAAGACTTCATGGATGAATATTTCAGAGGAAAACAAAGTACAAAATCTCTTAGGTAGACATGAACTTGGCAATTTTGAGGTCCAGAATTAATCTCTCTAGCCTTCAGTTTTTTAGTGCAAGGACTGTGAAAAGATATGAAGGCCTTAAATATGATCAGGAATGTCTATCAGAAGTCTGAGGTTAAAAGAAATATAGTAATATGTTTCTTTAAAAAAAAATTAAGTCGTTTTTATCCACATTCAAAGGAGAAAGAAATCCAACATGAAGAGCACCCCACATTAACATAAAAATCAAAATTCTGGCAATCCATCAAGAATGTGATAAAAATTAAAAGGAAAGCATGTAAAAGCTGTCCTCATTATTGTGCATTAATTCTTTTGTTCAATTATATTGGCAAAAGAGACTTCAAAACCAAGCAGATTAATGATCCTAAAAGTTTAAGCTCCCTCTCAAACTACAGAATTGTCTTGTGTTCTGCCTCCATCTGGTCTTAACTTTTTATTTTATGTATCATTATGTATTCAGCATTCAGTTATTGCAGTGAGGAGCATTTCTTTAGGAAAAAATTGACTGTTGCCACCATAGTAAAGGGACTAACACACTACGATTCAATTGAACCTTTGATGTTTGTTGTTTTTCATATATGTGGATTTTGAAAAGGAGTCTCACCAACTCCTCATATGGCTACGTTTTGACCCTCCTCTCGATACGGTCCAGTTTATGCAGCAGAAAGTTTTGTTTCCTAACTCTTAAGGACTTGCACACTTAAAAGCTTCAAATGAATCAACTCTGCCCATCAGTGACATATAGTATTTGAATCCCTTCATCGTTCTTTTAGCCTCAGGCGTTAAAGTTGCTTACATGGATTTTTTTTTTAATTCTGATATATCATACAGTTTTCTTTTTTTGTTTTTTTTTTTTTAGTTTATTGAGAAATAACTGACATACATCCCTGTGTAAGTTTAAGGTATACAGCATAATGGTTTGACTTATATATACAACTTGCCCTTTCTATCCATCAGATTCTGTATCTGTGGATTCAACCTGCCATGGATCAAAAGTATTAAAAAAAAAAGTTCAGAAAGCTCCAAATAAAAACCCTTGAATTTTCTATGTGCCAACAACTATTTACACAGCATTTACACTGTATTAGATATTATAAGTAACCTAGGGATGATTTAAAGTATATGGGAGGATAGATGTAGGTTACATGCAAATACTACGCCATCTTATACAAGGGACTTGAGCACCCACAGACCTTGGGTTTTATAGTGGGATCCTGGAATCAATCCCCTGCAAATACTGAGGGACAAGTGTATTGTGAAAAGATCACCACAATAGGTTTAGTTAACATGCATCATGTAGACACAATAAAAGAAAATTCTAGTGATGAGAAGTCTTAGGATTTACTCTCTTAACAACTTTCCTTTGTATCATGCAGCAGTGCTAACTATTGTCACATGCTGTACATTACATCTGTAATACTTATTTATCTTATAACTGGAAGTATGTAGCTTTTGACCACTTTTCACCAATTCCTCCTCCTCCTCTCCCATCCCACTAGCCACAAATCTGATCTCCTCTGCTGTGAGTTTTGTTTTTGCTTTATTTAAAATTCCACATAAAAATGAGGTCATACAGTTTTTCTTTCTCTGTGTGACTTATTTCATTTAGCATAATGCCTTCAAGGTCCATCCATCTTATTGAAAAGTGTAGGATTTCCTCATTTTTTATGCCAAAAAGTACTTCACTGTATTTCATTGTGTTTGTGTATATGTGTGTGTGTGTGTGTATATATATATACACACACACACACACATATATATATATACCACATCTTTATTCATTCATTCATCATTGGACACTTAGGTTGTTTTCATATCTTTGCTATTGAAAATAATGCTGCTCTGAACACGGGGGTGCAGATATCTTTTCGTGTTAGTGTTTTTGTTGCCTTTGGATATATTCCTAGAAGTGGAATTTCTGGAATATAGGGTAGTTCTACTTTTCTTCATAATGTTTCTACATGGGCTGTACCAATTTACAATCAATCAACATTGCACAAAGTGTTCCATTTTCTCCATATCTACACCAGCATTTGTTATCCTGTCTTTCTGATGATGGCCTTTCTAACAGGTGTGAGGTGATATCTCATTGTGGTTTTAATTTTCATTTTCCTAGTGACAAGACTTGTGATGTTAAGCATCTTTTTATGTACCTGTTGACAATTTGTGTAACTTCGTTGGAAAAACTGTCTATTCAGGTCCTTTGCCCATCTTTTAATCAGATTGTTTTTGTTGCTGTTGAGTGGTATGAGGTCTTATACATTTTGGATATTAACCCCTTATTAGGTATGTGGTTTGCAAATATTTTTTCCCATTCCATAGGTTGTCCTTTCACTTCGTTGATGGTTTCTTTTGCTCTGCAGAAGCTTTTTAGATTGATATAGTCCTGCTTTTTTGTTGGTGGTGGTGCTTGTTTTGTAACTTGTGCTTTAGGTGTGATATCCAAAAAATCATTACCAAGACCTGTATCAAGGAGATATTTTCTTATGTTTTCTTGTAGGAGTTTTACAGTTTCAGGTGTTAAACTTAAGTCTCTAACCCCTTTAGAATTAATTTTTGTGAGTGGTGTAAAATAAGGGTCCAGTTTCATTCTTTTACATGTGAACATCCAGTTGTCCCAACACCATTTATTGAAAAGACTGTCTTTTCTTTATCAAGTGTTCTTGGCTCCCTTGTCAAATATTAGTTAGCCGTATATACTTGGTTTGATTTCTGGGTGCTTAATACTGCTCCATTGGTCTATTTGTCTGTTATTATGCCAATATTATACTGTTCTAAATACTATAGCTTTATAGTATAGCTTGAAATAGGAAATATGATGCCTCCTACTTTGTTCTTGTTTCTCAGGAATTTTTTTGCTATTCAGGGTTCTTGTGGTTCCATATAAATTCATATAAATTTTTAATTTTTTCTATCTCTGTAAAAAAAAATGCTGTGGGAATTTTGATGGGGGATTGCACTGAATCTATAGATGGCTTTAAGTAGAACCTACATTTTAACAATATTAATAATTCTTCCAATTCAAGACCATGAGGTAACTTTGCATTTATTTGTCCTTTTCAGTTTCTTTCATCAATGTCTTATAGTTTTAGAGTAGAGATCTTTCACATCTTTGGTTAAATTTATAAGTATTAATTTGATGCTGTTGTAAATGGGATTGATTTCTTTTTCAGATAACTTCTTGTTAGTGTATAGAAACACTACTAATTTTTGTATTTTAATTTTGCAGCTTTACTCAATTTGTTTAGTTCTGAAAGTTTTTTTGGTGGATTCTTTAGGATTTTCTGTATGTATAATCTTGTCATCTGCCCATACAGTTTTACTTCTTTCTTTCAAATTCTGATTTATTTTATAAATTTAGTATACTTCCATATTTTATTTCCTAGTATTTTGTTGAGGTATTTTCATCTATATTCATCAGAGATACTGGCCTATAGTTTTCTTTTTTAGTAGTGTCCTTGTCTGATTTGGGTATCAGGAAAATGCTAGCCTCATAAAGTCACAGTTTGGAAGCATTCCCTCTATTCTTTAAAAGTGTTTGAGGATTGGTGTTAATTTCTCTTTACATGTTTGGTAAAATTCACCACTGGGGCCTGGGCTTGTATTCAATGGGAGATTTTTGATTACTGATTCAATCTCCTTACTGGTAACTGGACTATTCACATTTTCTATTTCTTCATGATTCAGTCTTGATAGGTTGTATGGTTCTAGCAATTTATCTAGTTATTCTTGGTTATCCAATTTGGCATATGGTTTTATGATCCTTTGTATCCCTGTGGTAGCAGTTGTAATGTCTCATTTTTCACTTATAATTTTGTTGCTTTGGGTCCCCTCTTTTTTTTTTTTTTACCGTCATTAGTCTTTCCTGGTCTCTATTTCTCTCCAATCTTCATTATTCCCTCATTTTGCTAACTTTGGGCTTGTTGTGTTCTTCACTTTCTAGTGCCTTAAGGCATAGAACTAGTTTGTTATTTGGGATCTTTCTTGCTTCTTAACGTAGGTATTTATTGCTATTGCTTTTCCTGCATCCCATAAGTTCTGGTATGCTGTGTTTCCTATTTATTTGTCTCAAACTTTTATCCATTGGTTATTCAGGAAAATTTTGCTTAATTTTCATATATTCATCAGTTTTCCAGTTTTCCTCGTTAGTGATTTCTAGTTTCATGCCACTGTAGTCACAGAATATACTTGGTATGACTTAGAATATACTTGGTATGATTAAGACTTGTTTTGAGGTCTATCTTAGAAAATGTGGCATGTGTCCTTGAGAAGAATTTGTATTCTGCTGTTGTTGGATAGAATGTTTTGTGTACATCTGTTAGGTCCATTTAATCTCTAGTGTTGCTAATACCTGCTCTTTCCTTGTTGAGTCTGTCTGCGTGATCTATCCATTGTTGAGAGTGGGACACTCAAGTCCCCCAAATTAGTTTTTGATTTATTTATTAAGGTGCTTCAGTGTTGGGCACATAGATATTTGCAACTGACAAATCTTCTTGATATATTGACATCTATCATATAATGACCTTTTTTGGTCTCTTTTTTAAGTCCATTTTATCTGATATCTGATATAAGCATTGCTTCCTCTGCTTTCTCAGGTCACCATTTACCTGAAACATCTTTTTCCATTCCTTCACTCTCAGTCTGTGTCCTTAAGGCTAAAGTGAGTCTCTTGTAGGCAGCATAACATTGGACCTGGTTTTTGTTTTCTTTAATCCATTCAGCCATTTAATCCACTTACATTTAAAGGAATTATTTAGATGTAAGGACTTACTATTGCCATTTGTGAATCGTTTTCTGGCTATTTTGTAGATCCATTGTTCCTGCTGTCATTTTTCATGTTTTGATCTTTTTTTGGTACCTTAAACTTATAACACACTGTCTTAAACTGATAAAAACTCATCTCACATTTCAGGTTATTGCTGTTATAGTTCATGTAGTTCTCATACCATGTAACTAATAACATTATTCTATTTATGGGTTATTTCTAATACATTAGTTTTTTAACTTTTAAACTAGAATTGTATTATGCACCACCAGTGCCCTATTACGAACTCTAAATTTGATTACCATTACCAGTGAGGAGTTTTACACCACCCTTTTTATAAATGATATTAATTAGCATCATTCACTACCACTCAAAGAACTCCCTTTAGCATATCTTATAAGCAGGTCTACTGGTAATGAACTTCCTTAGCTTTTATTCTTTTGGAGAGTCTTTACCTGGCAAAGCTGTCCTTCAGAACTGGAGGAGACAGAGAAGTTCTGAGTTGAGAGTTTTTATTTTTCTTTCAGTATTTTGAATATGTCACCTTATTCTCTCCTGGCCTAAAAAGTTTCGGATGAGCAGTCCATTGATAGTTAGGGAACCCTCATAAGACTTCTCTCTTTTGTCTTGCTGCTTTCAAAATTCTGTCTTCGACTTTTAATTATAATTTGTAGCACTATTTAGTTTCAACCCATTTTGGGTCCTTTGTGCCTCATGGTCATGGGTCTAGATGTCCATTTCTCTTATTGCTTTAGCTATACTCTCTGTCCCTTTACTCTTTTTCTTCTGGATTTCCATAGTGCAATTTTTTTTTCCTTTTCTTTGTGTCCCATAGGCTTTTTTCATTCTTTGCCATTCTTTTCTTTTTGTTTCTCTGACTGGATAATTTCAAATGCCCTCTCATCCAGGTGACTAATTCTTTTGTCTGTGATCTAGTCCACTTTTGAAACACTCTGTTGAATTCTTCAGTTTCTCTATTTTTCAACTCTGTGATTTCTAGTTGTTTATTTTTTGATGGGTTTTGTTTCTCTGTTAAACTTCTCATTTTGTTTGTGTTCTTATAGTTCACTAAATTTCCTTACGAGAATTATGCTGAACACTTTGAGCATTCCATTACTTTAGGGTCAGCTACTGGAGCTTTTTTAGTTTCTCTCAGTTCCTTACATTGGTATCTGCATATTTGGGTAATTAGGCCTCTATCCCAGGTTTTACGTTTGCTCTGGCAGAAAGAGACCTTCACCAGTCAGCCCAATACTAACTAAAAAAGATATACATGCGCCCCCCTGTTCATTGCAGCATTATTTACAATACCAAAGATATGGAAAACGCCTAAGTGTCCATCAACAGATGAACGAATAAAGAAAATGTCAAATTATATATATATATATATATATATATATATACATGCACACACATATATAGGAATATATATACGTAGGATTGCAATAACGTGGGTGGAACTTGAGGGCATTATACTAAATGAGATAAGTCAGACAGAGAAAGACAAATATCATATGACCTTATTATATGTGAACTCTAAAAAAAATAAAGAGCTCTTAGCTACAGAGAACTGATTGGGTGTTGGAGGGTAGGTGAAATGGGCAAAGAAGGTCAAAAGTTACAAGTCATGGGGATGTAATGTACAGCATGTGATTATAGTTAATAATACTGTATTGTATATTTATAAGTTGCTTGCTTATATAATAGGTCTTGAGTTTTCATCACAAGAAAACTAAGTCTGTATAGTGACTATTTTGCAACATTTACAAAAATTTAAATAATCCTCAACACCTGAAAGTAATATAATGTTATATGTCCATTAGTCCTCAAAAATTGGCAAGAAAACAATGCAATAGAGACTTCAAAAATAAAATGTCCATAGTACAGGAAAAGATGCCCTCCATCATTAGCCTTCAGGGATATACATACTTCAATCATAATGAGATAGTATATAATTTTAGAATTTAAAATTTAAAACACTAAATATACCAAGTATTGACAAGTATATGGCACAATTAGAACATATATACATTTCTGAAAGTATAGTATAAATAGTTCAATACTATACATTTCTGAAAGTATAGTATAAATAGTTCAATACTTTGCAAAATCGTTCTGCAGTATCTTTTCAATTTAAACATACACCACCATATGACCTATCAATTCAATTCCACTTGTAGGAATTGAAAAAACTCAAAATCCTTGTATGCTTGGGGGTGGTAATAGTGATATAATATCATACCACACAGTATGGAAAGAATGAACTGCTTCCACAGGAAACAAACTATATTAATCTCAAAAACAACATCATAATAAACAAAAATAAGCAGAAGAAGAGTACATTCAATATGATGGTTTCAAAAAACATATGTAACCCTGTGCTTTTTAGGGATGCATGCATATTCATAAACTGTGCTAGGGATGATAAACAAACACATTAGTTGGACTATCAGATTTGTAGGCAAGAAGAAAGATGAGATTCAGTAGGTGAGAGAATAATAGTACTGAGGAAATTGTTTCCCAACTGAGTGTTAGATAGGTTACAAATAAACTAGTCTATAATAACTAAATGTAAGACATAACTTCTAGTTTCAATAAATATTTCTGAGATAATATATTATGTGTGTATATAGCTAGCAGGTTAAGTCCCAGTTCATTGAATTCAAAACCTAAATTTAACTGTACTTCATGTAATCAGATGTAGAGCAGATTTTTTTTTTGTACAACTTAAAAACATACAAAAATGTCAACTGTTGCCTATAGATAAATATAATTTCAGGAAAAGTATTAAAATAACTATTACTCTGAATTTGGATTTATTCCCATGTATTTTAAGAATTAATGCTATTCAATGTTTCATCATTTGTCCTCAGGATGAAGTTTAAACTTTCAGTTGCTAGTCAATGTTTGACTCGAGCATTCCTAATCAGTGTCATTTTTGCTTGTTTTCTCTCTCTCTCACACACAGATTATTTTACTCCTGTGCTTAATTTCTAATAATCTTTTTACTTGAGTTTTTTGAAATGCTATCTACATTCAGAAAACTTTACCTCAATCCTCATATTGCCCTCAAATCTTCTGTGGCACCACTTCCTTAAAATCTTCATGTACTTTTATAAATGTTGTTAGGTGTTGTTCCAATGTGCTCCTACAACATTCTGCACTTACTTATCATTGCACAATTTACTATTTGTCCCCTCACTGTGATACAAACTTGAGGACCAAGACTGTTTCATTTACTGTTATATACCAAAGACCTCACATACTATCTACAAGTATTGTGTGCTTCATGTGTGTTGTGGAATTGCTTCATGTGTGTTGTGGAATTAATAAATACTTGTATATAGCCTTTTACACTTCAAAGCATTCTGCCTAATTCCAGCATTTTTATTTGATAAACAGCTAATTGTTACATTGCTCTTATAATAATGTTTTTAGCCCTTGAATTTTCAAATGTTTTCTTCTTTTTCATTTAACTCATCTTTTTGGGGAGCAACTAAGCCCATGCATGACAACTACTGAAGCCCGCATGCCTAGAGCCTGTGCTCTGCAACAAGAGAAGCCACTGCAGTGAGAAGCCCGTGCGCTGCAACTAGAGAAAGCCCACGTGCAGCAATGAAGACCCTTGATATATAAAAATCTATTGCATTTTTATACACACTAGCAAAGAACAATCCAAAAGTGAACAATCTCATTTACAGTAGCAACAAAATAGATAAGTAGAAATAAATTTTAAGTAGAAATAAATTTAGCCAAAAAAAGCACCCAACTTGTACAGTGAAAAATGCAAAATGTTCAAAGGTATTAAAGAATATCTAAAAAATTATGGACCCAAACATTTTAAAATGACAATACTCCCCAAATTGATCTATATATTCAACATAATTCCTATCGGTATTCCAGCTTTTTTAATCATAAATTGACAATCTGATCCTAAAATTGATATGGAAATGAAGATCCAAGACAATCTTGAAAAAGAGGAAGAAGTTGGAAGGCTCACACGGCCCTATTTTAAAATTTACCACCAAGCTAGAGTAATCAAGACAACATGGTACTGACATAAGGATAGTGATATAGATAAATAGAACAGAAGTGAGAGCCCAGAAATAAACTTTCACATTTATCAATGATTTTCAGTCAGTGTGCCTAGACAATTCAGTGAGGAAGGACCAATCTTTTCAACAAACAGTGCTGTAACAACTGGATAGCCACCTGTGAAAGAATTCATTTGAACCTCTACCTCACACCATACACAGAATTTGACTCAAAATGAATCACATGTCTTCATGGAAAAACTCAAACAATAAAACTCCTGAAAGAAAATATGAATACATTTTATATTATGCCTTGATTGTTTAGCTGTAACACCAAAAGTACAAGCAATAAAAGAAAAAATAGTAAAATTGAAGTTCATCAAAATTTAAAACTTTTGTGCTCAAAGAATACCACCAAGAAAGTAAAAAGACAATACACAGAATGGGATAAAATATTTTCAAATCATATTTGATAAGCAACTTGTATCTAGAATATGTAAAAAAATTTATAATTCAGCAACAAAAAGACAAATAATCCAATTAAAAAATTATCAAGGGGGATGAATAGACATTTCTCCAAAGAACATAAACAAATGGTCAGTAAATACATGCAATGATGCTCAATATTTTTAGTCATTAGGGAAGTGCAAATCAAAACTACACTGAGATGTCAGTTGACACCCACTAGGATGTTTAAAATCAAAGACAGTAACAAGTGTTGGTGAAGATGTTCAGAATTTGGATTCTTCATCTATTGATGGTGGGAATGTAAAATGGTGCAGCCACTTTGTGAAATATTTTGGCAATTCCTCAATGTGTTAAGCATGCAGTTACCCTATAACCCAGCAATTCCATTCCTAGGTATATACCCAAGAGAAATGAAAACATATGTCCCCTTGTACATGAATTTTCATAGCATTATTCATAATTACCAAAACTGAAAATATCCTAAATGTCCATCACCTTGATAAATGAATAAACAAAATATCTGTACAGTATTCCGTATAGGCAAATCCATAAAGACAAAGTGGGGCTGGTGCAAGTTCAGAAAGTGGCTGAGGAGGGAGTGGAGTGGGAATATGGAATGACAGCTAACAGGTACAGTGGTTTCCTAATGGGTACAGTGGTTTCTTCTTGGGGGGATGAAAATGTTCTAAAAGTACATTCATTTGTGAATATATCCCTCTTGTCTTCAGGCATAGGGACAGCAAAAAGTTAGTTCAAGGGTACTGCACTATGCTTTGTAGTTACCTTATTAAAGCACCTCCATAAATAGACCTTTTGTAAATAAATACTTAATTTAACCAGTTTTTCAAGTGCCATTGATTTTTCTGTTGGATCCCCAAATGATATGTAGTAAAATAACTGATTATTTATTTTGGTGTGGGGAGAAGAGAGGATTGTATGATTGTATTCACAACAGTAGGACCAATAAGTCAAGGTCTTTTTGAGAGCTAAGACACAAAAGTATATTTTCCTAAGAATCTATTTAAACTACACAAAGTAAAATAATTTTATAAATCCGTGTGTAGATTTAATTGTGCCATACTTTGCTGTGATTCTATTGTCTCACATCTATTACTTGGAGGAAGTTCTATTAATTTGCTTTTTTATTTCAAGAATGTATATTTTGGTGTTACATAAGATTCAGAAAATTCTATTACGTACAGAACGTCAACCTGAACTTTATTGCTAGTGTAGCCAACTTAAACAATGATATAAAGGTATGTTACACTAACCTTAGTAATAATGATACATGGTCCAGACAACAAATAAATACAGGAAAATCCTTGCTCCCCAAGAGAAAGATAGACATTTCTTGGCATTTCGCAGTAACTGTGTCAACAACACCCACGTAGAGTATGTCCATCCACATATCCTCTAAAGTTGAACATATCTCCTCTGTAGCTACTAGATTATTTTCCCTATGTGGGACTCTGGATTTTAAATGCCAAATCAGGGCGAAGATTAATTGTTCACTGAGCTACTGACTGTTCAAATACCCTTAAGGACTTTGTCTCTTCGCTAACAGTTTGAAGGGATAAAACCTTTCCTAGTAGGTTAAATGATAACTCATAGAACATATTCTTGAACCTAGTAATTCTATCCACAGTAGTTGGAAAGCTCAACGAGATAGTTGGAAAGCTCACAGTAGTTGGAAAGCTCAACGAGATAATCAAAAATATGTTCTTCATTTGGGCCAACGTTGTTGATACTAAATCCCAGATACTAAATCCCATCCCCTTGGGGCAAAACAAACGAACAAGTTTGTATTTCTTAGCTAAAGTCATTATTTAAAAAAAAAAAAAAAAAAAAGGCATTGGATTTCATTTTGCCCACCAGAGGGTATCTGTACTATTGCTAACACTTCGTGCTGTTTCTGGATTAACATCATGGGTCTGGTGCTACAATCTATATCTAAGCTAAAAGAAAATTCCAATATCATATGATATCACTTATATGTGGAATCTAAAAAAAAAAACGGTACAAATGAACTTATCTAGAAAATGGAAATAGAGTTACTGATATAGAAAATAAAATTATGGTTACCATGGGGTAAGGGGTGGGGGAGGGATAAATTGGAAGATTGGGATTGACATATACACACTACTATATATGAAATAGATAACTAATAAGGACCTACTGTATAGCACAGGGAAATCTCCTCAATACTCTGTAGTGGCCTATATGGGAAAATAATCTAAAAAGGAGTGGATATATGTATATGTATAACAGATGCACTTTGCTGTACACCTGAAACTAACACAACATTGTAAATCAACTATACCCCGATACAAATTTTTTTAAAAAAAGCAAAAATTCATACCAGCTCAGTTCTTGCAGCTTACAAATTGCTTAAATCAGGGAAATATCAGATCATAGTTCTGGAAAGCCTTCAATATCCTTCTTACAGTATTTTTAGTTATACCTATTGTTTCACAGCTATACAATTAGGTTGTCTCAGTCCTAAGTGCTTGTGTTCACTGTCCTAACAGGCGATGCAGACTTTTCATGTTAATCAAATTCAAACTAAAAGTGAGACCTACTCAAGCTAACCTTTATCTTCAAGGAATTCAGTAAGAATGGTGTAGATGTGACAACGCTTGAAGGGCTCTCCTGCAGCCTAAGCAAGGAAAATTTTAAAAATGCTCCCACATTATCAGGAAACAGCTGATTGTCTTATAGCCATCAGCCTGATTAAACAATAAATGACAGCTTTCTAAAGGCTTGGGGACAGATACTATATGGACCAGATTTTGATGGCTTACCTTATCCCAGTGAATACACCATGGCAAGTTGCTTGCAATTGTAGCTCTTTGCTTCTAATTCTAGCCAATCAGGAAAAAACTCACTCCAAAGCACAGCCAGCTTCATGAACATGTGACCAACATAGGCACATAGGACTCTGTACTCAGAAGAGGTTCAGTACTTGGGATTTAATGCCCTATGGTCATTATTTTATAATTCTTAATACTTTTATCTTTAAATTTATTTATAAATGAGGTCCAGTAGGTCAGTAAAGCCTGAGTTAGCAGCTAGGATCCTTGGCTCATGCACAATCCCACTACCCATCACCAGTCTGCATTCTTGGGAGGGTCCACAGCCACCCTCTCCCCGAATCCCACTCAATGACCATTTGCCAATCTCTGCCTTTCCACAGGGGCTTGGGCACTGATGTGAGAAGGGTCCAGGTATCACGCCTCAGCCTCCTGTGAGGGTCTACATTTACTGTCCTCAAAAGAATGTGACATTATATAACAAAATTAAAATACCATGACAGGTTAAGAGACAGACCACGTTAAAAAAGGAAAAAAAGGTTTTATCTCCCTGCATTTTGAATAAAGAACCTTACATTTTCATTTAGCACTGGGCCTTTCAAATTATGAAGTGGACTCTGTTCTAATGAACACACTTCTCAGTACCAACCAATAAACAACCTCATGTTTCTACAAATGGCATCGACTCACCCATGCCAATGAAAGCTGGCCAATCCCTATTTGCTACACTCTCTAAAATCCCTCTGTAAAATCAGCAGCCTGCTCTTCTGGAAGTGACGCGCCCTACCAATATGATGACTCTTACTTATATTTGCAATAAATTCAGCATGATGTGTTTGTCGTTTGTTTCATACATCGTGTGGTGGTCTCCAAGTTTGACAGCACCAACACTTGGCTATATGAGCATGCAAGCGATCTGTTGGTTTGTCTCCAGTTCTTTGGACATTGAAAATAACTTTTTGAAAGAGACCATTGTATTTAGAATTGATAAAAAAATACTAAGAAATATAAATGGTACACTTTTCTCAAAAAGAAAAATTCTTCCCACACGTTATAGGAAAGGACTTCATTGCTGATTTAAAATGTGGCTTTCTTAACATGATCATTTCAGGTTCAGGAAGGAAAGTTATCATTCATTCATCATTTGTCAAGAACTTTTTCAACCCAATTGCACCTATGTAATTGCCAAATAGTAAGCGGTCAACAAATACTGAATTGCATGAATTTATTAATTCAAGAATACATTAATAAATAAGTGAATGATCCTCTCAACTCTTAGCTCAAACCACATTGAAAGAGGGAGCAAGTGGATTGAAGAGTCTAGCAGAGGCAAAATTTTAAGTCATAACATTGTGGTTGCAAAAAAAAAAATTTAAATAGATTTGGAGTTTCTAAATATATATGTAGTGAAGATTTCAGACCAAATAGGAGGTATCATAAGAGTAAGTGTATACAAGAAAGGTGAGTAATAGGGCTTACTAGAAATATAAGACAAAGCATGAAGCAATATGACTATGCCCCAAGTAAAACTTCTACCCTGTTTTATTTTCCTGAGCTTGCTGATTTAAGTGACCAAAACATATCCAGAAATGCCATTTGACATGCAGCCATGCATTGAAAATGCTTCATATATACTGGTTTGGGGGAAGAATAAAAACATAGAGCAAACATTTAGATGATTTTATACAGAAAGCCAATTCATTTTACCTATTAACTGCTTATATGCTATGTAGACAAGTAAATTGATAACATGTGAAAAGTTACTTTGCCCCACCATTAATATTTTAAAAGTTGACCTATTTATTATATCCAGAATATGACAGGTATCCACTACTGTTCACTTTCATTATTTTGTTATGAAACAAATCCTAACTTTGATGTAAAATTCAAGAATCTTTCTCTAATAAAACCAGTCACAATGTTATTAACAGCCCTGTAGTATTAATTGCTACTTCACATCTAACATTTCCAGTAAGGAACCTGCTTGACTATAAGACTTTACTACTGTTGTAAACGCACAATCTATTGGTATAACAGGTTTATAGCCACTGGCATTTCTTCTTCCAAGAAGAAGGAGCACTTTATCATGTCATAAAGTATAAATAAACGGAATAATAGAAATGAATTATAGATTCTTCTGTGTTTTACACCTCTTTTTTTTTTCCTTTGCTTAGAATTATATCACAGTTTGTTGAAATAAACCAGAGAGAAGAAAGAAAGCTGAGGAAGAGTACTGCCAGATACCAAAAGATGGGAAAATATATGTCATCACCTAGCACCAGCTGTATTCAAATTGCAAATTATATGGTTGGTCTCATATATTACTGTCTTCATTGAGCTTGGACTTCTAGTGTGCATGGCTTTCTGTCATTGATTGCATATTGGAATCATTTTATCCTACATATGCAAATAAGTAGATGTTCTCTCTTTAGGAGTACATTTTAATCTATTCTCTGAAAATTAACTTTAAAAAGAGAAGTTTACATGCCAATAGTAAATGCAAGGCTTTGAAAGAATGCTAGTTAATATTTTTACTGATTTTTTTTTAAGAAATGACATGTTCCAATTAAAGTAATATAAATCTAACAAGTACAGGCTAGAAATGAATGAATAAACAGGTTAGAAATGAAGGAATGAATAACAAGTACAGGTTAGAAAAGGTTGACAACTGTGAAAACTGATAGTGGAAAGGAGACATGCAAAAAATACAAATGTGAAAAAATATTAAAAAAAGAAAAATAATATAAATGTACAGTTAGTCTTTTGTCAGATAAAATGGAAATATTCTACTGCAAGTAATAAATGTGCATTGCTTAAAACACTATCTTATATCCACTATGTTTCTTTTATTCCAAGATATAATGTTGATTTGTCTAAAATAAACAAGGAATGCTCTTCTTACTCCTCCATGAAATCATACAAAATATGCAACTTAGCACAGTTGTGTCTGGTGAAAGACAGTACTTTTCAAAATGTTTATCATCACTGAGGATGAAAAAAATATAAAAATTGTTAACTTCATAACAAGTAAAATTTCTCAGCATGAGTTTTACAAATCTTACTCTACCTATGAATGCAAAGAGGAAAAAATAGGGAATCTTTCCATGACTTTCCATGTGTTTGAAAATAAGAAATACAGTTACTAATAAACGATGGGTCAAAGAGAACATCACAATGAAAAGTATAAAATAGTATAATTTGAAATCAATGAAAAACATAGCATATGAAAATGTGTAGGATGAAGTTAAGGTTGTACTTAAAAGGAAAATGCACATAGTAGAAAAGACAAAGGCTGAAAATATAGAATAGAAAGTATCAGCAAGGCCTAAACAAACAGATAAACAAAAAGAAAGGGAAAACATAAATAATAACAGTAATTAAACATGGGAGAAGACTACAAATCGTACAGGCAATGAACCATAAAACGACACTGTAATTATATTTATGGCAATTTTTTAAAAATACAGATAACATGAAAAAAAATCCTAGAAACACGCAAATTACCAATACTCACAAAAAAGAAATAGACACTGTGTAGCATTAGTCATTAAAGAAATTAAATCCATAATTAAAACACTTCACACAAAGAAAATTCCACATCACAAGTGAATTCTAACAAACTTATAACAAGTACACTGAAAAACTACAGCACAGATCTCAGTCAGTGAATGCTTAAAATACCCCAAATTATCTTTATAATGGTGAGTCCAGCCCTACTGAGTTCCTTTATCAGTATCTCATACATATGACAGTCCATATAGAATCAGTGAATGTTTAAGCCAAGAAGAGAGATGAAGGAAGTACAACTTGTCTAGTCCCACTATGATTATTGATATCAGATCAACTGAGTTGATATTTTGCACTTAGTTCTAGAATGCTAGCAACTGACTGTGTTCTCAGTGCACCTACTCTTCCCAAGATGATTAATATTGTCACCTCCCAACCCCTATTTTTCAAATAACATTTGACATGGCAAAACCTCTGGCAGCAAAAAGAAACTGTGGATTTGGTAGCATGTAATTGCTTGCAATGAGCTTCAAAATTCTAGAAAAAAAATTAAAAACAGTATTACATTTAAAAAATCAAATATTGTATCTTTTTCTAAAGAAAAAAATTATTTGCTGTCATTTTTTTAACATGTACATGAAGGCATTACTTTTCATTTAAAATGAGATTTTAGTAAACACTGCTGTAACTACACATTATTTGTAGATGGAAATTATCACTAGAGAACAGCCATGGGGACCGTTTTTATAATGAAAAAACTGCTTTTCTGTAAGTTTTTTAAAAATCCTCTGGCCCCATACCTTTGAGCAGCTTTAGAAACTCATCTACCCAGAAAAACTTGTAAAGACTAATTCTAGAAATTTCTATCCTACTTCAACACTGGGAAAACACATTTCAGCTAAGCTATGAATCAACTTCAACAGGATAAATGGTCCAGTGTTACAATTATAGGACTTACAACAAATATTTGGGACCAACAACAAATGCTGAGAGAGGATGAACCAGTTCTAACATACCAAATTACCTATGCTGTGTATGACATCCTGTGGGAGAGAATGATATTTCACCTCTACAGAACTTGTTTGCTGAGGAGTGCAAAGAGAATAACCTGTGTGGAAGCACAGCAGTATGGCATGTTGTTGATGAACGTAGAAGACTTTCACGTTAGTACCACATTTCCTTGCTCTCCCAGACAACAAGGAGTGTCAGAGGCTGCCACAGGAGAGGAGAACTTTGTACCTATCTTAGTTAATATGCCAGAACTTTAAACAAATTTGTAATAAAATTTATTTCAATCATATAAACTTTAAAAATAAAATATCATGTAGAGAATTCTCAGGACGAGGCAAAAATATTCTGTGAAAAAAATTAAAATAAGTTTTTAAAAGATGCAAATAATAATAGTATATCTTAATGGCCAGGAACGAAGGTGAGACTGATAAGAAATAATGTGATACTTGTTTTTCTACTAACCTTCAATCTTTATACTGTGGTCCCTACTTCACAACTCTACTGCATTTCTTTTCCCCTGTGTTTCTTGAAATTATGTAAATCTGTTCAACTTATCCCCTCCCCTTGTTGATCTCCAAGCCTATGGAGTTACTCTCAGAAAACATAGGCTAAAGGATGCTATCTTTGTGCTCTCCCTCTGCCTCACCACACCTCATTGCTGTCTCACATGAAAGAACTTATAGCCCCAATTTTTTTGACTGCTAACCAAGGGACACCTCCAGATCCCCTGGCTCTGGTGGCCAGTGAGGATTATTCTTGGGGTCCCATAGGACTGTATATATTTGCATTCATTAAAAGCTGCTGCCTGAGGCTCTGGTTTCCAATCAGGTAAAGGTTAACTAAGATCCTCTCCTTTGAGACAGTGACAGGTCTTGGCACACCCTCAACTGCTGGCAGCTGTTAAAAATAAAATAGCCTGTTTGGACAAGTAAAAAGGTTTGAGAGACATTGAAGAGCCAGGGTAGGGTTGAACAACAAGATTTATCTCCTACAGGATGTTGCTTCAAGACTAAAAGACATGCCTGTCTCATCTAATGCAGAAACACCAATACAGAGAGTCAAGTAAAATAAAGAAGCAGAGAAATATGTTCCAAATAAAAGAAAAAATTAAAACCTCAGAAAGAAATGTATTAGAGAAAAGCAATTTACATGATAAAAATTCCATGTAATGGTCATAAAAATGCCCAACAAACTCAGGAGAAGAATGGATGAACACAGTGAAAACTTCAACAGAAATACAAAATTTTAAAAAGTACCATATCAAAGTCATAGAGCTGAAAATTACATGAGAAGGGTTCAATAGCAAACTAAATGAAGTAGGAGAAAGGATCAGGGACCTAGGAAACAGAGCTGTGGAGCTCACCCAATCAGGGCAGCAAAATGAAAAAGGAATTTAAAAACAGGAAGATAGTAAAAGGGACTAATGGGACATCAAGTACTAATATTTGCATTATAGGGATCCCAGAAGGAGACGAGAGAAAGAAAAGAGCAAAACACTTATTTAACAAAATAATGGCAGAAGAGTTCCCCGTAAGACTATCTGCAGATTTTTAGCAGAAACTTTGCAGTACAGAAGGGAGAGGCAGGATATATTCAAAATGCTGAAGGAAAAAACTTCCAACCAAAGTTATCATTGAGAATTGAAGGAGAGATAAATCAACAATAAACTGGCTGTATAAGACTTGTTAAAGAGACTTTTTAACTGAAAAGGAAGGGTACTAATTAACAACAAGAAAACATATGGAAGTATGAATCTCACTGGTAAAGGTACATACACAGTAAAGGCAGTAGATTAATCATTTATAAAGGTAGTATGAAGGTTAAAAGCCAAAGTAGCCAAAATAACTACAACTACAGTAATTAGTTAAGGGGTACACAAGACAAAAAGATGTTGAAAGATATCAAAAACATAATCTATTGTGAGGGGAGAGTAAAAACGTAGAGCTTTGAATGCATTCAAATTTAAGTTGTTATCACATGGACTGTTGTAATATAAGATGTTATGTGTAAGCTTCATGGTAACCACCAAGCAAAAACCTATATATACATGAAAGATAAAGAGAAAGGAATCTAAGCATACAATAAAGAGAGTAACCAAACCACAAAGGAAGAGACCAAGAAAAGAAGGCAACAGCGGAACTGCAAAAACGCCAGAAAACAATTAACAAAATGGCAATAAGTACATAACCATTAATACTTTCTTTAAAAGTAAATAGACTAAATTCTCCAATCAAAAGGCATAGAGTGGCTAAATGGATTATTTTTTAAAAACCAAACTAAAATCCATCTGTATGCAGAATACAAGAGACTCACTTCAGATATAAAGATTGAAAGTGAAAGATGAAAATAATATGCCATGCAAATGAATACCAAAAGTAACTTCACACCTGAAGGATGTAGAAAAAGAACAAAGCAAGTCCAAATTTAGAAGTAGGAAGGAAATAACCGAGATCAGAGTGGAAATAAATGAAAGAGACACTTGACACCTGATGACTAAAAAAAAACAATATAAAAGATCAACGAAATTAAAGACTGGCACCTGAAAAGATGAACAAAATTGATGAAACTTTAGTTAGAATCTCCAAAAAAAAAAAAGAGAATACACTCAAATAAAATCAGAAATTTCTGAAAGAAGAGATGTTACAACTGATACCAAAATTTACAAAGGATCATGAAAGACTACTATAAACAATTATACACCAAATATTGGACAACCAAGAAGAAATGGGTAATTCCTAGAAGCATGCAAACCTCCAAAACTGAATCATAAAGTAGTAGAAACTCTGACCAGAATGATTACTAGTAAGGAGATTGAATCAATAGTTTTAAAACTCCCAAATAACCAGTCATTACAAGGTTAATTCACTGGTGAATTCTACCAAACATTCAAAGAAAATTAATACCAAACTTTCTCAGACTTTTCCAGACAATGGTAAAGGGGACAACAGTTCCAAATTTATTTTATGAGGCCAGCATTAACCTGATACTAAAACCAGATGGGGATGCCACAAAAAAGAAAATTATAGGTCAATATCCCTGATGAACATAGATGCAAAAATCCTCAATAAAATATTAGCAAAACAAATTCAACAATACATTGGGAATTCCCTGGCAGTCCAGTGGTTAGGACTCTGTGCTCTCACTGCCGAGGGACTGGGTTCAATGCCTGGGGGGAACTAAGATCCCACAAGCTGCACAGGGCGGCCAGAAAAACAAACAAAAAAAAAAACTTCAACAATACATTAAAAGGATCAAACACAATGATCAATTGGGATTTATCCCACACATGCAAGGATGGTTCAATATCATCAAATCAGTCAATGTGATATAACACATTAACAAAATGAAGAATAAAAATTATATAATCAACTCAGATGCAGAGAAAGCATTTGACAAAATTCAACATCCACTTATCATAAAAACTCTCAACAAAGTGGGGATAGAGGGAACATACCTCCATATAGTAAAGGCTTTCTATGACAAGATCACAGCTAACATTATACTCAATGGTGAAAAGCTGAAAGCTTTTTCTCTATGACTGGAAATGAGACAAGGATGTTTTATTCAACATAGTATCAGAAGTCCTGGTATAATCAATTAGACAAGAAAAGGAAATAAAAGGCATCCAGATTGGAAAGGAAAATATAAAACTGTTACTCTTTGCAGGTGACATTATATCATATTTAGAAGACCTTAAAGACCCCATCAAAAAAACGTTAGAACTAATAAATAACTTAAGTACAGGTGCAGGATATAAAATCAATACTTAAAAATGAGTTGTGGGGCTTCCCTGGTGGCACAGTGGTTGAGAGTCCGCTTGCCATCGCAGGGGACACGGGTTCGTGTCCCGGTCCGGGAGGATCCCACATGCCGCAGAGCGGCTGGGCCCGTGAGCCATGGCCGCTGAGCCTGGGCCTCCAGAGCCTGTGCTCCTTAACAGGAGAGGCCCGTGTACCAAAAAA